>NC_137591.1:24310601-24835437 GCF_963210335.1 Falco punctatus | reverse complement strand
ACTCAATAAAATGATGCGATGCATTTCTAACTAGGAAAATTACAAGGATGTAGGCATGTATTTACAGCAGTGAAGAGAGATATTAAAGGGACAAAGCAGTCAGTTTGGGGAGCTTTATAACAGAAATGGACATATGCTAGTTGCCGTCCTGATGTTATCTTGGCTTTCCAAATTCAAGTAGAGATAGCAACTGTAACGAAATCTCAGAACAAGCTCATTCTTACACACAGATGACATTGTTTTCCTGTAGAAAATATGAACTTGCTAAACAAGGTAATTTTAAAATTAGTATGAGATGTTGCAGATATAATCTTTAATAAATGAAAAGAGATTAAATGTTTTGATGATAATCTGAAAATGCTCTAGGGACAATTTCTGTCCTTATACTGCATACACAAAATAGCTAACAGACTGTAATAGAGTTACTTTTAATTTTGTAAACAACACATTAGATCTTGTGTCATTTAAGAAAAAGTGTATTGTAAACTAACGTAAATATTGCATGGTGTTATTCTGATCTAGTGTGGCAATGTAGATGCTATGAAAAGGAACAAGAAAAATTGCCTAACACTATTAATCTGCCTGCATTTGAAATTTTTAGTATTTACAGCAATATAAAGCCATTTTCTCATCCTTTGAACAACTTTCTAGCTTTCAATATTTGTTTTTGTTTTTTCCAGATTTACACTTCTACTATTTTACTATTATTTTAGTTTGGCCACTGATTCATAAAAAATGCCTTGCTACTAAAAATGATTTTTTATAATGTTGGTAACTTTATTCATAATAAGAAGAGAAAGATTCCGTTACATACATCTAAGTTTTTTTTTGGTCAAAGGTCAGGTTTAAAATATGTCAGATTTAACTTCTCTCTGAAGTTAAAAATCTGTATCAGTCTTTTTATCTTCATAAATAATTCTCCAGTATAGTCAAGTTTATTTGCATCAAATCAGAGATATTCAACAGATATAAACAGTATTATTCCATTGTCAGTTTATAAATGTTTGACTATTAAGAATATACCTACCTGTAAGTGTGTGGCTTATACTCACTTTTTTCTCTTATACAGATACCTACAAAAATGGGTATGGTCTCATTTACAATACAAGTATCTTTTTTAATGCTTTGCTGTGGTGCACAGAGATATGTGAGATGATATACACACTTTTGCACTATGTTTTGCTTCTATTCTTTACCACGTGTTTGAATGTCTGTGTGTATGTGTGCATACATTACATGTATCTTTTCTCATAAGAAATGAGATAACATTGTTTTGAAGTTGTATTTGTGATTCATAATCAGTTAAATAGTAGTCCACTAGTCTGTGTTAAGCCATTAACATTATGATACTACATCAACAACAGGTTTTCTATTTTTCACAGCAGATACTTGAGTAAACTTGAACATCTTTTCATTTTCATTTCCTCCCCACCCCCCCACCCCCAGTTAATAAAATATTTTGTATGCAGTCTTCTAATTTTACAAAAAAAAGTAGCTGTAGAATAATCTCATACCTGTGTCATTTTAGAGTTTACCAAGACTTTCATAATAAATTTAAGGTAATGTATAAATCACTTTCACAAGAATGTTTGTACAGCATCTTATTCTTACACCTAAAGACATTTTATGTGCCCTCTACTAGCTGTTTTGTTGTGTTTTTTTTTTTTTTAAATGCTTCTTAACACCAAACTGTTTTGCAGATTGACAGAATAGCTCTAGTCAACTTTGTATGTAACTAGCCATTCTTTTTATTGTGTTATGTGTGTTATACAGCTGACTTTAAATAATAGTCAAGAATAGCATCAGGTGATAACAATGTCTGTTCATACTTAGTTATTACTTTACTTCCAGAGACAAAGGAGAAATAGGTGTTTGGAATTCTGGTATTGACTCATTTATTTGGAAAATTAGAAAAGTACTTTAGAGTTCAGTTTTTCTGTATATAAAATAGCTTTAAAATGCCTTCATAAAATGGTAAATGATCCTGAACCTCTTCATGTTTCTATGACAACCTGACTGTCGTGTAGTAATAGGCTACACATCCTCTGAAGCTGCCAGTGACTTTATTAAATATTTTGTTTTAAACAGGGAGGATGACACTGATTTTTACCAGATGAGTTCTCAGACTATTGTTTTGGTCTTTGGTTTTAAGTATGCTGCTTTGTAGCATTTTGGCTATTTCAGTATCAAACGTCAAGGAAGAGAAAATACAAAATTAGTAATACTCAGCTCATTATACTTTACGCATACAAAAAACAGTGTTTTCAACTAAGAAAATCAGTTGCCCAGACATCAATAATTGTGCATTTCTTCACATTAGCAAAATACTTGTCTAAAAGATACAGCTACTTTTAATTAAATTTCAGTTTGTGAGGAATGTGTACTGATTCTTCAAGGAGAGCAAGTACCTGAAGGCAAATTAGGTAATAACAGGGTTTTTACTTGGTTTAGTATGGCTTTACTCTGAAATATTTTTGTTTTCTCAGGGGTTTTTATCCTGCTTTTATGAAAGCCCTGCCTCAGTCAAAGAGGTCAGTGTCACTATGCAGTAGCTCTGCAGTCTGTTTGAAGAGACAGTGGAAGAGAAGTGAGACTGGGCAGAGCCACCAGGCCTCTAATGATAGCACTGGTTTTATCAGCAGCACAGCTTGAAGACTCAGGGCAGGTGAATGACAGCCCTGCACCATGTCAGCTAAACATTTGTTCTTTACATTAGACGTTGCAAAATGCAATAGTGAGCTTGATGGGTAGTTCAATTGGAATTTACTGTCACTTCCACTCATTTTGAATTGGGCTCCAACAGTAAATCATCCCCATTATATCCCACTTCCCTGCCCCCCCCCCCCCGCCCCCCGCCCGCTCTCTCAGCGCAGAAGCGACCAGACTGAGGACTGTTTGTTTTTCATTCCATCTATTGATGCGTTTTTGAGACTAAGTAGTAATACTAATAATATACTCCAACTTAAATGTGTACATGACACATGCAGGGAGAGAATCAGATCCTCTAGTAGGTGAAACATGAGAAAACTTTATTGTATTTACAGATGAGTGTTCTTAGGACATGTCCTGCAAAGTAGCAATTTTTTCCAAATTATAAGAACTTAAAAGCCTAGCTCCATTACCAGGAACAGGAGAGTATTGCTCTTCTGGTTTTTTTGTTTTGCTTGCCTCTTCCAAATTGGGTTTCATTCTGGCTACGTTGGCTTGAGTCAATCTATATTCACACTAGATCATTACACACTGGACCTCCTTTCAGTAAAATGAACATAAAACATTTGGAAGATACTGGAGATTTCTGTGACCAGTTCAGCAGGTCTGGTTCTGATGAAGTGTTTCTATTTTAGAAGGTAGATTAAAGGCTCAGCATTAAATAGGTACCCATAATACTAGTACATACCCTAGGAAATTAAAAGGTACCAAAGTTTGCTGTTAAGAACATCACATGAAGGATACAGGGTTATAATCTGTTATACAGGCTACTCTAATCATGAAAGGTTGTAAACAAGCCATTTGAAAAAATTACTGGTATTATATGTAGTTTCATGACCCATATTCATCTCCTTGAATGCTCAACATAATTTTTGTTGTTCCACTTTAATCAAAACATGCCTGTGATTAAATTGTTGAAGTGTCCAAACAAATGTTCATATTAGTAAGGGTGTTAGTCACTATTTTCAGTCTCTCAATCCGTTGAGAACAGGTAGTTTTATCTATGATAATGGGTTGCAGAGGGTACCAAATGCACTCTCTAATTCACACAGAGTTATGGGAGCAGAGACAAGGAAATAACATTTTGTTAAGACAGTAAATGCAGGCAGTGGCAGAAGTTAAATATTTAGAGCTCTGGTCTAGTTCCAGACAGCGTCTCCATGTTGCTAATGGCTAGCTATTTCAGTGCTTTGCCTGCACTGCCAAAGGATGACAGTTGAAGGGAAAATTAAACTAAGAACAAGGTCTTCCACTTTTGTAAAGGTGATTTGGCCAAATGGAAATGTTTTCCTAGTGTATCAGAAATAAGAATAAAGGTATCTGACAGAGACAGGATCCCTATACAATCTGTGTAATATCAAGAAAACAGAATTAAATAGTGCAGACCATGGATCTCAAAAATCTAACAGACATTCAAATTAACTGAAAATTCACAGAATCAGAGGCCCAGATTTCTACCAAATACTTTTTTTTTCATTCTCCAGCCCAGTCCTACCCTCCCTCTTTAACTTCACAAACATGTCAAGGAGCAATTAAGGGCTGAAGGAAAGTAGAGCAGTACTGTTGCTCCAGGCAGAGCGTTCATTGCTGACTGGCAGCAGCTTTCCAGGGTTTTAGAGATGCTCTTCCCATAGAAAAGTAGAGCAGCTTTGTTCATTCAGAGTAGAGCCTAAGCATATTTGTGCATTTTTTTTTACTTACTGTTAGTAAAACAAAGATGTCAAAGCAATGTGCAGGCCAGTACAAAATTCTCTGTTTTCAGGGAGTGATTCTGTCTCTGGAATTAATTAATCAGAGGTTGCTTAAGTAGGAAATTTTCTTCTTTCCCAAAGTGCTGATCTTTTATAAACAAAATGCTGGCAGCTATCTTTTCTGGAAACAAACTCAGATGTTAAGGAAAAACTTGATTTGCATCAAATAGTGCCACCTTTTGAAACATGCCACAACAATATAAAGCAACATCATGATTGCTGATAATTCAGAGTGGCATTAGGGAAAAACATGTGGAAGACTGCAGTAAAAATGTCAACCAAAATGTTAATATTAAATGATGAAAGCCAAGTCATTCAGTTGTTGAGACTGCAAAAGCTTTAAGCTTCATAATGTGTAGAGTGAGCCACGCATACAGAAATGCCTGCAGGTTTTGGGTCTGCCAGGCAGAAATCCAGGCAGGCAGGGCTGGGCATTGCCAGGCTGTGGGAATGACTCACCTGGTGGTGAACCACATAATTGTCGAGGTTCAACGCAGCACTATTGCTTGTGGGCAAATTTAGTCGTCAAAATGAAAGTTCTCTGGGATAAAATAAAAAAATATTAGTAAGCAAAAATTTTTACACAGGATTGGCAAATATAACACGTGTTGGTACTTTTTCCTCAGACACTTAAAGTCAAAATTAGGAGAGGGAAAAGAATCTAAACCATACAATTTCTCTTTTCTCGATGTTCCAAAGAGTTCAGATCAACTGAAATTCTCTTTTTCAGGATCAGGGCAAACATCTCTAGCCAAAACTAATTTACATTCACCATGCTAAACAAGATTAAGCATATAAAAAGAAATTTTCATGTGACTTTTAACATACTGAGCAACCCATACAGTAGAGCTTACCGTAGTTCAGAACACTTCATGATGATAAAACTAGGAAAAAGAGAAGATAAAGAAAAAAGAAATACAAGAAATAGCCCAGGAACTAGTAATGGAAATGGATATGTATGCATAAAATTGTTCAAGGACCAATTTGGATTTGTAGAACTGGGGATAAACCTTTTGGGGAGTAACATTTTTGCTTATTTGTTCAGTAATCCAGTTGCTTTGGAGTGAGCCGTCTCTCAGGACTTTGTTTTCTGGTTCTGTTGACTTCAAAGGTAATGAAAAATGGTTAAATTACATGAATGCTGCATGGGCAAAGCAGTTTGTAGGAGATTCAACGTAGTAGGAAAAGTGAAGTTTGGAAACATTTTAAGCGAATCTTGGCTTACTGAAGTGAATAGCAGAGCTTCCAGTGGTTTCAGCTAAAGTAAAATTTGTCCTTTGACTTCTCTACAGCCTTAGAAAAAAAAAATTCCATTATCATTTTTTTGTGTCTTAAAAGAACCAGCAGAAATCTTAGTTTCTTTCCTGTGTTTTCTCAAGAGGCAGAATGGAAAATTCAGTTATAATTGAAAAGATTTTTTTTTTCCCCTTGGAAGGAGAAAGAAGGGATAATTATTTTGTGAGAGCAGTGAGGAATGATGAATGTCCAAGCCTCAAAACACTAAATAAAATGGGGGTAGGGGGGTGGTGGTGGAGGTTGTTTTGTTTGTGGGTTTAGGCTTTGTTTTTTTGGGGTTTGGTTGTTGTGGTTTGTTTTTTATTTTTTTTTATTGGTTTCTTGTTAAGGTCACATTTTCAGCAGGATCAGAGAAGACAAGCAAGACAGAACTTCTTTATTCACAGATTAAAAACACAGCTGCAAAAAATTGATAGTTTCAAGTTGGCATTTAAAGCATGAAACAGATAAGACTTAAATTCTGTGCTTATACTGAAATTCATGCAAAGGGCTTTCTTTAATTGTCTGAAATGGTGAAATAGGGAATTGCTGAAACTGACAATAGATTATATTTTCCTCCAGATATAAATGTGGCTCATTTCTGCCCATTTGGCTTTTGTTCAATCTTTATTGCGGAATAACTCAGTCATTGAAGTGCTTGTTAAATTAATCTAAACCATCTGAATGTTGTTTTGTTGGACTGGGGTTCCAAGCATCTGAGCACCACCTTTAAGGGGGAGGCAGTGTAATCTTCTGAGCTTATGTAACCATTCTATTCTTGCTAAAATTACCAGCAATTCATTTCAAGAAAAACAATGTTCTTGTGTGACATGGACATAAGTCATCTGACGAGTGGAGCTCTACATCAGGAGCAAGCTGCTGTTGGGTAGCTTTTACTTTCAGTTATTTAGTTTAATTACTTACCTGGTCTGGATTTGTAACAGGGCCCTAAAGATTTGAGAATATGTAAAGAGGAGTTTTAGAGCTCTTGGCAGGGTAAGGAAACTTACTGTAAGAATTATATAGTAGATATTCTAAGACAGTTACATTTTGAGAGTTATAACTGTCCTATTAGCCATCACTGTTCTCACATCCTGAGTCCGTGCTTGGTGGCAGCTACAGTAGCAGGGCCAGCTACGTGTGAGGCTGTGCAAATGAGATCAGCTGCTTGGGCATCACCTTTCTTCAACAGCTGGTGTGCATTGCCACTGGGAGAAGACATAATCAAAGTGGGTAACAGGGCCATACCTGTCCTTTATTCAGTTTTCCTGCCTGATTTTGCTATTCCAAAAGCCTGTTCCTGCCATAATGATCACACAGTGTTCCAAGAACTGCTAACACTATGCATCAGCAGAAATTGAGTAAAAGAGTAGTAATGTTAGTATAGAAATATTCTTAACAATGCATTTTTTAAAGCCATCCTTTAAATGTTTATATTCTTGGGAACACATCATTTTATAAAGTATGTATTTAGTGATTTCCAAGATGACTTCCTGATTTTGGGAGCTTTAATTATTTTTGCCAAGTGGCAGCATATAAGAGTGTGTGAACCCAGTTATGCATATTTTCATCAGCCATGAAGCTCAGATAAAGAATGCAGTTGCACACATTAGGATACTAAAGAGGAGGTAGGTAGTGTGGTTAATAGCAATAGTAAAGGTGTTGCTGCTCGAGCTTCAGGCTGGTGGCTTGGGTTGCTTGGTTTTGCCTAGGTTGTATGGGATGCATGTAGTTGATTTTGTTATTACCTATGCATGGCTGCTTGCCCTATTTTCATTGTATGATTATAGCTCAAGATACAGAAACTTGTTTATAGTTCTAGAAAGGCAAAACTTAAACATGCAATAAAGTAAAAGAAAATTGAATCCTACAAAGAGTAAAGATACATGGAAACAATTTTGCGAGTTAGTTACAAGGAGTAATACCTGTCATTACAGACCAACAAACATCTTATTTTAGCTTTTTTCCACTTGTTCATTTGGCTTTTACTCTGGTTTCACTTTTACTTACTACACAGGGAATGTCTGGGCTCAGTGTTCCAAGGCTGCCTTTTTACTTCATTTTATAAAATGAGCCACTTAAAAGCCATGAAAAGAAAACTTCTATACTTTTAACGAGGAAAACCCCCCACCAACCAAAATACCAAAAAGCATCTTTAAAAAAAAACCTGACAGACTGATGTGACGAATTGTACAGTAGTACAAAAATGTTTACAAAAATCTGCATATTATAAAATGAGCATTCTTGAGCTTCTGTTCAAACCAAAGCAATTTTGCTTTATGATCATACTTAGGGAAGCAGTTAGAATAAAAAATACTGCATGAAGTATTTAACAGAAGGCCTTGGGCAATGATCTTGTGAACACTTACAGGCATGCTTGGATTTAGGGAAGTGAATGATCCAATTGATTTTTAAGCATCATGAAGAGGCAATCTAACTTTCAGAGAAGTCACAGAATCAAGCCTTTAACTTTTCCCTTTTTTATTTTTTGGGGTTTTTTTTTTTTGGTTTCGTGAACATATGAAAACAAATTGTAAAGTTAATGGATTTTCTTACAGGCAGCTACTGAGAGACCACATCTCCAGGTTGGGTCTGTAGTCAACATTGTCCCTATTTCACTTAGATCTGGTAAAAAACTTGTTTCTTAATAGGCACATACCTAATAGTATTTTTTTACCTGTAACTCCTATTTATACATATACCTATGTGTACCTTATTTTATTTTAAAATATACATTGCATAAATATTTATATTTTTCTCTAGATAATAGGTGTATTTTACCAGCAGCATTATACTATCTGGGCTTTGCTGATTCTCCAGAGAATTTTGTAATGTTCACAGCTGTCAGGTTTTTAGGCTATCTGGTATTTTACAGTGTCTGATCACCATTTAATGCACACTCTAAAACAACAGTTAAAGCTTTGAGTTTTTGCTCTTCAGATAAACAGCAGCTGTATTTTTAAATGACATGAGCCATTATCTCCTCAATTGCAGGGAAAAGCACGTATATTACATGGCATACAACTAGACTGCAAGGTGAATTTAAACGATACCTTCTTTAAAGAAATACCTTTGATTTCACACATTTGACATGATATAATCATACAAGAGATCTGACACCAGGGCAGATCTTAATTTTAAAATGTAAATCTACAAAGTTTAGTGTGAAACACTTCAGCTATTCTTTATTCCGAAGAAAGCTATCTTAGTAAAGCAAAGTAAATTGAAACATGTGAATTAATTCATTTTTAATACCACACACAATTCATATTTGAGACAGATTGCTGAACAACATAATTGAATTGGAGAGTTCTGGAGGATTCATGAAAGAAATGCATGAGAACTTCCACAGTTACATTAGATATATAACATTTGCATAAACCTGCACACTCAAGATCATGCACTGGCTGAAATTAAGAATACCTTTCTGCTAAGCTGGTTATTTCATAGCTAATAGTTCAGAAGTAAAAAGGTGGTTTGTCTTCAAAAGCTGACTTTTCAAATGCCCTAAAGTGGTTGGTTTACTATTATAAACTAGTACTGTCCTTTCTATTATTCAGCCAAATAATATGTTTACAGGATTAAGCACCAAGATGTAGGGGGAGCTTTGAAACAAAACACATGAATGTTTGTGAAAGCTGTGAAGCTAAACACGCTCCCCACCCCCCCACCCCCCAATCTTAGGTCTGAATACAACAGCTGGTGAAATCCTGATTCTTTGACATAAATTCCAGATTCCTTTTATTTCAGTAGGACCGGGAGATTTTAATGAACTCTGTGATTTGGTTCATAATTTTACAGACCATTTCAATTCTTCCATCTTTATTATAGTATTTGTATTACAAATAATTTAGGTACTAAAAAACCCAAATTCCTGACCCCTTAGCTGAGACTAAAGGTTGTAATGAATTTAGGTTAGGATTGCAAGCAAGTTTCCACATCAAAAACCTCAAGATACTGACGTGTTGGGCATGTTGTTTAAATTGCCTGCCTCATTGATTTAAAACAGGGAAGAATATAGTTTGCCCATCAACACAGGGATCCAGCTAGCCTATTCTCCTCCATGGGAAATCCATGGTACATCACTTTTGAAAACAGCTGGTTTAAAGGTCAGCATAAAATCCTACAAAACAAATGGTTTAAGAGAAAATTTCTATATATGAAGGGTTTAATGTAATACAATTTCTTATACTATGTTCCATGTATTAACATTCTATAAACTTACACAGCTTTTTATAAACAGCCTTAGCATGTAGAACCAGGATCTAAACCCTCCGCTCAGCATTATTTCTGGCACAATTATGCCATTACGCGTTGAACTTCTGCATTTACTGTTGCATTTTCAGTTCAAAGGTTATTATTTTTTTGGTAATTGAGTTTTACTGGTTTTGCATAATTTGCATTAATTACAGTAATTAATGGTAATATTACTCTGCTAAGCATATCTTCTCTGTTGTGTACCCAAAAGTTGAGTATTGGAGAGGACAGATAAATAATATGAATAGCTTATAAAAACTGCTCTTAAGTTTATCAGTGATAAATTTTAATGGGGACAAATAATTAGAGCTACTCTTGCAGAAAAATGGCTTTACAATTCCATTTACTTCTGCCTTCCACATTGAAAAATAATTTATTTTTTTTCATGAACCATACTACTTTGGCTGCCCAAGGTCTATATTGAATACTGATAGAGCTAGAATTGGAGAGACGTAACGTGTTTTCCATATACTTTTTCTCCACAGTGTGTTTCCCAGAGGCTTAAGAAAGAAGCAGGTAATACAGATATAAGCATGGCTTACCCAACGTCTTGTTGGATTAGCATGTAGTGATGAAGGTGACATGTATGCATTGACAAGCCTTCATCCTTATTTACATATACCAAGCCTACCATACTGAAGTATTTTCAAAGTAATAAACACTCTGACAGCACAGTCTTATCAAAATGCTCTTGTGTACAGTCAGATGGAAGTTATTTCTTAAAATCCAGCAAACTCTTTGAACATATACACATGGCACAGTTGCCAATTCAGTCAGATTCACACCTAAATAGTTATTTACTTTTTCTTTTTGCTGTCTAAGGCATCTTTTAATCCTTCCCATTTGTGACTTCATAACATGAGAATGGAGAGACTATTTGGAATATTTGGGTGTTGATGGCTTGTACTAGGGTCCTGAGAGGGGAGATGAATGTTGAAAAAAACTGAAAATGGAACATGTGAAGCAAAACAATGTAAATAAGTGGCTGAGAAGATAGGGAAAGGGTACAGGATCTGTGTGGCTGGGTTTGAGTGACTAATAGTATTTAGAGTGAGGAAGACAGTTAGTGAGCTAAATCAGAGGCTCATAGCCAAAGAGTTAAGACTGTAAGCAGGTAATGAAAGCTGAAGTCACACATACAAGTCCAGAGCCTTGTTTTCTTTTTTGAAGTCAGTTGATACTTTTCAATAATGTTTCTGGGGAGCAGAATGTACAGCCCATGGATCCAGAGAGGGTATGTAACAGCATTAATTCAAAGAATTCTTCATTAAGTCTTCTTCATAGCTTCTCTAAAATTTGCTAAGCTGCTACCTGGTAGACCGTACCAGGAGAATTCAGGTTTCTTGATTTATTTTTCTGTTATAAAGTGGTAATAGTATCTTGTTAGCTGTGTTTCATTTTCTTTATTTTCCTATGGGTTCCTTCTGCTGCTTTAAATATTTAAAGCAAACATACTATCTTGGACATATTTTATGTGGTGGTTTTATTCCTTTCAAGAGGGAAAACTATTGTGTGTAAAAATTTTGTGAAGCTGGGTCTGGCAGCTAGAGCCAAGCATGATGGGAGCAGGTGCTCCACAAGCTTTTCCATACAACTTTGCCAAGAGAGCTCACTTCAGTCCAGCCAAGCTCTTGTCATCTCATTACTGGCTGTCTCCTGGGCAGCCTGATGATTGGGCCAGCCTTCTTTTATGTTGATAAAGAGCAAATTGGACTAGATTGCAACTATTTAACTCATTTCATTTTTGAAACACATGCACCTGGACTTTTAAAGGATATTGTCATGGCCCTGAAGGCAGCAGTAAGGCCTTAAATGCCCCAACCAGCATCATCTAGCCATCTTTCCATACACCCTGCCCTTCATCTAGAGTACCCATTCGAGCTCGGGGCTGGGGCCCTGGTCCTTCCTTGGTGTGTCTCATAAGCGTGCCTGTCTCAGTCTCCTGTATGGATTGCAGACCTACACTGTAGCCTTGTCTCTCGCCCTGCCTCTTACGGCTTCTGGCTGGGGTCCCTGAGCAGCCCTGGTCCTTTCGCTGTGCCTGGAAGGGCCTCCCATACTCTGTGGGATGGTGCCAGCTGGTGAGGGTACAGGCTGTGCTGCAGTCACCTTTGGCTTCTGCTCATCCCCCTTCACAGAGCTGCCCTGCTTCTGGTGGTCCTTGAGAAGTATGTCTTTACAGAGTCTCCAAAACGTTGCTGTAGAATACAAAAAGCCCAGAAATGCTAGAGAACTTATATAGTCATCATTGTGATCTAGAAAAGTGGAAAAAACTTTTTACAAATACATAATTGCAGCATTTAATTGAATTTGTTATTCCTCAGGTAATTCTGAGTACATAAGCTCAAGTGACCAACTCAGCATCACAAAAGAGCCCTGTGGCTCAGGGCAGAAATTCAACCCTAATCCCCTTGTTCCCCATCTGCTCAATTTGTGAAGTGGCTTCTTATGAGAAAACAGGCAATTAAAAGTTGTTAGTGTTGATTCTATAGGTGGTACTGAGAACTCATGCGACATCTGTCTAGTTCAGGTTAGCTGTATTCACATCTACTGAGAAAACAAGCATTGTAAGGTAGGAAAGAAAAACATTTCTATCATACTTGATCATATATTTCAGTGGCTTTAATGTAAAATAAACTCAACTAGTCTTTTTTCCCTCAACCCCCCATGAAATCTAAAAGACACCGCTATTAAAAGAAAAATATCTTACGTATTTACTGCTAAGATAAGCTTGCATTTGTCTTTTGGCTGCAGAAGGGCACAAGCTCCAACTGACACATTCACAGTCTCCTCTTTCTCCAGCAATACAAGCTTCCTGCAGCATGGCTTCTTTAAACTTGGTATATGTTGTGCTTGGCTATTAATGATACTGTTAAGAATTTAAAGGCCTTAGAACCTAAATATGCAGGTTTTTCTCAGTCTTACAAAAGTTCATGTGCTTAAGAAGGGAATCAAAAGATTAGTGCGGTACTTCACAGCTAATAGTTTTGGCATTGCTACAGATTTCGACTTAGTCTCCTCTTTTGATATGCCTAGTCCTTGCAAAAACAAAGAAAAGGCAAAATAAACCTAATCTCCATGTTCACATGGCCTTCCTATGTTCCTTTTCTCAACATTACTGGAGGGACTGGTGCTTCATGAACTGAATTAACTTTCATTCTTGGTCAAGTTGGACATTATTTGTTTAGGAAAACACAGCTGAAAATCATGGAAGCATAGAATGGTTTGAGTTGGAAGGGACCTTACAAATCATCTAGTTCCAACCTGCCTGCCCTGGGCAAGGACATCTTCCATTAGACCAGGTTGCTTCAAGCCCCGTCCAGCCTGGCTTGGGATGGGGCATCCACAGCTTCTCTGGGCAACCTGAGCCAGTGTCTCACCAGTCTCATAGTGAAGAATATCTTCCAAATATCTGATCTAAATCTACAGTCTTTCAGTTTAAAGCCATTCCCCCTTGTCCTATCACTACATGCCCTGGTAAAAAGTACCTCTTCAGCTTTCTTGGCAGCCTCTTTAAGAACTGGAAAGTGCTGTAAGGTCTTCCTGGAGCCTTCTCTTCTCCAGGCTGAACAAACGCAACTCTCTCAGCCTGTCTTCATAGGAGAAGCACTCCAGCTGTATCATAATCTTTGTGGCCTCCTCTGGACTCATTCCAACAGGTCCATGGCCTGGGGACCAGAGAGCTGGACACAGCACTCCAGGTGGGGCCTCATGAGAATGAAGTAGAGGGGGAGAATCCCCTCCCTTGACCATGCTTGTTTTGATGCTGCCCAGGATTCAGTTGGCTTTCTGGGCTGCAAGCACACGTTGCTGGGCCATGTTGAGCTTCTCATCCACCAACATCTGCAAGTCTTTCTCCTCAGGGCTGCTCTCAACCCGTTCTCCACACAGCCTGTATTTGTGCCTGGAATTGTCCTGACGGACCAAATCGCATATGGTAGCAATTTCACACCTGCTACCCCAGCCCAAAGCTTGTTAATTAGCACAAAAGAATGTTTCCAAACTCAAGTGTTCAGAAGTGTACTTTGCACTCTTTAGCAGGTGTTTGTCACAGGAGGTACCTTAATGATATTTCTTAACTAGGTTCTTTTAAAGCATTATATTTTGAAATCTCTTACCATTATTAATTTCACTTCTGACAAAACAGTTTGCTGTAGTTCATACAAACCAGTGCCAAAATAGATGTAAATGCATTCAATTCTTCATCTTAATTTCCTCTTGAAGGTTTCATTTTTAATCAAGGCTATCCTTTGTAAACCTTATCTGTCTTACATTTCTTTCCCCAAAGGTCTCATCTGAGGTCCACTGAACTCAAAAGAATGTTTCACTAAATTGCAAAGGCTTTGAATAAGCTTCCAAATGGTACTTTTAATGTGGAAAAACAAATAAACATCAGTATTTTTTCCTTTTTTTTTTTTTTTTTTTTTTAAACAGGACTGCAGTTGCTTTACATATTATGCATTTGCTGAGACCATACAGTGCCCTGTCAAATTCAGTTTTATTCTGAGTAATTGAAGACAATTATTTCTATCGGGTCAGAAAATAGCGTTCAGTGGATCTCTGCTGTTCTGTGTTGAATCACTGAAAGTTGAATACAGTAATTCTTGTATTTTAGTAGTATTTTACTGCGGAGTAAACGAGGAAAACTGTTTTTCAGTAGGAGGCTTTTGGTTTTGTTTTAGAGAAAAGAACTCTTGGAGCTGCTTATAGACCCTGAGAAAAAACCCTGCACTTTTAACAGCTTAAAAACCATTGCACTCAAGTACAACCCCTGTTGCAGTGCAGTGGATCTGCAGTTGTATTTTGTGCCACAGATTGTTGACTTGGAGCCATTCTCATGCTAGAACCATGGTTGCATGGAGAAAGCTTTATGTGGAAAAGTATTAATAAAGATATGGTGCATTTGCAAATACTGTTATCCCAAATTTATGTCAGAGAAATCCAATTCATGTCCATTTCATAACACTTTTGCATGGTCCTGACAACTAGGATGTAGCTTGCTTGGGCAGTCTTTCTTTATACAATTTCTATCCAAACAATTTTTTCAGATCTAGATCCATAATGTGGGAATGCAATGCCTTACATGTTCAAGAGGATTGTACAGCCCAGAAAAAAAGAAAAATACTGGGTGGGTGGGGGTGGGACACACACATGACAGAAAAAGCAGTGAAAAGCCATTCAAAATTTGGCAAGCTTAATGTAAGGTGTAAATGGTTTGCCTTCGTTTTATGTCCAAAAAAGCATCATCACTAGTTCTGTGAGAAGCCTGATGCCACTTCATGTAGGGGAACGAAGGCAGTGGGTTGATTGACATTGATAACATACAGCTGTGGCCTTGCTTTGACGATGTGCAGTTGTAATCCTACAGCTAAGTGGTTAAATAGCTCTGAGGAGGATAGGGGAGGAGGGGGAGCAGCTTGGAGAGGGAAGAAGCTGGATGTAGCAGAGACAAGGAGTAGTGTGGTCTGACCTCTGGAGGATGAAGAAATGGCATGGACAGTAGAGTCTGACCAATGGTAAAGCCTTTTTGCTGCCTGCCAGTTTGTGCTGTGACAACTTTGTTGTTTACTCACAATGTTAGGGTTAGTATCATGTGCTGCTACTCACCTGACACCTGTGTCTCTTACTGGAAGCAAATGGAAAAATAAATTTGAAACTAGAGGGACTGCTGAATGTGCCTTTAAAGATCACTGCTTAGTTCACTGGTGTGCTTGAAAAGGAAGAATACTGCATGCATTTACAGCATTATTTGATCTGTGTTTCAAGGGCATCTGTTATTTACACTGAGATCGAATGTTCAGTGTGGCTGGTAACAGACTAGGCAGAGACATGTTTAGTGTTAAGAGCATTTTTTTTTTTAACTGTTGCATTTTGGAAAAAAGATGGTAGAGGTTAGAGGGTGAAGAAGAAAATTATGACCATTATATCAACTATTTAACATGGATTATAACCTAAGACTTCTTTGTTTAACTAAAATAAAACTATTTTTGCTATCCTGGTTTAGGGTAGGGGGAGAATCTTGAAAATGCTAATGGCTGCCTATAGATATCCTTCTATTAGCTATTTTGCAAAAATAACCCATGTACACTATTAGTGTTATCCACAATGAAGTGTAAGTGGAATAATCTAAAAATATTATTTCCCTATCAAGGGAGGTCTTGCTCTGCTTTATTCTCTTGTTTTGAGCTCCTTCATACTGTTAGAAGAGTCTATTTTACACCAAGTATTAAACTTTAAATTGGAAGACAATTTATTGAGTAATTATTAACAGACTGTTACTAGAAGTAGTTGATTTGAGGATTTCTGGTATATGTCAGACTGGAATTGTCAATTGCATTGGAAAAGGAATGCTATTAATGTCCCTTCCAACCTAAACCATTCTCTGATTCTGTGATATAAGTTGATATAAACATCTGTACCTGAAAGACATTTATGCATGACAAATACTGACCATCCTCCTGTCTCTTTATTTGCTCCATTATTTTACTTAGCCTGTCTGTGAAGCACTGGCAGAATTGACCAGAGTAGAATGGACTTGTTTCTAGCCTGCTGTCAAGATTTGGATTTCGCTGTTGTGAGAAGTTAGTGAACTTGAATTATTTTTTTAATTTAAATAAATTGATTTCTATTATGAGAACTTACAGATCCAAACCCATTACTAAGTATAATTTTTTTCTCTGTATAGATAAACTGATTGCCTCTGATGTTTGGAAAGCAAATTCTCCTGTTTTTAATATAGAATTATTGAGAGAGCAGTGCTGGCTTTTTCATGTGGGACTTGTCTTGCTTTTGTGGGGCTGATTGCCCCTGATCCTGGCTGCTGGTGCTTCCTGGATACTGTCTACGTAGATATGAATTAAATGCTTCTGTTGCTGCTTTAGCTGGTGGTATCTTCAGAATTGGAGATGCATGTCTTCCTGGTTCTCTCTTTCATGTGTATGAAGGAAGTAATGAGTCGTTTGGTGTCAGCTTGACAAAATCCAATCTACATCACATTCTGGGACTAAACTGCAGGATGTGTAGAACATTTATGGTGTGTCTTAAAGCTATTTAATTTAAATTCAGAGTTTTAGGGGTCCATAAAGAAGATTCAGAAATGCTTTGTAGTAACAGTCTTGCGTCTTATGATCCCTTATGTGTGCAGGCCAGATTTGAAGTTGGCTTAGTATACAATAGCGAATGAGAGGAAAACCTGATGCAGTTACAGAAAAACAAAGAAGAAATTAAAAAGTATTTAAAGATGCTTCTTGGCTCTAATGCTTACATTTAAGGGTGTGACCTGCCAGAAGCAGTTTTAACAACTTAGAAATCAGAATTATACTGCCAGCCATGCATAAGTTGGTTGTTTGTAAGTCTGAAAATTAGGTAATCAGAAAGTCTTACAAGTAAGCCTAATGGTGTAAATTACTTCTTCCAGAGTAGCTCCATGAAACTTGGCAAATTGGAAAGAGAGAAGTCCAAAACAAATAAGCAAAGAAACAATGCTGCTTGTCAGAGATGAAAAAAATGCATTTTATCCCTCCTCAACTTAATCTTTGATGTACTTGTCAAGTACCAATTTCCCATCATTTGTTGCTTTTGTCTCACCCTAAGCCCATCTGCTTTTCACATTCTTCAGTATAACATTCCCTTCAGTATAATATTGCTTCAGTAGTTTTGTGACAAAGACCGAGAACTTCTATGTGTGAATAACTTCAGACATGTAGAAAACCTGCTTTTCATGTTATAAGAAGTTGTAAGAGGATAGAACGGTGTGGAACAGAACATTGATTTCTTTAAAGTCTTCCACTGAAATGAACAACTCTTAAAAATCAAGTGTCACGTGCGCCCAGACCGATTGGCACTGGTGTTTAAATTCAGGTAGGAAGCAAATCCATTTTAGATGAAGCAAGTTATTTAACAAGTTTTGTCACTATTGGCTAGATCTCTTAAGGTGAATCTATGCCAAATTTTACACATAAGGTAGCAGCAGAATGGAGAAATTGCGTTACAAATGCCATCAGAAAATAAAGGCTCTGCAGAATCATTAGCCTCAATAGTGTAAAAGGAATAAAAGAGTAAATTCTTCACTGTACTTAAATGACACATTGTGAAAGCCTACCAGGTTCTGACATTTTCCAATTCCACTATTTTCAAAGCTTGCATTTTGTGACTTAACATCTTTCCTGACAACCACACAGGGTCATTTTAAAGTTCTTACAGTCAAATGTTAACTTTGCAGTCTATGCTCATAATAGAAGTTACTGATCGATACTACTTTTACTCTAGTAAGAAAACAAGTCAGCTTCCTTCTTTGTAATAGTCTCAACTCTAAAAGTTACCTTTCTAGATTAAGTTCTTCAACAACCAAGCTGAAGTAAAAATTGTAAACTATTTCAAGTAAAGGATGATTCTTACCTGGTCCAAAACTCTTAGCACTTTACTATCTTGACTACATTTCTCTATTTTTGAGGTGCATTTCATTAATGGTTCCTAACTTTTTATATGATGACCCAGTCACTCAAAGGTTTCTTTCTCTTTGTTCTTTCAGATTACAAAATTCCTGGATTAATGATGAAGCCTTTGTCACCATGTGGTTTTTTTTCATCTGTTGTTATTAATTTTGTTGTTGGCACATGACCTCATTTTGCACTACTGAATTTCATTTGTTACCTTTAGTCACATCTTGCCTTGTGGTATCATTACAGTGTTCTATATTGAGGTTGTCTTTTCCTGGCTTGAGCAACACAGGCAAGTGTAGTCATGCTGGTTCCTGAGGACAGCTGCCTGCCTTTAAATAATCCTGTTGCCTGCTGTGACTCACGGGTAGTCCTGGCTTGGGGTTAGGGATAGTTTGCAAGTGCAGGTTACATCCTTCTCTTTTGTTTTGAGTTACAGTGTGTATTTTTCTGCAGGCATTGAAGATAGAAGCTGATGTTCTGGGTTATTCTGTAGAATTTAATGGGGATAAATGCAGAAGAATGAATTCTTAGAATCATAAAAAGGAGGAAGTCCTAGAATACAATGACTACCTAAAGCCTTGAGAACACTAAGCAGTAAAAGCCTGTAAGGTGTCAGCACTTCACAGAAGGAACAGGATATTGGCATGAATCCCAGATGCCTAAAAATAAAATTAAAGGAATTACAAGGTACCAGTTAGATTTCTGCAAGAGTCTTGCATTCACTAATAGCTGTGCAAGAAAAGCTATAATTGCTCATGGAGGATGAAAGCTATCTAACCAGTATGGGGGTTTTGGCTCAAAGACTTAAACTGAGTGGTATAGAAGTTGGTATTTTCCTTGGAAGTAATGGGGGTGGGGAAAGCCTTGGAATTCGTCCACTTAACTGGAGTTTAAAAAATGATCGGTGCCATTCCAGTAAAATTTACCCAAGCAAACTCTTTGTATTTGTAAGAAGTGAGTAAGACAAGATACAAAACTACATGCATTCAGACACATGTAATTTTTTTAAAAAAAATCCTTCACCCACAAAGAAGCGAAAGTGTTGTGGAATCGGTTAATCCGAATATATCAAAGTTGCACCTGTATGCTGTGGAATTCTGCTCCCTTACCAAGGGCCTCAAATGCTGGCAGTGAGATGCTGAAATCTGAGAATCTGGGCTTCCATGCTTCAGACTCATAGGAATTAATGGTCTATAATATATTTCTACATTTTCAGGTGGGTGATGTTTAAAGGCATACGTTTTCACCAACTGCAGTGAGAGTATCCAATCTGGGTCTAAGTCAGCTTGTGAAATACAGCAATGCTTCATTCAGGAAGAGGAAGCTTAATGCCTCCTCTTGGGATATCTGCTCAGAATCTGAATGAAGGCAGGTGGCTGGTCTGCATGGAGGGGATATGCTGCTGGGACTACGGTGTATGCAGTAAATGAAGCAGTGGATTAAGCTGGTCCTGGAGTTTTACTTGAAGAGTTGCCTTCACAGTGAACTCTGATATGCTAACTTTTTCCTTTTTTAAAAAAAGTGAGATATGGGAGCATGTGGACTACCTCTAAATACTAAAAGTATGAAAGCCCAAGGATCAATTCCTCGCTGTCAAGCTTTGTAGCATAAGACTGTGTCATGTCTTCACTATTCAGTGTTGGTTTCTTCTAGGCTGTGTATACACTGTGTAGCACTTGTTTTTTTTAATGTCCTTGGGATCTAGACCATTCTAAGGCAGTTGCTTTTATTGTCTTTGCAGTTCAAAGTCTGTGAAATAAAGAGGACTGTGCTGCAGCACAAGGTGTATTTAGGGCCTAATCCCAAGGCTGGGTTGAATGCTGTGGGGTATGCCACTAGGGCATCTAAGCACGTGTTGGAAAAACCTTACACAGATCAACAAAGGGAAGCACAAAGTTCTCCACCTGGGGAGGAGATAACCCCTTGCCACCGGTACATGTTGGGGGCTGACCAACTGGAAAGCACCTTTGCAGAGAAGGAAGGTTAACTATCCTGGACTTTGTTAGGAGGAACGCTGCTAGCAAGTTGAGGGAGGTGTTCCTCCTCTTCTACCTAGCACTGGTGGGACCACAGCTGGAGTGCTGTGTCTAGTTCTGGTCTCAACTACAGAGTTGCAAGAGAGGTGGAGCTACTGGAGAGAGTCCACATGCAAAGAAAGTTAAAGAGATTTTCCTTGGGTGATATGACCAATAAGGCCATTAGTGGCTTATGCCACTAGTAGAAGCAATACATAGTGAAAACAACAGTCTTTGAGAAAAATATGTCCATGAATATCCAGCAGTGTGGAAGGCTGCTCTGAAGGTGGAATTGCTATGTGTAAAAACCAGGCTGCCAGCCAGGACTGATGCCTCAACCATCTGGAGCAATTTCCTGCTCTCCTGGGTTCATAGTACTGGTTACAAGGCGTCTGGAGACATGTATTGCTGCCATCTCCTATACTGAGCTAGCTTAGTAAATAATCATAGATTTTTGCCACTGAGTGGTGTGGTTCTGTCCTGGCAGCTATCTCAGCTCAAAATTCCCATATGACAGATAACATGTTGACAGAAAAGTAACTCAAGACTAAACATCGTCATACTGTGTATACAGTGTTTGTACTGAGGTCGCTTGGAAATTCAATTGTATAGGACAAGAAAATAATTTCTTATCTAGCTCTATGGAGTCTGTTCACATTAAGGTTTAGCCATGAAATATGACTATGACAATTAAGCTACTCTTAAAGCATTTTAGAAGTATATTGTTGTGTTTAGCAGAGCACTTAACACAAAACTTAATTTTTTTTATTTTGAATTTGTTTTTTTAAGGACATCACTGACAGCTTTAAAAACCTAGTACAGCAAGAGTAAGTCTATTATCTGTAGTATGAACATATTTAAGCTTTCCTTCTTTGTGCCATTTCTCTATCTGTAAATATGTTATGCATTATAGAATAGATCAGGATCAACAGATCTCAGTTGATTCCAGCAAGTCATCTTTATCATATATGTTATGGTTATAACAGCAAATGCTTTTTTATAAAGAACATTCACATTCCAAGAAGAAAGGGGTGGAAAAGTAGTTCTGGGTACTTTTTCAGTTGCCAAACTGACCAATTAACAGGTAGATAACAACTTTAAATCCATTAATTTAGAACTTGCTGGATACTTCATAGCAAGCAATGTGCACTAAGCATTATTCTCATTTTCTATTTATGAATCTTACATATGTAAGCCTTTTCAGCTTCCTTTGAAGTACTCACATTTCTTTTAAGATTAATTTTTAACAGTTATCTTTTCCTCTTTATTTGTAAGCTGCTCGCTATAAAAGACAACTAGTCATATTCATTGCTGCTATCATGGGATATTGATCTGGCTTCTGGAGTGGCTTACTCAGTTTTTTTTTCAATACCAGAAAAATTATTAATATTTTAATTTTTTTTACACTTGAATGATTTGAAATAACAAGAACCAGAAAAGCCAAATCTGTTACTCTCAACATCACTAAAGTCCATGGTATCAAGAGTATGGACAATAAGAAATTACTTGTGCTTGTGAACAGCTGCAAGGTCTACTAGTGTCTTCTGATTGCCTTCTGGTTTAATCAAACTTCACTTGGAACAAATACCATGGGAAGATAAAAGCCATCATTACAGTTGACCTTTGTGTAATTTCATTTCATGATGACTTTTTATTCCTTCAGTTCTAACTATGCAATTAATAGTAAAAGAGATAAAGGGCAATCGGTTTCCTGCCAATAACCTGGGGGTCAGAATTTGAGACAAATTAGATAATGAACAAAGTCCAAAAGCAGACCCACAGTGGAAATGGAATTTAAGAACTAATAAAAGACATTAATAAAAATATGCACAGGAACTGGAAGTACTTTGGAAAAAAACAGCAGTCTTTCAAATAAAGTTACTGACACTATTAGAAGACATAAATGATAATGTAAGCACGTCTTCTGGGCAACAGTCTGCAGCCTGTTTTTCAAACATTCATTCTGACTTCATTCAGATGTTCCAGTTTTGGATTATAGTTTTTAGAATCACAATCAAACACCAAGAAAGGAGCATTTCTGTAACAAACCACAGTTAATGTGGTCTTCTATAAAATTGGTAGTTGGATATTACCAAGGTCTATGGCTTGCAGCTACAAGCCCTGTGAGCTTGAGAGTTTCCTTATGTAGGGTAAGCAGAGATAAATACAATTGTTAACTGGAGTGCTAGGAAATAATGACCTCAGTTTTAACTTATACAATGTGGTAATGGAAGAACGTTGGGAAAATACAACCATTTTGGTATTGGGGGGTGTTTTGGAGGGGGCTCTCTGTGTGTTTATTTTTCAGAATATATTCTCTTTTGTGCATTTACCATGATTTACAGTGCAAGGAATAGCTGGTAGCAAACATAGGTGTGTCACTTATTGAGTAAAAATAAATTGACAGATGACAAGGTATATAGCCAAATGTGTTTATATGGCCATGACAAAATAATCTTAATGGTCAAGTTCTTGGCAACAATGAACAGCTCCGTTGCCTTCAAAGAAAATATATGAGTTTGTCTGACTTGATTTTTGTAACTCTAAAATATGACCACACGTGTGTAAGTTTGGGTTTTAGTGGCTTCAGGAAACCTGAATGTACAAAAAGACTAATACTCTTTTTGCATAGCTATCAATTATTCTGTTTGTTACAGCAAACGTAATGGGTCAGAGTAGCATTTGTTTGCAGAGTGATAGGCTATCTGGTCTATTAAATTACCTAGGGCAAGCTGGCGTAAGTCTATTCAGTTCTGCTCTTTCACCGGCAAAGGAGATAGCAGTGGAAAGTACAGTTTTGTCATAATTATGTGACATGGCATTGCTATAAGATAAAGTTCAAACACACCACCAGGGATGAGTCTGATTATCCAAGCCCTAAATCATTTCATTTAGATTCAGTTCAGAGTAAGTCATGTTATCAGATTTCTAACAAATGATAGGATGGGAAGTTTCTCTCCAGTATCTGACACTTGAAGGTCAGCTGTTATCTTTCTGTTTTATACGTCTATAAAATATTTTAGAGTATGCTGCCATAATCCCGAGTGAAGAGAAGTTGTGCCTGGGCCTAAACCCAGGTCCCTTTTCCTACTGTGAAAAAGGGACAATGTAGAAGGGAGAAAAGACATCTCCGTGCTGTCCTAAGACCTGGCAATCAAGTTTTATTTTGTCTGTATTCTTCACCCACTGCTCACCGATGTCTGCACTAACACTTGCATTTACTGCCCAAGCTGAATGCCACGCACCCTGGGAAACTCAGAACTTAATCAGCAATCAAGCTGTATACCAAATATGTGGAAAGCAATTACATTGTAATAATGCAATATAATAAATTAAGGTGATATTGACTACAATGAATTTGAATAATTTAATAGCACTGAAAACCAATATCAGCACACACCTATTGAAACATTCATTACAATAAATTGTTTCGGCTATGCACAAAGCCTATCGTTCGGTATGAATGTTAACAGCCTCTATTTCCCAGACAGTTAGACAATGATTAGAAGTGATGATTTCGTATGTAATATGGAAATGATGTTCTTAATGGCAGTGAAGTTTTTACTGCAGTGAAGATGTAGAAAACAGATTTATACTGGCAATTATGAATTACAGTAAAGTATAATGTACAAGACAGTTTCTTTCTAAGTTAATATTGTTAACAAAATTGAATTCAATATTTTTTTTAGGAGTAGCAGTGGTTTTTATAGCCTGTTTCTGTTTGTTTTGCTTTGAAAGTGAATAAATAAATAAAAGCCCCACAGTTGGCTCTACGACAAAACCAAGCAAAACAAACAGTGATAGTGTGGTTAATTACCTAAACAGAGAGGTTTGTATTCACCTGAGGTCTTTGATAAAAGTTTTGTATTTCTAAGGGTCTTACTGTGTTTGGCTTCAGGCCCTCATCTGTAAAAAGGGAATGGTACAATTTGTTTCCTGTAATTTTTTTGGATATGAGCTTGTCCTTGTGCAGTACAGCTATGGTGGACTGATGTCGGCTGTTACACTCTAATAAAAAATGTAATAGTGTTTCTTCAAATTTCTTTAAACTTTAGATACAAGCAAAGAAAATGTGTTGTTTTTTTAAAATATTCTAGAAAGGACAAGTCATATTTCCTGGAATGACCTTGTTGTGTCATGACACCTTTGTGAAGTTATTGACACAGAGTTGTACTGAATCATTTTTATATGGTGCTCTCAAGAATTTCTGGTGATATGTGGACAACAGTAGATATTTCCTTCATTAAGCACTTCAGAAAGTTTATCAGAATACTTAATTCCTTGATTTCTTTGTCACTCTTAATGGCCTCATAATTGCAGGTACTATAATGGTCAAAAGGTTGCCCTTTGTTATCCCAGAAGTAGATAAATCTTTAATATTGGTTCAACTCCAACTAGAGTTAAATGAGAAAATCATTATAGCTTCAAACCTAGGCATTGATCCTTGGGCATTTGGGTGATTTATAAGGTTTCCTAGGTATGGCTTAGTAAGGCATAGTATCAGACAAATATGTTGTGTATATAAATTTCACTTCTGATATTGACTTATGGAAACCAGCATAATGAAATGCAGTTCAAGACGTGAATCTTAGTTACTTTTTACAGCTGCATGACATGCAGTGCAGAGTTATCAGAACCGTTATAAGCTGTGAGTTCCATACGTACCCCAATGAGTGAAAATGGGCACAGCTGATGTTTCTGAAATCCACAGAGAATCTGAGAGTATACAAAAAGAATACTACTTCCGTTATTTTTTAAAAAAGCAAAGCAATTAGTACAATGTATCTGTCTTGCTGCCTTAGCACTTAGATTATGTTTATAGTTGGACTACGTAGAGATCAGTCTTCACATTCATTTTAAGCACAACTGACAAACATTTTTATTCCTGTTGTGCTTTGGTATTGTTCAGGATGCAGATGTATAAAGTACAATCCAAATCTCAAACAGCATAACAGTCTAAATATGTAAGAAAATATTTCAAAAATTAAATTAATGCATAGAAAAATTAGCTGACTTGACATATTTGAACCCTAATCGTCTGGACTCCAGCCTACACTTAAACACAGCACTCTTGTCCTCAGAGCCTTTTTTGGAGGCATTACCATCTGATGATGGTTATGGTATGTTCAGACCAGGCAAGTTAATGCAAGTATGATATGGGGACCTTATGATCCCAAAGTATAAGTTTGCTTCTGGTGTATGTCCCCTGTAACATTCAGAGGTATCCTGGGGAAGATTTATCCATTTCAGACTACATTCTGAACTACAGTATGGAGTATTTCCCACATTTTTATTTTTAATTCTTCAGTTTATTGCTCTTAAGTATTGCAGTGTGTAAATTGACTTTGGAGCTTTGTTATAATACCAGTACAATAACTAGAAGTTAACAGTATATTAAAAAAAGTATTTAAAATTTTGACGTTGATCTAGACAGTGTGAGATCTGGAGGGTTTTTTTCTGTGTTTTCTGGATTCTAAGGTTTTTGAGGGATGGAAGCTATCATTTAAAGCAGAGATTTTGACTTATGTTTAAAAAAGCAGATGTTACTTAAGTGGAGATTCTAACACATTCCCATGTCAGGGTCTAGAAATGTAAATATGGCAAATGACATAGCTCAAACTAATGCTACACTGATACTACCATTTGCAGGAGAGGAAGAATGCAAGAATGTCAAAGTGGATCAAAGAGCATCCCACTGTAAAGGAACATTCTTTCAGAAGGATTTGCTGAAGCAAGACAATTAGAAAGATTCTCAGCCTTGTTATGTTGTCTTTTTTGTATCACAATCGGCCAGTTTCACCTCTCTTTTACTCAGTTTTCTGTAGGGACAACCCTTTGGGGAGCGGCACAGGCTGGTGTTACTCTGCAGGGGAAAGTGATTCAGTAACAGATCGTGGAGCCGGGCAGAGCAGTGCCCTCACTGACAAGTACGAAGTCCCACAGTGTTGCCTGAGTGAGGCAAATAGCAGACCTGGGCAGAGTAGACAGGTACAGGCAAGACTTCAGAGATCACCAGACAAGTCTCTGGTGACAAGGCTACTCTGAGTTTAAGCCTGGAAGTAGTCCATGGGTAAGGATCAACATGGTATGTAGCACAAGATCCCAGGTAGCCAAAAGCCAAACCTTCAGGAAGCGGAAGATGCCCTGACACTAAATGATACAGAACAGAGTGACACCTGTATGCTGTGTGCGTTTAGTCACTATGTAATAAAAAAGGTTTTTTTTCCTTGTATTTTAAGAACTCATGTGCAATACAGGTAAAACAGCATTTTTATTAGCAAGTTCACAGCCCTGTTAGCTAGCCAACCTACTATTTCCTAATACCTGACTGCCTAACAAATCTTACTTTTGTATTGCTCTCTCTTTTTTTTTTTTTCCCTTTGTAATTAATCTTGTAATAGCTGAAGATGACTGTGAACTGTTGAGAATAACAATTATTGTAATGACAGTGTCCGCCAATATGACATTGCTGTGAAAGAGTAAATGTTCATCATCAAACTGTCATTTTGACAAGGTAATTTGGTCCCCCCTCCCCCCAAGAGACACTTAAATGTCATGGTAAGAAAATATACAAAATGTACCTTAAGTAGCTCTGCATGATGGAATTTTCAAATGGAGCCACTTAGAAGACCTACCAAAACTTTTATAAAAACACTGTAAACTCTTTTCAGGAACCTTGAACTTGGACAATGTTTTTCTATGTAGAAAACATACATATACACATGTACATGTGTCTACATATATATATACACATACATGTATTAAAAACAACTCAAATAGAGGACACACAGACCTGAAGACAATTTGTTTCCTAGTTTAGAGTTTTTTAGATCTCTCTATCACTGAATGATTCCATTATCTTTGTCACCCTTTCATTCTTCATCTCACTTGTAATTATTTTCATTTTACTAACAATATTTTATATTTCTGTACTAGAAATTTTATTGCTATAACAATCTCCACTAATGTTTATGGTGGAAATAACACATGACTCCCATTCCCTTTTTAATTATGTAGTTCTTAAGTATTTTTAAAAAATCTTGCCACAGTAAGAATTATATACAAGTCCATTATTTTGTGTAGCCATTTAAAAAATAGTTTGGTATACATTACACTTTTTTTGCTTTTTTATTTCTTTTTTTTTTTTTTTATTAAAAGCAGGATAAAAGGTACACCTAGTAGACGACTTTCGGGTAAAGGCAAGAAACAAAAATAAAGTTATGTCCTAGGTAGTAAAAACCAATCACCTTCTCTGGATTTTTTTAACTTTCCTGTTAGAAAAGTTTTACTTGTCAAAGAAAAATAACTGCACTATGTGCTGATCTCTTTAATATATGTAAGAGGGTTTGGGCTGATCCAGCAATAGCAGGAGTTACCTAAATGAAGAAATAGTATGTTTAATTTATCATCTGATCTTATAAAATTTTGAGATCCCTACCAATGCTGACAGTCTGAGTAAAAGGTACTTCAGGACTGGAAGGAAATTGTCAGACAGCACTGTCATCTATCGCTTACTGTAACAGCTGTAGTAGAGAATCTTCCCAAAACCTAGGACGCATTTTTTGTATTATCAGCCATAATTTGACAGAAGTCACAGACATTCTTTGCAGATATGCATGAAATTTTAATCCTGTTGCATTAGAAGTACTCTTTTACCACTTTCAAATTCTCCTGTTTAACAAGATGTGGTGAATGACATGTATTGGTGCATCAGACTTGCTTCTTGATTATGTATCTGTGTTACAATATTTAGAACAGACTTTAATTTTGATGCCATTTACAATTATTAGAATTCTAGTTATTTTCCTTGGGTTTTTGCATGCCACTGTGCTAGATACGAACCCCAGATACCTAGAAGCTGTAGAATAGCAAACAAGACGTTTTGTGGAGTTGTGTGGGCTAGGAATATACAACAAACAACAGCCACTATCCTTGTAGCCTAAAGTAGGAAAAAAGTAAGAGCAAACAAACTGAAAGTCATTTGGTCAATGTCACGTAGTTATTGGGTACAAATAAAGTGAGTTGGGGAATTCTGTAGCTGTGTGTCATTCACTCTCTGATATGCAAAATTTGGTGATTAAATGTGGGGGTTTTCAGTGTACATTAGGATAAAACTGAATGGGTATGTTTATTAATAACATCCCTATTTTATCAGTTAAAAATTATTTTGGAAAATTCTGATGTTTTCAGTTCACAGAAAAAAGTATTTCACAAATACCTGAACCACTCTTTTTATTAAGCATTTACATTGTTTTAGGAATCTGCTCAGTGTTTTAAAACGTACCTGAAAGTGCTCCCCAATAAAAATGTCAGTCAGAACAAGTTATTATTTTCTATTCTGTTTTTCTGAATTATGTAGATCATCACAGGTGGTACTGGCATGTGATCTAATAGGTTGTGCTGAAATAGTAGATTTATTGTCTTAAAAGGGGCAGCTATCTCAGAAAGGAAAAGAACTTGTTACTCTTCATGCAAGAACCTGATACTCTTGATACAAAAGGTTCATGTTTTAATTTTAGCTAACAAGGTCTGTTTAAAAGTTACTTAAAGCTCTTGTGTAAAGATGTTGCTTTATACTGTGGTGACATACTTATGCAAATATAACTGAGCTCAATGGAGGGCTAAATTTGCTGTATTGTAGGAGACATATACATGGTAAAAGGAACAACATATTGTGCTTTGTTTTTCTGGAATATATCTTGGGGTTTTCAAACAAAAATAAAGAAGATGTCCACAAAAAAGGCAATTTCATATTGAAACTTACTTCAGTAAAACAAGACTCCTCAAGTACAAATAAAGTTAAACCTAGATGTAATTTGATTAACAACTGTCAGATAGGGAAAGGAAAAGAAAAGAAAAATTTCTTCATTTGCAGGAAGTACTAAACATATGGACAAAAAGACAATTCCAGTAAATTAGCAGCCTGGTTAATTCATTAAGAAGTCCTCTCTTGGGTAATTGTTGAAACTGAAAATGTTGACAGCCTATCATTGAAATCTCCATAGGATGCTAATGTGGAGTTGAGGGATTTTTTTTTTGTTAAGCTGAATGACTCCCTATAGTCAGAGGAAAGAAGAATGTTGGCTGCCGCCCTGTAGCTTGCCAGGAAAGTGTTCTTTACCATTATGTTATAAGAATATTAGGATGGAATTTAATTTATAAAAGTCTATGTTGACATCAGCCTGAGATCTAAGTTTCTGAGCAATGGGATGCTAGAAATCTATAAAGCTTTGTCTTTCAAAAGTAAAATTGGATTCTGTGTCTACTGCCGCAATAATCACATATATTTTTAGTTTCATGGGTTTTTTTTTAATGTGTTCGTGAGATAACTACATGATAACAAATGCTGGGATTGTGCAAAATGGGCATGTCTGCAAAGGAGAGATCAGTAATGTGAAATCCAGCTATACTCTCAATACAGCTAATCCAGTTTCTAATTATTGTCATCTATATTAAGCAGCATCTAGCAGCCAAAGACAATGTGGTAGATACTGTGCAACCAAAAAAATGCTACAGGGTTTTTTTAATATTGCATTATTGATAACTGTCATTGCTGCATACTTCAGGTTTTTGTTCATCTGATTCTTTATATTGTTTCTTATATTATCTTTTGCATTGTAAGTCTGACAGTAAACCACAATGTAGGAGCCAGCTACTTAATTGGAGTCCATTTGAATTTGGAATTGGAGTTGAATTTAAATTTTCAAATCCGTAAGTAGAGTAATTGTCAAAGTTTGATATTTTTCTATAAACAATGCAGCTCCATCTCATAGTGTAATCTTCCATATTATTAATTTTTAATGATCAACTGTTTCCATATTTCTCTTAACTGTAGGTCTACTCAGAAAAAATAACAGTATCCAGTATTGTCGTGCCCCCTCCTTTTTTAACACCTACTAATTGCCTTCAATACCTAGGAAGACACTGTGGATTAAAAACATCCAAACAAATCAGTAAATTTGAATTAAAAATATATGATTACGTATCATTTAACGTTGCAATTTGAATAGAAATTTTTTGTGTACCTGCATTTACAGGATGATCAGGTTTAAAAGACTCTAAAAAACATATTAAGACTTAGTGCTAGGGTTTGGGTGTTTTTTTCCCTGAAGTTATTCAACCCAATGAAAAGCAATCTCCCCAAGAAATCAATACTTCCCTCTGTGCTGATTGAGTTAGCCTCCCAAACATAAAGAGAAGGAAATGAAAACCGCAGACAGCTTACAAATCCAACTAGGCCCTAAATGAGTCAACGTGTCCATTAAGATGCATTGACTTTCTCTCTATTTACATTTATAGGTAAGTACAGATTACAAACAGGAAACCATTTAAACAGATGACACTAATTATGCACCACACTACCATACAGTAAGCTTTTTTTGCATACTACTTCCTGAGGCTTCATTTTCGGTATTCTTACTGTGAAACAAATGTAATTGTATCTTAGATGATGTTTGACAAAACTAGTGTCTTACCAGGAAGAGTGCTATTAGTAAACTGAATGTATAATTCAGAGTATAAACTTCAAAAGATTGTATATCCATATTTCTCTCTATAAGCATGATTATGCAAGCTTTTCCCATCTGTAACTGCTACTAGCTCATGGTTTTAAAACCTGTATACATGGAAAAATCTTAGGGATCTAACTGACTATGTGGAAATTATTTCACAATTTCAATGATAACGTTTTGAGAAAATCTGTGGTCTTTCCTATTCAGTGTATAGGAGGGCCTTCATTTACAGCAGTACGCTGGGGACATGGCAGTCCATCTAGTCAGGACTGGTATTCACTATACTTGTCACGCTGCGTCCAAAAACTGAGTTATATGTGTGTCACGTGACGTTAACAAATAGATACATTGCTCTCAGAAGGCCTTGACAGGAGAAGGAAAAAACATCTTAAACAGTTCTGAGCCTCAGCTCTTGACCACGTGCTGGTATTTCTGGTGTCTCTGTACCACTCTCGTACAGATGATTAGGAGAACTGTTTAGTTTTCTTCTCCTGTTACAGCCCTGAGTCATTCTGAACTATAACCAGAACACAGGGGTTTGTTGCCTGACCTGACACAGCTGACATACAGCATTCCCAAACTTCGTGTCAGTCTTAACGCCTGATGTAGGAACTGAGTCTCATCACATAACCTGAAGCAGGGTGTGTCCCCTTCTTTTTTAATGAAAGCTGGCTATCCTAGCTGAATGGATAGCAATTAATTGTTACATTCCATGAACTAACCAGTGAAGTGATTTTAAATGGCTTCATTTGAATGGTAAATTATTTAACTGCTAGGAAAAGGAGTAATGAATTGGCGGTCTATATATGCCCAGTTACCATCCAAAATTCAGAATAGCATCTTGTTAATGATTTCCTCATCTCCTTGCTATTTGCATTTAGTAAAGCAGTGAAATACAAGCTGTAATCTAAAATGAGTAGCACATACCCAAGCTGTATGTGCTCTCCTGCCCATTGCTGCACTGAGTCTACTCTGATGTGAAGGAAAGGAAAGAAAACAGGGTGGGAAAAGGCATGCATCTGAGCTGACGTACATGAATAATGTAATGATTTCCCAAGAAAATAACAGAAATAGCAACATTATCTAGTAAATATTGCTAACATGCTAACAAAATACAGTTCTTATTTTGCCTTATAGCTCCTAATATTCTAATCCAATATGTTTTGGATCACTACATGGAATTCATCACAGGAGTAACTTTCATGGATTGCACTTACGTGTTTTGAACTTGAATATCAGGATGTTGCTTTATGGTTCAGAATTCAGTGGTTTAAGTATAGATACATTTTCTCCAAATAATACATCTTAATTTTTATGGGGAAGAAACATTAAGAATTAACAATTGTGATAAAACCTTAAGAGGGTCAAATCTCTCCTGCATAAAAATTTTACTGAAATATGCTGAGCTTAAAAAACTAAATAGCGGGTGGGGGGGGTGGCGGGGAGGGGGAAGTACCACTTCCTTGAAAGGCAAATACGATTTAAACTACATGCCTTGTGTTAGAAATCTTGACCCTATATCATACTTCTACTGGAAAATGTTTTCCAATAACTTCTTATACGTTTCTGGCTTTGCTACGAGTAGAAACACTATATAAACACCCATAAGCTACTAGCAAACAATCCACCTAAGGCATTCATATAAAAATATTCGAATGACAAAAGCAGCACAGAATTTAAATGGGAGGCAATGTAATGCTCACTTAACTGCACACTCTGGATTATCCATTACAGAATGTCCTGTTGGGCAAGGCTGTCAATCAGTACTTAAATGGGGACATTAATTAGCTCAGAATAGCTGCTCATTTTTGGTTGATTATTGTTCCAAATGTTTTATCTTTAGATAAATTATTCATGAATTATTATTGTCATGCTTTTTTTGGTTCTAAGGAATGAGTAATATCTGACAAGTGACTAATCTTACGAGTTTTCTTCATTGATTGTTGAGTGGTATTTTGTATTCCACCAGCTCATTTCACCTTTTCTTGAAGGAGATGCTGACATATCAGGGCAGGTCATTGTAAATAATCATTACACAGTAAATGCTTTACACTTGACAGCGTCAGCTTGAATACCTTACAGGATCACTGTCATCTCACCATGAAATGTGAGGGAAAGGAGATACATTTCTTCTAAAGTACACCTTAAGTGATATATTTTCTTGGATTTCTACTATTACATCTGAAGATCTCTTCTAAAGGGACATTTTGACCTTCCTACTTAAGAAGGGAAAAACATGTTGCAGTTATATATTTAGATCAGTGTGGAACAGGCATGTAATTTCCTTACCTGGTTCACTGGCCAGAAGCAACACGAAGCTTTTGTAACACAGATACAGGTTTTGAATACAACATAGACTAGTATAGTGTCATGGGAACATAGGGAAAGAATGTAAGCAGATCCTGCTTTTAAAAAGTAGTTCTGTTTGGTACACTAGTTAATGCACTAGCATGTGTTAATTAAAGAGATTTTACATTCCCTCATTTAACTAAGTAAAAAAAACCCAAACCACAAAATTCCTCAGAGCTTAGTTTGCTCTAAGCATCTGTACGTGCCATGTGCTCAGGTTAGCTACCTGTCCGTTATGTCTCGGATCATATCCTGCCTTCTAAATGAGCTGTAAACACTTGATTTGTATTCCTTCTTCAGTCCAGAAGCAGCTCACTCTGACCATTACTAAGAACTGGTAATTCTTTGTATGTATACTAATACAAATGGGTTTCCTGTACCAATGTGAAGAGAACGTACAAATTGTCTTGCTACTGTTTTCTATAAATATGTTTATAAACACATATAGATGGTGATAGATACAAATTGATATAACAAAAGAACCTGGCAGGGCAAATATATTTTCTACATGCTAAACAGCAAATAAAGCTTTCTCGTTAATAATTTGCTCGTAAAGCAAATAAAAAAAAAAGTCTTCCTAGGTATCTTGCAGATTACAATCAAGAACACACGTATGTTGCTCAGAAAAATGTAAGGCAGTATCTTGTTTTTATACACCTTTTCTCCTGAGGTTATTTCTACCAGCTATCTTACTGTATATACATGGGGTAGGAGGCACAGTTAATGATCCTTAGACCATAACAACACACATATAGTACAACTAGGGTTTTGCATGCCTAGTCAATTAGGAACATTAATCCATTAAATTCTCTTCCAAGTAAAGAAATTAAATAAGTACATAATTCCCTTAACCCGGTCTCACTATGAGGTAATTTTGTCTTCTCTGGAACTGAATAGGGAAATGCAGTAAATACTTGCACAGAGTTAGAAGGTGAGCTGATCAAAAATAACTACAGGTGTGACTTCAGTATTTCCTGGCTGTAGGGTACATAGTGAATTATCTGCTTTTCCATAACACTGTGTTCCAAAAACTTAGGTTTAATTTTCTTCTAGCCCATTTGGTTCTAGAATACATGTTTCTAGGCTGGATGGCTTTTTTTTTTTTTTTTCCAGAAATTCTTCAATATATTTTAGAGCATCCTTTATGGATAAACTTGAACTCATTTTGGAAGCATGCTGCTGTGCTAATGTTACTTTAGCATAATAGTGTGCTAACGTGACTACTATTTATGGATTAGAACTCACTTTTTTTCTGATCAGCTTTGTTGACAGGTGGTAAAGTACTGACCTATTCACTTCCATTCATGTCCTTACTCAAAACATGATTTGCAGAAATTTGTTCAGTGAGAAAACACTAGTTTAGGGATAGGGGTGACTAGAAAATAAGGCTTCCTTTCAAGGAACCTTTCAAGGAAAACTTTGGTGCTCTGATATTTATCTTTTATTAGAATGAAAATGAGTGTTTGACCGTCTTGCTGGGCATAAGGCGCACAGGGTAATTAAGAGTACTCTGTAGACAATAGGAACATTGCCAGTTAAGGTTTGTGCTCTAGTTGATTCAGCACAGGACCCTCCATTGGTATCTCAGGTGTAAAGATTTACTAAGTGAGAAGTTTTATTTCTAACAAAGTGACTTATTCCGGCTGAACAGAAAGCTTTAGGTGACCAGTTCTAGTGAGTCTGAGAGCAGAAAGGTTTTTAAATTACCACTTTAGCCCCAAGAGCAACTTGTCTCCTTGGCTAGTTTAAAATTGAGAACAAGGTGTTTTTCTCCATCAGCCCTGAGCTCACAGCAGAAGAGGTCTGACCTGCATTTATCCCAGTAATACCAAAATGGCCTTTTTTGCTGAAGCTCTTGGCACACAGAGGAATACAATGACTGTCCTTTTGAGGCAGCTTACTTTTAAATAGTGAAAGCTTCTCTTTTTCTCTTCTGTCTTTTATTACCATTTTCTGCATTTTGAAGGGCAAAGCCTCATCTAGGAATGGTTAGACAGGAAGGTGAACTTTCTATCACAATGCAAGTATTCAAATTCAACAGTTTCCTAGTGTGCCCAGGCATTTTCCCTGTGAAACAATATTTAGAATAGGCCAAGTTTCTTCCAAAATTACTAATAAATGTTATACTTCGGTTGTTTGTTTGGGGTGTTTTTTCAGACAGCTTTCAATAGCAGTAAACAAGTGTTCATAGAATTAAACATTTCTTTCATGGATGCTGGGCTGTAAATCTCTCTGCAGTCTGTCAGAAAAAACTTCAACAACTGGAAGGTTATATTCACATGTCTTTTTAATCTAGCTTCTTGCCTAGGTACCACTTAATGTTCTGAAGTCTTACTTGGAATTTTTGTAAATAGCCCTGATGCTGGTCTGTTCTTTAGCGTATTCACATTGTGTTCCAAATAGTCTTGTCCAGACGGATTTGAGAAAACCACTAAGGATTCCCTGCATGTAATGCACAGATACACATTATGCAGATTAAGTGGCTGTTACCACCTGGAGGACTTCTTTATTTGAGTTTCTGCCTGTTGCAAATGCTTGCGTGATGATGCTATTATTTTTATATTCCTGTAATTTGTATTGGAGCATGTATCTTCCGCTCCCAAGTGCCCCCAAATCAAAATTGATGGGAAACCTGAGTTACAAATAGTGGTGGTTTAATGAGTTTCTAGAATAAAGTAGAACAATTCTGTTTTATTGAAGTTCATAGTAGACAGTACTTACTGGATGATGTAGGCCTATGTGAGCTTGGTTGATTGCCAGTACACAGAAAATGAATTGTGAGATGGAGAACAGGAAGAGGTCAAGTCTGCATGCGAAATTAGTTACTTTAGCATGTGTTATTCCTTTAAAGTTACCTAAGGAAAGTGAAGCATGGGTCTTCTCTAGTTTCAATGCAGTGTTTGCATCTGTAATGTTAAAGTTTGCTTAAATATAAAGGTCTGGTGTGAATCTGTAACTGTGTCATTCCACACATACTTCAACTAGGGAGTGACAGTTCAGCCTCCAGGGAGGAAAAACTTAGTGACTGCTCTGTGGTTTGAGATGATCAGAGCATCATGATCTGTTAGATAAGTGATGATGGCCTAAGAGAATATGAGAAAGAAACTTGTGAAATTAGGAAAAGGCTGGGCATGAGAAATCAGGTAGGCAAAGCCTGAGAAAGGATTGGATAGGTGACTGATGAATTTCCATCACTGGGTGTCTGGAGACTCTACGAGCTGAACACACACTTGTAAAAGCTGCACTTGTTTTTGTACATGAACCTGCTCTTACCTTGCTGTTCCTGGTTTGGGAGAAAGAAGGCATATGTAACTTCTTTGCACCACCAGGAATGAAATGTAGCTTGGGGCAATGAAGGAATGGCTTGACTCCCAAAAGAAAGAAGTGTGCTATAGACAAGCAATAACCTTAAATTAGAGAACCATGTATATTTTTTATTATTATTTTATTAATAAAGTATTTTTGACCAGGTATGCGTTGCTAGGTGACATGGAACAAATATATTGCCCTGCTTGAACGGGGTAGATACACTTCAGTGGAAAGTCAATTCATAAACATCTAGCCTAATATCAGAAAGATGCACAGCATTCTCATCTAGGTCAAGAAACCAAATGAGTTTTTGATTCGGTGGGATGGGATTTCAAATCTGTGGGTTTTTTTTCATTTACAGGACAGGTGCACTTCTTGAACAAAAACAAGCAGTCACTTGGAACAATCTTGCATTTAGGTCACTGGCAAAGAGGTTGTTCTACACTCAGTTCTAGAAGCAGGTTGCATGTCGTTTTGTGGATAATGCTGCTGCCAGAAACACCAACCCTTATGCTACGTTGCCAAAAGTGCTAATTGACTATGAGTATGTTTTTCCCCGGATGTAGTGCTAACTTCTGTTACTTATACTTCAGGGAGGTTTTTCAAAAAGTGTTCTCAACACGACCACCTGCTGGTAGTCTATTTAGAATAGTGGAAGCGGCACCTACTTTCAGTCAAGTCCAGCTTTGATGAGGGTAAACAAAATACATGGCAGGAACAGTAAGGTACTGTCAGACTGACATTAAAACTGCAGCGTATTAGCTTTTGTATGGAAATCTTGATGTAATTTCTATTCGAACAACGGATTTGTTTCCCCCAGGAAATGGTATATCCAAAATGTCTCTCATGGACCTTTGCACAGAAGATGAAGTCATGTTATGTGCTTTAAAAGCAACCAGCACATATGCAATTATTTCAAACAGAAAACATTTGGAGAGCCTGCTAAAATACAACTTTTTGTCCTTTGGGATTTAATTTGCTTAGAAACAAAACATTCCTTTGAAGATAAATAGCAAGAGGCACTGATTCTATTAACTGAAACAGCACTTCCAAATTAATTGAAAATTATTTTCTAAAACCACTGTAACACTTGTACCAATTAGAAATATGTCCTGATTGGAAAGTTTGGTGCTTAAGAGTTATAGTTGTATCACACTGACAACTTACTAAATTAACTTTTAATTGAACTGTTTTATATCAGACTATTTTATATCAAACACAAACGTAGCATTACTTCAAAGAGTTCATGCTGAACATGAAAATTGTTAACATTTAAATAAAGATGTGCCATATGGTTTGGCAGAAACTGAAATACTCTCAGACATGGGGGCCTTCTGCTTGCAGCTTCAGAATTTGGAGTCCATTATAGTCTGGAAGGAAAAAAAGCTTAAATCTTCAAAGAACATAGAAGTTGTCAAATTGATACATTTTGGTTTAATTCATTGAGTAATCCAGTTCTAAGTAACTCTAAGGTACTTCAAATGTTAAAAATAGAGGTGTGAGCGGAGGGGCAGTTGGGTTTGATTATTTATTGTTAACCACGTTTGTCAATAGACCATGAAAGTACAAAATCTAAAAGCTTTAGACACAGTTTCTTTATTTTAGAAATGAAGAGGGGGATAAGATGTGTTCTCTGAGAACAGACCATGGTCCATGAGACAATTCTACACACTGGCTTCTGTACTTCTGAATTCCAGCACATTCTTAGGTACTAGTGCAATGATCCATAGCAAAATGGTGTTCATACAGTTGTGGGCTGGGACTTGAATTTCCCAAATTCAGAGAATTTTAGTCTGTGATTAGAGGATACAAAGTGCTTGACTTCTCAAATGCAGCAATACAGACTATATCTCAGAATCCCTTTAAATCCTTGTGAAATGTACATTAACAGGATGTGCTAGGCCAACTTCCAGGTGACACAAAGTTCTATTTAAAGAGAAAGAAATAATCATGTACATTGAAAACCATCTAAATATGAATGGTGGACATTCAGCATGTGTACTAGATGCTGAAAAGTGTTGCAAGTGCAGTACAAATGTCATAAGCAAACCAGTTTCCTCTGCTTTCTCAAGTCAGATCTCAAGATGCCTCATGCAAGTTAGTAAGCATGGATTTCTCTGGTTTTGTTATAAACAGCCATTTGCTCCCAGGAGGTGCCAGGCTGGTTACTTGCGATGGTTGAAACTGTATGTTAGGGATTTCATTCTGCTGCTACTCAAAAGCATGGTAGAAAATGCAGTGTGGCTCAGTTTGCTAAACTGCCTTCCTACACAAGTATGATATACATACATATATGTGTCTGGGTGTGCTTTGCTTTCATGTAACAGATGGATTGTATAGTCATATTGACAGACACATCTCTGTGCAGCAGTCATGCAAGTGTTATTTTCACTTCCAGATGACTGAAATACAAGTCAGTAAAGAAAAACCTTCTTGGTTTTTAAAACAGAAGGTGCTTCCTAATAACTTAGAGTGACTGCATTTTCCAAAAAAAGTTAATGATAAAGTATTTTCATACTAATAGTAATAGGAAAAGCAGTACTAAAAGTAAGTGTGTTTTCCACAGAATACATACAGAAGAGGAGAAATGACTAAAGAATGTTAGAGACCAACCCCCTGGAGAGCTGGACGTAGGAATCTCAGGTGGGAGTGCTACCATGCATAAACCAAGATCCTCATGTGGCAGACTAGAGGAAGACATATGCAGTCCTTGTTTTGTTTAGTCAAACATTATTTGGCCACTTGTAATAAATGCAATGCAATCAAACAAATGTAGTTCACGGTCATTTTTATTTTGACTGTCTGTCAGTTGTGCTGCTAGGTTTTCTGGGAGTGAAAAGGTGGTTTAATAATTCTCAAAAAAATGTTGTATTACAAGTCTGCACTTTACTGTTATTTCTTGTTCTTCTAACGAATTGGTTCAAGTGAGTAGAGCTGTATTTGAATTCTTTGCATTTGAAGATTTTGTTAAATACAGCCACAGTCACGTAACTGTAAGCCTGTCTTCTCAAAATGGGTTATAGCAGTGGTGATGATCATGCACACTTAATATCCAGTTCTTCAGAGAGTAACCTATCCTCACAAATGGACACTTGAGGAGAAACAATGTATTAATTTTTATTTAAATCTTAATAGTGACTAGATTCTTCTAGAAATTGATCCTATAATGTTAAGGACTTTTAATCAGATGTTTCAATATAAAACTATTATAACAGGATCAGTTTCCTGTTTTAAAACTGCTTTCCAATTTTCCTGTAGCAGAAATGATAAAACTGAAATTAATTATTCTAAGGAAACTTACAATGATTTTTTTTTTCCTTTTCTTCTCAAGTATTGTTTTAAGAGCAATTTCGTGTGTGCATGCACACGCCTTTTTTTCCCATGCCAGAGCTTAAATTTTTTGGAGCGCATAATTTCCTGCTACAATAAAGAAATAATTTAAAGTCTACAAAAATAAACCACAAAGAGATGCAGAAGCAGGTTATGTGATTAAAAGCATTTAACTTCTGGCAAGTAATATGGCAGACCAGTGACTGACAATAGGGTGGCAGCTGAGGGCTCCCAAAGAGGTGATACTAGTCCTCAAAAACCAAATAACTGTTTAAGGTACAGACTTCTTTTTTTTTTTTTTTAACTTGTGCAAGGTTTTGCATTTGCAGGTCTTAGCTGGAGTCTGCAGAGACAGAATTGCCAGCATACAAAGATTAAAACCAATTTTCTTGGTGTTTTTGAACTGTCTGGAATTTGGAAGATCTGTAGATCTTATGAGACTCGCTGGTCTTGGGAAGTATGGGCAATTCAGATAAGCTTTGCACGAGCATCAAACATTTTGCTGCACAATGCATATCTTCAGTTTCAAACTCAGATTTTTTTGAGGCTTATCTGTCACAACCAAAAGGGAAAGGAGGCAAGGTGCTACTATGGTCAAAAATCTGTACAATCACCAATTACAAGCAGTTTCTCAATTCTCCTAAATAATTCCTGGTAATTGCATCCTGAGGCTACCAAATGAAAGTAGAGAGAAGCTTGGTCTGTATTAATTTAACAAAAGCATCTAAAAATTACCAGCTCTTACCTCTGTGAGTCAGTGGGAGGAAAAGGTAAGATTTTAATTAACTAGATGTGGAATATTGGTCCACTGTGTTTTCTTCCTTGTTTTTGATTGCTTCTTATTTTTAGGATAGTTAAACATACTTAATAATAGTTATTTGAGTATTAATCAATTATTTTGAACTGGTACTAAACTGAACATTTTTCCTGACAGCTCTGCTTTGACATTTTGTAACAAGGGGATCTGGTCAAGTTGATGCTTTGTCAGAAGCAAGTGTTGTAATACTTAGTTCTCAGGTAAGCTGCAGTGATGTTATTTTCATTATGCTTTTTTCTTATACAAGCTAAATCCCTGTTAAACCAAATTATGAAACATTTTCTTTAATTTTTGGTGTGCCTCTCAATTGTAGAGAATGTGCTTAACCAACAAACAGTATCACAATCTGTTCAGAGTTATTTATCAGCTTAAAAAAAGCAATTTAGAGTTTGGTGATAGTTACGGTAAGATTCTGTAGTGGTTGGGGGTTTTGTTTTCTTTTTACAAAAAGTTTTACTAAATAATACATCAGGTATTTGAACCTCAGGTTGTTTATTGGTACTGAATGCTTTTCCATGAGTCTACTTATTGATGCTATTGCTTCCTTCACAACAGTTTCACTGATGATAATTATGGTGGAATCAAACTGATCAGTAATTTGTCGGCATGTTTTTAGTATTCATTATTCTAAATCATTTTAGACCATACTTCCATGATGGCTGTTTTCCCGTGTGTGCTGTAGAATCACAGTTATGAATGGATAACTCAGGATATAATGCTAGAGGTAAGGTTTTTTTCAAAGAGGTCCATACTTAAAGATCATCTGAAATGATATCGAAGCAGATCCCTTTGTTTTATGATGTCCTTATACATATGTCTGTTGTCAAGTTTCACTACATGAAGAGCACACTGCATTTGTTACTTACTTTCATGTTACATGGCTTCAGTAGTTCAAATTTCCATTTAATTTTAACGGAATTTCTTCTGAATTGCTTTTATTTTTTCTAAAGCTGTCACTGTTGCCCTGAGCCTTATTCTTTCTTTGACACTTTGCCTCATATTTTACATACTAGCTTAAACTCATGAAATCCAGGTCAGAAATTAGACTATGGAGTCACAAAGAATCTCTGTCAACAAAAACTTTTATTATTCTGGAACATATTTTGGAGAAAAAGGTCCGATATCTAATCTTCATAGAGTTTATAATTTCTACAGTTCTTTTCTCTGGTTTCTGCATCTCTGAAATTACAAGTGTTAAAGTTGATTTTATTTCTATAAGATTTTGAAACAAGGATCCAAGGTATTTTTTAATAAGAAGGAACAAACCTTATGCCTTTTGATGTTCTTAAATGCAAATTTACAGTAATTTTCCAGACATTTTACACTGTAATTTTTTCTGTGCAGATCAATTAATTTGTTTCACTAATCTAAATAAAACCTGTTTATCCATGAAAGCAGGCAGTAATATGTGATATATGTATTTATATATAAATATATACATGAAGAACTCATCTGTATGCAACAAGTGTTGTACTGAATATAAGTTCAGTTTTGTTTATAGATATAAGTTTATTATAAAAAAGGAATATTTTGCTTACACTTGCTGTGTGAGAGTAGTTTAAATCTCCACCATACAAACTGCAGTAATGTACGTATTACTTACCATATCAGAGGGGTTACAGCAAAGAGTCAATGTATGAACTGCAGTACTGGTATTAAATCCCTCCCTCCCTCTTGCCCTATAAAAAAGGAGAAAACCAAAATGTTTAGATGTGAACTTTAAATAACATAAAGTAAGAACTTTTAGAAGTTGAATTCCTTCACCTTTTTATTCTCCATATCATTATTTATACATTACTATTACGTTAGTCTTTCATCTTTTCTTGAGTAAAATAAATCACCAAAATGCTTCAGTCTTACAAATTTTCCAAATCTTCAATGACATTTACAGTTGAACCCTTCAAATTTTTGCAACTTTTTCTTCACTGTGAACTTCGGGCACTACTGCAATAGCAATTTACATCATGTTAAGTAAAGGCTCAAGTTAGCTGTTTTATCTCTTAAATATGCAACAAAAGCTTACACTTAGTACCTCCTGCTGCATTGTCGTGTTGTGAACTTAGGCTGATGATTCCCAGGGCTCTTTTTGGTGTTACTTCTTCCCAGTACATTTTCCTACCCCTACAGTTTCCTATCATTATTATTATTATTATTACTACTACTACTATTATTATTACTACTACTACTGTTATTATTTTTATAATAATCGTTATTATTTATAATCATTAATGTTATTATTATTATTGTTGTTATTATTATTATTTAAAAAGTATACATTTAGCCATTAAGAAAGATTAAGAGATTTTCATTTGTGCCTGGTTTACCAGATAATAAAGATTGTTTTTCGTGATGGTTTTTCCACTGCATTGATCTCTGTCTCAGTCTTTATGTATCTGCAACTATGGTAAGTAATTCTTTCATTTCTTTCTAGTGAGAAAGTCACTGGTCAGAGTATTAGTTTGGCTATAATCAAGATCCAAACTTCAGGAACTTGCTAATTGACATCTGATTAAAAGTAATATTAAAGTCTTTAGGGACCTTAAGGGACTCACGATATCCTGAAGCAAATGTTTTGCTTGAGGTACTTTTCTGTCTCAGTTTGTTTGCTGTATATATTGAGATACCATACCAAGAGACTGGTGTTTACAGTATGACAATGTTAGCGATAGGGGTGTCATTGAGAAAGTTCTAGTATAATATAAAAGACAACTGTCAAAGACTGTGCAGCTACTCACTATTGCAGGTTTATTTCATAACCGAATCCCCTTAAATTTAAATGTTTGTATCTACTGTGGTGTTTTTTTTCTGTACATGGTTCTTGCAGATGAAATTTGTAGCAACTGGCTGATGTAGGTTACTTATTCCTCTCTAGAAAGTAATCAAAGCTGTTCAGGCTTACTGGAACACTTTAATAACATTGGAGAAAAAGGCTAACAAATCACATGAAGACTTAATATGCAGCAGTATTAACTGATAAAACACAAGTTATAAAATATTTTGCAAATTCAAAGTTAGTGACTCCTACATTAAGTTACAATAAATATTAAACAGAATTGATTTATTTGAGTTACATTTTCTCATTATTTAATTCTTCTGGAACTGATTTCATCCTATTTCCAGCGTTTCATGAAAATGTGATTATAAATACTGCATATTTATAACCTTTCAGTTAAAATATAATTAAGCTTGAGGGAAAAAACCTCCCCTGCATAGCAAAGAGAGGAACATTAGCAGTGGTAGGAGGAATGTAAAGTATTAGGCAGGTAGCTGTATTCCGGGATCTGAAGGATCATTATGACTGACTTATATTATTTACATCAAGAAGATTTCACCTTAACTCCATTACTTCCTGTTTGGTTAGAGAATTACTTTCTGTTAAACATGAAGTCTACACTCAAATAGTACAAATTATGAACAATATACCACAGCTGTAGTGTTACTCTACCCCGATTTTGTCAGGTTATTATTAGAGTGTTTTTTTAAAAGTGCCTTCTTTTGTAAATTCAGTTAGCTTCATGTGCTAACAGTTTAATCAATGTAAAGCTCTTTTTTGGTAGATTAAATAAATTCTACTGAAATAAATCCTTCTCATTTTCTCTTTGTAGGTGATCTCAGATCTCTGTTTTGTCCTCTGAAGGTAGTAATCTATTTACCCTAGCTACAAGCCTCTCAGAACCTGCTTTACTTAGAACTTAATTGTTCTAAGGACTACTTGAAAAAACTTGAAGGGCCCTGGTAAAAGGTCCCTTCAAGAGCTCCTCTATATGTTCATTCCTTTTTTTATCTAACTTTGGTAGCAGATAGCTGTGAGTATGCTGACATTTTTGGAGATGAGTGCAGAGCTTTAAGGTCTACTAGCACAGTTTTCAAGCCAGGATAAATACCTGTAGTAGGGAGAAGTAGTATAGTTATCTTTCCTTCCCGCTCTGCTGTGTCATACGGCTGTTCAGGGCTATTCATGTACACAGAGCAGAGTTTTGTATATAATAAAAATGAGAGGTAGGCTGAATAAATAAGGATTGGGGCATCCTAATGATTTATTAATGACACCTTATTAACTGTCTGTCAGTGAGCCAGTCATTCAAGATAGCTACAGTAGTGTGCACGAAATGTTAATGAAGACATAAAATTTTCTAAACCTTTTGTGATTACTCCTCAAATGTTCTTGTCACACACTCACTTGTAGGTGCACGCTCCCCCTCTTGCAGGCCATGTGAGTTGCAAGCAGCCCCCTCCACTTCTGGAGGTTCCCCTATTTACGCGCATCTTCTGTTGGAGCTTCATGTACCCCAGCCCTACGTGCACCCCTGCTGCTCCCTGCCAATCCACATGCTGGTGAGAAAGGCACCACAGTCACATGTGCACACCCAGGTTTGGGTCCTTTGCGCCGCACCCTGCGTTGTCACTCCTCTAGCTGGATATAGGCTGCTTATGGCTTTCAAGGGGGAGGATGCTCTGCCTGCCCTAATCAGAGCTTGCAGTACTGGTGGGGCGACTTCTGCCAGCGCTAGACCAGGTTCAGATGGCTGTTCTGTTATCCCTTTCTCACTCTAAGATCCCTCCTGACTACTGCAGATTGTCGTGCTTCTAAGTCCATTTTATTGAGTCAAGTCAAGCCGAGGCGAGAAATCACAGGGTTTAAGTTTGCAACTAAGCATGGTTTAATTGCTGAGATAAGAATCTGTGTTCTCCTCACAGAGAGCAATTTCATTTGTAAACTATCTGTAAGATGTTAAGCTCTCAAAATCATGTGCCACTAAAACCTTTCACAGCAGAGAGAGCTGCAGTAGCCCTATAGGTGTTTGCCTTAGAAAGTTCAGTTTTACTCACTGTGTGAAAATTTTAAGGAAATAATAGTAACTGGATATATCAAAGTGTGACTCCATTCCAGAAAATGGCAATAAACCAGGCCACTGGGCTGTAACTGAGCATGGCTTCCAGGGTGCTTCTTTGTAAGGGGGTTGGGGGAGGATGGGAACGGGCTGACTGAAGAATCAGAAAGCATTAGAAATGTTACATGGAATTAAACAAGAAAGGAAGTACTTGCTAAATCATAGTGTCATTACTCAATGGTACTTAATGTCACCCTGGGAAGCAGTCTTCCTGCTTTCTTCCCTGGTGTACTAGTAAACAAGACTTGATGATTCCTGAAATTAATTGTTCTTTAGAATGATGACTTGTGCTTACTTATACAGCTTTTTGGTCTCTGCCATCCTGTAGCATTGATAATGTGGGGCTGAACCCACAATGTTTCAATAACTGGCTGCATTCTGCTAAATATGTCCTGCCATCTGTATGTTCTGAAAATTGAAGACATCCAGTGAAATAGGAAGTTATAAAAAAAAAAATTTTCTTCCACTTAAAAAAAGAAATCCAGAAACTTGCACCAGATAATTTCTTTTCCAAAGAATGTAGTCTCATGCCTCAGATGTAGAATGAGAGGTAGAAAGACTCCAAAGGGCATCCTTTGGGCTTAACAGTCTATGCATATAATCAGTTGCAAGATTTTAGGTAATTTAATTAAATGAGAGATGTAACAGGTTAAGTGAAATACCAGGAGAACAGAGAAAGACAACTGTAATGTAAATACATTTCATTTCCGGTTAAAAGTTTAAGAATATTCTAAATGTCACAATTGTATATTCCTTAGAATAAAGGCGTAAATACTCACGAGTAGCAAATATTTGTCCAAGGATGTGTTGCTGCAGCAGGTAATTACTCTTAAGTCTTAGCTTAATCTATAGCCATGATGGTTTTGATTGGCAAGCCTCTAAAACATTCCCAGTAGAGAGGACTGTCAATCCTCTGACACGTGTCTTGTACTTTTCTTACTCTTTGCAACTCTTTCAGAAGTAATATGAAGCGACTAGAAAATGTGTACATGTATACTGGAACATGTTCTGTTTGTCACTTTTTCTCTACTATATAACAAGCATTTGAAAAAGGTTATTAATTTTTTGGGGACTGACATGCTTTTTTTGTCTCTGAAACTATTCCTTTTAACCTGAGAAGACAGAATGGTTTTAGCAGCTTCCTAAAAAATGTCATAACTATTATACTCTCCAGAATGCGATAAATCTAACCAATTTTTTCCTTTTGTGAGAAAACTATGTCTGCCTATGTCTGTTCTTTCTTCTGCAAATCTTGCCGTTTCTCATTTGCCTTTCATTGCTGATGTTACAAAATTGCTTATTAAATTTTTTTCAGAAATAGTTCTGTGTAATAAAAATTCTAGAGTATAATCACAAATAATATTAACAGGGGTGTGGAAAATGCAGAGGTTTTTTCTGTTCTTTCATATCTACCTTTCTAAAGTGCAGTAAATTGTTGACCTTTACTACTTCAAAAGGCAAATTTGGGTTTAGTATGTACCTTGTATCTTGTTGACTATAGTACATTATGAACCTTACTGGGTAACATAGTCTGGCTTCTTACCAAGAGCAAGCTATACCTTACTGCAGTTCGTTGCAATGTCTGACTGCTCTGGAATAGAGGAAAAGTCTCTTGACAGATGTACTGACAAAGCAATAATGAAAAGGTCATACTGCATTTCCTGCAGCATTTATCTTGTTTCTTTAGTGGCTGTATACTGAAATCTAGATCAAATTACATCTAATTACAGACACCAATATCTGCAATAAGTTAAGAATCTATTAAACACTTTTATCAAAATTCCTACATGTTATATTTGAAAATTCTGAAGCTCTTAAATAGCATCTCATCAACATTACTATTCAGATCCGGTCTTAAAACTTTTTACCTTTTCTAAAGATCAAGGTCACAGAGCTCAGCAGTTCTTGTTTTATGGAGCCTTGGGGCCATTTTGAACTATTACTACTTCAAGAGTTGTTGATTATGATTGACTACTGGAACAAAAGCACATCATAGATATTCAGAGCAAGTCTTCCCTGACAGCATTGTCAGTGTATGGAATAAAAAATGCCCAATATTCAGTGTCAATTATGAAAATTCTTGCTTATCAATTATTATATCTTCCCTTGATAAGCCATAAATGTTTGAAGGCTAATTCTAAAAACACTGCATATTTGACTAAGTACACCAATTATGTTTCTTTTGTCATAATGTCCTGATTTTAGAAAGCAAGGTAAAAATAATTGATGCCGAAGAAAATATTCGCTGTGTTGATATACACGAGTAATTTGGAGAAGTTTGGAGCAGGCTATTTTGAAAGGCCATAGAAGTATTTCAGCTGACTTAATGAGGTTTTTTAGACCCATAGGCTGTTAATTACATTGGTAACAATGTCGTTGTTGTGGCACCAGTAAAATAAGGTGCTTTATTGTATGGTTTTTACACTGCTTAAAAATTGACTATTCATTTTGCTTTGTGTCAGATGTTTTCTACATAAGCAATATCAACAATAACATGTTACATTCCAGCTAGCTCCATAATTTAAAAAGCTTAGACAGAAGATTTGATCTGAAGTTAAGCAAGAGTTAGAAGTCACTAAATTGTTCCCGTCATGTTTTTTTCTAAACAGGAAACCTGGATTCTGATTAGTACATTTGGAGAGAAGCTATGCACAATAAATCTTACTTTCCTTCTGCATTTTGTAACAAGAAGTGAGTCAGAGTACAGTAGTCTACATTTTTTGAACCTTAATTATGCCGTTGCAAAAAGTGATTAAAAAATAAATTTAGTAATTATTCAACTAAATGCTTATAATATTCTTTCCCTCTGTTTTGTCTTCTAATGATTAATGTGTGATATACACAACCGGATAACTACTAGAAATTCTTCCTGGGCTCACCTAGCTTTTTTTTTTTTTTTTTTCCAATCCAATCAAAATACACGTACTGAAGGAAAAAAAGACCTTTCAGTCCAACTCTTTCCTCAAAGACCAAGCTATCAGAGCCAATATTCCTCAAAGAAATTACTGTCCTGTATATTCTTATATGTTCAATAATTAATATACCGTACACTTAAGTCCTACCTACTTATATCTAAAAAAACCCTTTTCGTTACTGAAAAAGCATTGCTTTAATAACACAGATGGTAGCACCAGGACTGATGAACTTGACTTTCATTAAGAAGCCCGCTGGATTGGAATAGTTCTACAGTCAACAAAAAACAAAACTGGTGAAGAGAAGAAACTGAAATAAATGCAGTTTTAATACAGTCTCTTCATTCTTATTATTGAAAAAACTTATTTGGTTTATTTCAAATTGCTTTTACTTTTAGTGATGTGTTTTTATAATCTGAATCACTAAGGATGTAACTATAAAAATTATATTCATTACGTTTAATTATGAAAAGATAATATGAATTTTAGGTCTGAATGACTCAATGCAAGTGAGCCTTATATTCATATTTATTTTTGCAGGTTTGATCTACTCCTTTGCCTTCCCCACTTCACTTTCTTTCCCAAATACTTTTTTTTCCTCTCATGCTGTGTGCATTCCATCTTTGAGCTAAAAAGTAATGTGCACTGTTGGGGGCAGGGAAGGAGGCCTACACACTGGCCTGGATAACAACAGCTGACAAGAAGTGATGTGGGAGTAACTCTGTGTGACTGGAACAGCCAAAAATGTCTGAGAGGATTTGCCCAAACAGTGATGCCACTGAAGATGATGATAACCATCATCCAGATTGAAGAGCAACCAGGGAATTACAAAAAGACTTTGAAACAGTGAAGAAGTACCTTGAAAAGAATCGTGAAAGGTGCATGGAAAGTATGCAACAATCATAAGGGACCTTGGAGTGAGAACAGGATAACAGAGCAGCAGTTTAAATACATTTTGACACTGGCAGAAGCCACCCCAGCATGTGACTTTTGGGGCACTCACAGGCAGTATGTGTAAATATGGGAACCTGCACCCCTAGAAGTGGGGGAGTCTTACAGCTGTGAGTGTGTGTGTGTGCAGCTAGAAGTTTTTATCATTACTTACAAAAGGATGTTTAGAAACTTGTAGATCTCTATTAACATTGTATCTGTCTTATTGCTGAAATTGTGATCCTCAATGATTGATTCACTGTTTACCAGTTAATGACACCCTTAATAAATCAATAAACCACTTCAATCCAAATCTGATTTATGCCATCTGGATTTAGTGGGTTTTTTATGCTGGTACATACTGTATCTAGAAACTTTCTTTGACAAAATCAAAGATTACAGTGATTCAATAGTAGATGATTTGAGCCTTGCAGTGCAGTGACATTTTTTCTGTTTGTTAGAAATTGTGAGGAACACCTTGTGGGAGAGGAAAAAAACCCAAAAAGTCATTCTAAAAAACTTTCTCCCTCCTCAGATGTTTTAATTACTTCACTTGTCTTTTCTGAAAGTCATCATTTTTTGTCATTGTAACTGTTACAAAGACTAATTCTAGAGGAAGAAGTATAAGGGTTGTGAAAATGTTCATTTAAGCTTGAAAGTTTAAATAAATAATAGATAAAGTATAAATAATTATATTTAATTATTTTTTCTCTGCCACTGAAAAATAGGGACTACATTATCTTGAGCAACCTGGTCTAGTGGAATGTGTCCCTGCTTATGGCAGGGGGGTTGGAACTAGATGATCTTCCTTCCAAGTCAAACCATTCCGTTACTCTTAGTAGAGAAATTGCTTAATCCAGGTCTGTTTTATACAGTTGAAGGTCTAGACTCATATATCTCAGTGCTGTTCTGAGTCAGGTCTTTCAAAATCTTCCAGTTCTCCAATACAGGTGTTCATTGTGCTCTACTGATGTATAAACAATTGAAGAAACAAATCATATAATGGTATGTAGGCCTACTACCTGTCAAGATGAATTACAAAAAGAGTATGATGGCACCAAAGTGGTAAAGGATTATGACTTTATATGCTGCTAGTGCTGAACCACATTATCTCAGCCAAGAACAAGCGATTATTCAAAGTAAAACACAATTTGCTCTAAATGCAGACTACTTGGAATATATGGGGTGTAAGTCTTCCACTGATGCAAAATGGTTTGGCTCAAAGTTGAAGTTTTCAGAATCAGGGTGACCTTTCCCTTCTCCTGAGTTATCAGCTTGTTCCCATAGCATGGATAATTTTTCCAGGCACTTTAAAAATGAGTCTGTAGAGACAGAAACTGTCTTGAAATTTTACTCTAAGCCTCCCTGCTTTCAACAGTTGCGATTATTTTATCATGTGGGTTTTTGTGTTGTGCTTTCCTACAAATTAGGAGGCCACAATAGGGACTCAGTGGGAAGGGGCTGGGTAGACCGATTCCCTTAGTGATCTGGTCTTGGGTGTGCTTGGCAGGGCTGCTCCGGGAGTCTGGTGATAGGGTGGCCTTGAACTGCCACATACCAGCTACAATGCCGTCCAGCTGGCCCCATGACAGAGAGAACCAGGAGAAAAAAACCCAGCATATACTGAAATTAGTTGCCAGAGAAGTATGTGGTGCCTCGTACTGAAGGAGACTTTGGCCATTAATTAGACACTCCCTGGACAGAATGGTTCCCTTCTGGGGGAAGTGCCACCCTAGCTGCCCCCACTGTATAGATACCACTGCATATACATTTATGGCAAACTATTCTGTCAAGGGAAGGCCGCTGGCTCAGCAAAGGGACAAGATGTCTGAACTCCCCAATTACCACACTCTGATTTAGTGTTTAGCTATATGTTAAACATATATGCACACAAAGTTTAGGCCAAGCTGACTCTCTAAAGCTGTTAAAAGTGAAGAACAAAGGGACATCTAATTGAGGGAGTCGGCCTTGGGAAGGGTGGGCAACAAAGAACAGATGGGGAAATAAGCAGAAAGAAGCCTCCGAGTGAGGAAGCTCTGGCCCCAAGAGGAGATGGGCTGATAAGTCCTTCAATTCACAGAAAGCTGGTTGGAAGTAGGACAACGTTAATTGTGGCAGTGGGAGATCACAACCTCCAGTTCAGATAGCTCACCCAAGAGAGGGCAAGACCGGCTTGGGGAGTGCACACAGTTGGTGAAGAACTTCAGCAGTGTTATCTGAAGGTGCACGCTGGTTTGCATTAGAAGCCAGAAACTTGTAACTCATCCTGTACGTGAATGGAAATGAATGTGTCACGCACTGTGAGTGTGCAAGTGCCCTGCTGAACATAATGCGTACCCCTGAGCAACTTGTGAGCACGCTCAGAAGAAACATTCCTTGTGCTCCCAGTGCTGTAATAAAGAACGCCTGCCTTCTGAAACTTCAAATCTGCTCTTAGAAGGTTTTTCTCCATGACCGATGTTACAGTATCAAGCTGCTGCCATGCCAGAGCAGGGATGTTCCCAAGGGAGGTGCCACCCGAGCTGTTGCCATGCAAGAACAGGGACATTTCCCAAGGGAAGTGCTGCTCTGGTGGGGTGGGGACACCTGTGAGGGTGCTGTGCCCTACTGCTGATTGCAGCCCAGAGCAGGGCCAGGGAGTAACAGGCGGTGGAAACGTTTAGGCACCTGCCTCAACAGCTACATCTGCTACCACCTGCCACCTTGCCAGAGGCGTTTTCAGACTGGCAGGGAAAACAAGGCAATTTGAGAATGGGCAGGTGGGAGGATTTCTGCAGTACTGATGTGGGTTTAGTTCACTGTTAGTCTGTAATTAGCAAATTTCTTTCTAAATTCTGAGGATCACTTGGGGAATTGCTGGATTGGAAGACAACTACAGTTTTCTGTGTTAGCAATGGAAAAAAGATATATCTAATTTTGCTCCTGTACTTGCAGTATTTTTGAGAATGTATTTGTATGTTATGCTATAAAACATAGATGTTTTTCAGTACTTTTTGTTAACATTAACGTTACAGTTCAGTGTACAAATCCTTGCAGTGTTGGAGTCTTTCTGTATAATAGGGCATTGTAAACTTCACATTTTCACATTACTGTAAGAAAAATACACTTGAATATAAATCAGCTGGCTTTAAACAGTATAGTGCTTAAGTGGCTAAATAAGCTTTATTTAAAGTCACTGTAAAAACATAACAGAAAATACATTAATCTGATTCTGTAAGTGTATTGATTACCACTTGGGGATACATTCACAGAATCTAAGGGCAAACGTGTTAAAATATCTAATCTTACCACCAAGTGTCATAATCCATTTAATTTCACCTGATGATCCTTGCATTGCACACATCAGCTGGAATGAAAATACCTCCTGTAGTTGAACTAAATAATCCCTTTGTCAATGTATGGTTCAGGTATCCTAGTAATATATACCAGTTGCACGATTGATACATGAGACAATGCAAATATTATCTCGAAGGAAATGAACTCCTAAGCAAAACCATACTAATAGAAGAATTTACCCTGAGCAGGATTTTGTTGGTTTATGAAGTTATGCTTTTATAAAATAATACTATAATGGCTTGTCTATTGTTTCTATTTTTTTAAATTGGATGGTTTAAATTGAAAGCAATTGGGTTGACTGTACAAGAAAAAGCCCCCAGATTTGTAAAGTGATTCCCCACTCAGGTAAAAAAGTTGTATAGAATAAATTTATCATTTAGAGTTAGCGTTATGCTGTCTAGAGCAATATTATACAGCAACAGTTCAAGTACTTCATCACAGTAAAGGGAACTCTTTGGGGACATATATACATATCATGAAATCTATGAAATTTTGATGTCCCCAGAGCCACAGTGGATTTGAGATGGGGCTAGCCCCAGATGTCTAATCTGTATTAACATTCACTGAACACAGAAACAGCTTTAGTTCCAAAACCAAATGGTAATAAATTGTTCATACTGCAGCTGTGACTCTAAGTGATATCTACAAACAGAGCAGCTTCTCATTAAGGGTAATATCTATTAGAGCTTACACTACATTTAGAATAATTGATACAGCAGTTCTATCCCACTGCTGTAGGTATGTATGTGGACTGAGTATCTTTGATCTTTTGCAGTGATTTAAACGGTTGTGCTGACTTCAGAGAAGTTGAAGTTTGAAAGGGATTGAGGCTTATTAATAATAGTCTTTAAAATATTTTAATGGAACTCAGATTGACTGTTGTATTTTTATAACCTTTTCATCTCTTAACATACGGAAGGGGGACTACAAATCAGTCTTCCCGTTCAGATGTTGTAAGTGATCAAAGCAGTTTCAAATGGGTCCTTCCCTGCGCCCCCAGCTTCATCATGTGAATGAATTCTGAGTAAAGGCATGGAAGAAAAATTTGAAGTACACTTGTATTTCATTCTAATGCTTCCTGAGTAGAATATTTATGTGGTATGCTTATTTGTTTGTTATCCCTTTTTTCATGTCATGTGACAGTTTACTTTATTGTCTTCAAATAGAGGTTTTAGCAAAAGGAGCTCTTTGTGTCCTCAGATATTATTAGCTATATTGGGTTATGGTGCCAATTGGATTTTAAATAAACTAGATTACAATGGAAGCACCTGTGACATTCATGTGAACACTGCATGAATTCTTAATCATTGCAGGTTATAGTGAATACTAAATGAAATATTAAGATAAATGTAACTATATTCCATCTTTGCGATCAGGGCAGCTGTGTGAGTAGAAAAGTAAGTATGCCCTTGATAAAAACTGTAGGAGAACTTGTAGAATCACAATGCAGCATCTGTGTTGAAGGAAGAGATAGACAAGCACATTCACTACACAACTGGGGGGAAAACTGGAAGCATGCAGGCTTGCTGCTGGCATATTTTGTGTGCGTGTCTGTACCGAGTAGAATGAGATATGGAATATCATGCTAAGATTTAAACTTGCTAGCCTGAAAAGAGTTGATCAAGACCAGAGAGTTTGTGTTATCATTTATTTGTACATTGAAAGTACACCATCATGGCCGGGCACAGAGAAAAAAACCGAGAACTATTAGTCTTTCCTGGTTTTAGAATTAAGTTGCTAATGAATTTGTTCTGGACAGCGTTTGTGGGAGAAAAAAGAGTGGAAGACTATAGGTAAGTGGGTCAAGGTGCTAGGTGGGGAAGAGGAAATATAAGCAGTATTAGCATTACATGGTACCAAGGGTGTGGAATTCTGGCTCTACTGGAAAGCTTAGAGAATTCCTATTCATTTATTTTATTCTTGGTGTTTGTTTCATAAAGCAAAGTTACAAAGTGGTGTAACTGAGAAGACTTCTGCTGCAGGGTAGATTGGACTAGGCTCATGGATGAAATCCCACTCTGCTGATGCATTGTCCTTTTCCAAGGAAGTGGGACAAAAAAGATAAAAACATTTTCACTGAAGAAAACCACTGAAACTGTAAAACTATTGTCTTGCTGTTAGCGTATTTTTCTGCTTATTTTATAATCTTTCATAAGCTTTCCTCTACACACAATAAAGAAACTTAACGTGCAAGGAGACACTGACCTCTGTTTCATTTTTGTAAGAGAAACTTCTTCACATTTTTAAGTGATTTCAGCAACTTGTAGTGTTTGGTGATTGTAGTATTTAGAACTGCTAAGGTACTTTTTATTTGAAATGGCCATTTGTGCAGAGTTCTGTGTATTCCAGCTCATCAAAGGAATTTCTCAGTAATGTATGTTGTACCTAAACCTTTGAAGATATAGTGCATAATTATTAGATTGGCTTTGTGTACACATTTCATTATTCGTTCAATCACCTTTATGTTATACTAAACTATTAGTCATGAAAAAGATGTGCTGTACTTTCAGATTTGGGAGGGGTACTGTTTCTGAGGAGGAATTTGGGACTTTCACTTTTTTAAAAAAAAAAAAAAAGAAGAAGAAGGAAAGTTTCTTTTTAATGCTTGCTTTACGATCTGATTCAAAGCTGTAGTTGAAATACCAGCAACTCAAACATATGTCTGAAATATCCTTGGGTCATCCAATAAGCCGACTTTCCCCCCTTTTTTTGAGGAGGTCAAAATGTCAGCTTTCCTTATGACTGTGAAAAAAAAAATTAATGATACTTACCGAGTACCTAACTGATCAATATTGCAACAAATTTAATACTGTATTTATCAAGATAAGCATGCAGTGTTAATAGTAGCAAGTGTTACACACTTTCATCTATTGCATGGGTAGGAATGAGAAATTAACATACTGCTGTGCTTTGTGACTTTTTCAGATAAAACGTATTACAGTTAAAGAATGCCCACAGCTAGTCTAAATTGTTAGAGCTCCATTGGCTTTGACAGACCTAATGTTTTATAGGTTTTATATCTCAAAACCTGTAACATCTAATTGGCAAGCTCTTCCTAATACAGCCTGCAAAACAAAGATCACATTTATGTTTATTCTTTTGAAATGGATTAAAGAGAGACTTGAAGTTCTTATTGGAAACAGATCTTCGTTAGAAGTAAACTGTTTTAACTGTATGTTTAATAGATTTTAGTGTTTTATATCAGCATTGAATTGTATTCTTAACACAGAAATTTCAATCCTGCTGCAAGTTTCCAAAAGTGGAGTTGGTGGTGTATTAAAAGATGTCACAAAGATTCATGAGAGCATTTGCTTAACCAGTTATTGTATATACTTTATGCAATGAATCAGAAGGGAAAATTTCTGTATATTATTGCAGTTCTTACTCATGTTTTTTGAGGAAACTTGAAACTGAGCACTTAAATTTATAGATTATTTTAGATTGATAGCATACTGATTGGTGGAGGAAGTTTTGTGCCTTTAATAAATTGACTTTATGTAGAGCAGGGGTCCTCAAACTATGGCCCACAGGCCGGATACAGCCCCCCAGGGTCCTCAATCCAGCCCCCAGTATTTACAGAAACCCACCCCCCACTGGGTGGGGGGAAGGGGGGAACCAAGAAGCCACAGATTCTGCCCCCTGTTTAAAAAGCCACAGATGACTGCTCTGACCCCCTGTTTAAAAAGTTTGAGGACCCCTGATGTAGAGGAATGAAGGCAGTGGGTTGATTAGCATTGATAACATGCAGCTGTGGCCTTGCCTCGAAGGCTGTGGGTTGATTGACATGGATGATGTGCAGCTGTAGCTCGTTCCTGCTAAGTAGTTAAATAGCACTGAGGAGGGGTGTTGTGTTTGTTGCTGTTTTGTTTTTGTTGGGTGGTGGTTGGTGGTGGACTAAGGAGGAGTGGTGTGGTCTGGTTTCTAGTCACTGAAGACGATGAAAGAAGGAGATGACAGCATGGACAGTAGGCTCTGAGTGATGGTAAAACTCTTGTTGCAGCCTACTAGCCTGTCTGTGCTGCGACAACTTTATGCATTAGTCTGCTCTTAGCCAGTTACACTGCTATACTAAGGCTTATTAGTAATTTTCTGAGGTGGTTTTGACTTGTTATTAAAGGCCACCTCTGTTAGGTATTTAATTCTACTAGCTTGAATTTATATATCTAGTCCCTGTAGAGTGCCGTGATGTAGAATGTGAATATCGTGTGAATAAATGTATAACATATATGCTAAATATAATGATTAGGATTTTCCAGAGTATTACATTTTTTTCCTCCTTGATTTTTGAAAGGATTTTATTTAGAAGCACAGAAGACTTATTCTCTGAGAATTGTTTCTTTCAGGAATCTTTATCCAACAGTTTTTAAACCATTGACCAAAATGTATGGAGTTAGCTTGTACCTAATGTTGTATATCTGAATGTAACAAAGTAGTAGTAACCTTGCAGATTCCAGCAGGAATGTTCTTGATAATGAAGATAGCTGGTGACTCTTGTTACTTGGTTTTGTGTTTAATCTGCATTATCAGACCTGTCAATAGTACAACTTGAGTTGTAATATTGCCAATAAACTTTTTTCTAAAAAAAAAAAAAATTAGCATAAAAATAAATTAAACTTTAAAATTATTTGCAAGTTTATGTAAATGACTAGCTTAAAAAGAACTTTATGTAATCGGACACGTTCACCACTGAAGCCCAACATTAAGTGTTCTCTGCAAATCTCATTATATGTAGCTTATGAGACTGTAATTCATACTAATTTATATGCGGATAGCCATCTAAATGCCAAAACATTTTTATTCAGTAAATTCCTCTATGCTTTTGAGTTGGTATTGGGGATAAAATGCAAAAAAAAACTTCATAGCGTGAGAATGAGAGACATTCAAACTCTCATGAACATTTTTTTGACTGTTCTTTGCAGATGTTCTTTCAATTTGTCTGTTTTCAGGATGTTCTGTATAAATAAGTAAAGTTTTGTTGGTTTTTTTAATATCTCTATTTTAACATGACTATACAACATAAAATATGTATAGTTTAACAACTTGGTTCTGAATTTAGTTGGACTTTCCAAAGAGATTATTCAGTTATTTCAGAAATTTTGGTTAAAATAAGTTGTCTAGTCTCTTCTCCTAATCCTGTACTGTAAAAGCATCTATACAACCTTGCATTATTTCAAAAGCATACTTAAGACATGAACATAAGAAAAAATGAACCTGAAGTAGATCCCCTGATATCTTTGATCCCTTTGCAATCAAAGCTATAAATTGAAACACTGAGAGCGGACTCCAGATAAAAAGGAGGAAGAAGTAAGATAAAGGACAGAATTCTTATGTAAAAAAAGGTACAGTATACTTCTATGTTGAAGTCAGTAATTATTATTTGTACAAATAATACAAAAATGCAGAGGGAATCTACGATAAACTCTTCAGTATTTTCAAATTACTTTATAAGATTCTAGCTACTTTTTTTGTTCTGCACAATTACAAAAACTGTTGTAAAATGCAAACAGAAAATGTCTCGAGAAATGTTTGTCAAAACAAGGATAGATTATGTTAGACTGATACAATCTGTTTTAAAACTTTCATTTTCAAGTAACTTTTCTAAAGTTTGAACATACAGTGCTTAACCTAGTTGTATTATTAGCTGTGACTAATAAAAAAGCAAAAATAATTCCATCTGAGAATGTGATAGCATACGAAATAAAAATCTACAGTATCTTCTACTAGTTATTTATAATTAGCTTAAGTCATATATTTAGACAGACTATAAGACAGACAAAAGGAGAGGGACAGTGGGCTGAAAGTAAAAATTTGTGAATTTTAAACCTCAAGTTTGTAGATACTTGCACACTGACTTTTTTTTTCATATTTCTGGTTTGTCAAGTAAAAAAATAACACTAACATTTTCAATATTCATAGAATTCCAGATGTTTTGGCCTAAAGTGTCAGGACATGAAAACCAAACAAATATCCCAAAGTGTTTGGAATTTCTTTCTGTAACCCTTCAAAAAGAGTAAGTACATGTCTCCTGATCATTGGTAGACTTATTTTTGTGTTTATATAAGGCATTGCTGTTTGAAGTCTTCCATTTCCCTTTTGCTATTACCTTGAGTGACTCGGATAATTTTTTTCCAAATTACCAGTAAACATTTTTTTTATTTCCTGTGTGATTGATTAAAACTTCTGCTATGCTTTGCACTGGAAAAGTGAAATAATAAAATGGAAAAGGTTAATTTGGCCTAGTAGAAATATTTAGCTTCCAATAAAGGAAGAAGTTGCAGGCAATTTAAAATTACATTCCTGGACCTAATAGGAGACAAATATTTATGAATAATTAATTACATCAATTCACTATATGCAGCATAATTCTTGAATAAATATGTTACTATTATGCTAAAACTATTTAGCAGTTGCTTAAGTAATTCTTGTGGTTCTTTGAGTATTTCTGGGCTAAAGAATTGCAGTTCTATTAATTATTTCTGCTGCATCTGACAGCAAATATATGCAGAATTGTCTGATACTTATATTGAGATTTTGTGTGTGGTATTCCTAATACGCACACAAACTAAACATCTGCATTTCCGTTTTTCCCAACTATAAGGAACTGTCTTTTTGAAAAAAGTTCTTTTAATTTTTTTTCCACACTACTCTTGGTTTTTTTATAACTTGAAAAAGAAACAAACAAAAACAACCCTTGGTAATTTCAATAACATATCTCTTGAAGGGATCTAATTTTTAGCTACTAAATCATCCTGTAATAGATGGCAGATGTTGACCTATAAAATCTATGTTACAACAATTTATTTATAAAATTGCAGGCATAAAAATACTTGCTGCTGCAATGTCACTTTCAAAAACTTAGTTAGATGCCATGTAAGCTAGGACCTGAAGATTGCTCTTGTTTGGACATTGTGAAGATGCAGTTGTTACTATACCTGCTCTAGTTATGTCTAAATCTAATTAAAAAAACATGGCTAACTTCTGTTCCTATTCTTTCATCTACATATCTATTACAGCATTCATCAGCAAGTGTGCTGTTTTGTTTGTGTACATTAAGTAGTCAAGTTAATGTTTTTATTTAAATGCACATTAGAAAAATCATTTATTGGATCCTCGAACTTTTTCTGAAGTTTCATGTGTCATTTTCTGAAGAAGGTATTTCCATATGTTAGGGGTGGTATGTGAAAAAATTTGAAATATTTTGTGACAGATACAGTAGCATCTCCAACCCTAACTTGAGTAAATACATAATAAGAGGGAAAATCGTTGAGTAAATATGGTACCAAATGTAGCTACTGAAAAGCAGAAGTTGCAGGAAGTTTAGCTATTAAATGTCTTTGTGAAAATTGCTAAACTAAACCTTATATTTATATGACGTTTATTTTTTAAAGTGTATGTTTTTTTCTGTCACTTTCTAAAAGGATGAATTACTGTCTTTCAGGACATAGTGAGAGCATGGTTATAAATCAATCCATTTCTTTCACATTTAAAGCAGGCCAGAGGGAGAAAAGACCAGCTGGGTGAATGTGTCAGCTCAGCTTAATTCCCAGGCTTCTGCTTCCTTTCCGTTGCAAGCAATATATGTTACAGGAAGTATGTGAGGAAGCTTATTCTGCTGTTGCAAAGAATAGCTCTACCCTCCAAAAAATAATCCTAATAAAATACTTCAGGTTACATCCTAGAAGGGATATAGTTCTTCTATAGGAAAGTACTAAAAGACTGTGTAAACATTATCTTTGTTTTCTAAAAACTGGAATTGTTGTTGAGGATAGCAGCAGCTGCTGGCTTAAACTTTGTGGAAGAAAAAAATTTCTTCAGCTTAAACTGCATTTCACTATTTCAACTTTCTGCTCATTTTACTGTGTAAAAATAATTATTTGGTCAATAGTATTTATGATTCATATGACGACTTGCTCCTTTATCCTATCCATGGATATTGTATAGGTAATGTTCTTCTCTACTAGCCTCCTCTCATATTATATAAATTATTAAGTTTAATTTAGAGCAAATTGCTCTGGACCTTGGCTATTCAAGTTTTGGATATCTCCAACTGTGAATACTCAGCAACCTCTGATCAACCTGTCCTATTGTAGATCACACACATGCTAACATTTTGGCTTTTTCCTTCCTTAAACCAAGCTGGAATACCCCATGTTTTAACCTGCTCCCATTGTTTCTTGTCTCTCCATTCTTTGGACTACTAAGAGGTCTACCTCTGTCTCTTCTGTAGCTTCCAATAGCTGTAGACAGCATTAAGACCTCTCCCTTATCTGCCTTTTTTTGAGGCTGAACAAATCTTTCTCAGTTCTTCCATGTGCGTTATATGTCCCACGGTCTATTGTAAAAGCCTGTCACAATTCTTATTCTAAAAGAAGCATGTCAGATAGGAAAATTACTTCAAGGTCAGCAGCTTTTGGTAAGTAGTGTCTGCTTCTTATCTCCCACTTGTGGAGAACACTAAAAGTGCTCAAACAAGTAAATAGGATCTGGAGCCTTGTGTAGGAAACAAGACCATTCTGGTGTGTAGATTGGTGGCCTCTGCATTCCTACCACCGTACTGTCGGTGGACAAACTGGTGGTTTGTGGGATGCTCTTGTAGTATCATCACTTGAAAGTATGGGAAAATTTCTGAGTAGCAATAAAATTGCCAGTTTTTCATCTGAAACTAAAATACATACTCTTTATTATTGCTTTAAACCCAAACTCCTCAGCAAAATAGGCAAGGTTGGATTCTACTATTACAAGGATGAGGAAAAAAGGGAAAACTAACAGGGAGGAAATGGAGGGTTTGGGTACAATCTGTCCCTGGAGAGCCATGGAGAAGGAAGATACCTGGAAAGCTATAGTTGCAGAATAAGTTAGCTTAGAAATAGAAACAGTAACCACTGCTGCAAACAGAAAAACGACTGCCCTCTTCATCATTCCCTCCCATAATAACAAAACCTGACACTTACTGTGGAAGCAACAGCTATAAACTGCGGGCAACAGGCTGCAGCCCTTCCATTGTGCTGCTCGGCCTATTCTAGACTATCTATTTTGCCTGTGCCTTGTCAAATCTTCGTTATTCCTTTTGATGCTGTTCTGTTTGCTCACAAATTCTATGTCACAGCAGAGTTCAAAGAGGAAACAAGTTTGAAGCTGATTGCAAAGAAACACTTTGAAGTACGCAGCATACACAAAAAGCAAGCCACTTTCACATCTTTCCCTTGGTCTCACTCCCAATACTTTTTCTGATTCCTTTGCTTTCTGCTCTGCATTTGTGTCCATTCTTGTCATGCAGTTTCAATCACAAAAGGATACTCTGCAAGCAATGTTCTAACACCTGTGTCCTCGGAAAAGCCTACATGGCCTCACAAATCTGCTCATACTCTGCCACTCTAATAGTTTTCTGTTTTGTGTTGCTGCTGTCACAATTGCTTGTCATGAAAGAACATAGGTTCTGAGTCTACCGCCTGCTTTTTTACTTGTTAACATAATGGAGTTCCATTCAAAACCAGATTGATCTCATTTTTTAAATGTTAGTAAGTTGGAGTAATGACTTTGTAAAACATGTTATGCAAAGATATGGTTGGATCCATCAAGTTGAGTAAGTTTTTTTTCAAGTAGTCTGCAAGCTGTTTGTATGGGAATGTTTGGCTTGTCTCCCATCGCACAAGATGTAGGTAGACTTTTGAGTCACAGTGTACAAAATCAAGAGCACTCCTTTAACTTTTTATTATGTCTTTTCATATGTGATTAATTTGCCTTATGGTATGCTTTCCAGGATATGGAGGTTAACAGGTTAAATTTGCTTCCAAAAAGAAGGAAGATCTTTTGTTTTTCTGACTAGAAGAATTTCTACTTTTAAACAAACACATTCCGCTCCCCCCCCCCCCCCCCCCAAAAAAAAAAAAAATATTTCAGCAGTTTGGAAACAGCATTTATATCATTCCCACCTTGTGTGGAATGTAGCTGGCCAAAATACAGTATCCTTGTGTACTTGCCTTTCTGTGTAGCAATTGTGACTGCTAATAGATGATGCTTGAACTACGTGAGCATCCATGTCTTCCTTGTTGCCCTTCCAAAACTGTTATACTTGAGCATCATGGTTTGGCTAAAAAAGTCTAAGAGAAAACAAGAGATACATTTTTCTTGACTGGAGGAGCTGTAAAATAACAGACAAAAACATGAACTCAATTGTGATCAGAATGTTCTTCTTGACAGTTGTTTGATAGTGCTTTCCTGCCAGATGTGGATGATTGGGTATTTTGCTGGTTTTGTTTTCCTCTTCTGTCATATTTACCATCAAGATAGAATTCCTTAGACCTTGTAAAATGTGAGAGATGGCTTTTCTATGACAATTCTTATATAGCTTGCCATGACAGTCTTCAATTTACTTGAGAAATAGCCTATAATAATAGCTGCTGTAAAAGACTGCTCTGAAGTAGGTAGAAGAACTATCAAGGAAAAGGTGAAAAAGATTCTTTCCGATTTCAAGCTGATTAAATAAGGTTTACTTTCAGATTGCAGTTTCCTCTCCAGCTGGCCTACAGGTAAACCTTTACTAAGTCTTAGGAAAATGACAAGATTGTGTCAATTTCAGTGCAGGAGACAACCTATTTGCTCCTGGGTAGCTGCTTATGGACCAAATCAGAGTGTTGATAGAAAAACTGTAGAGAAGAAAAATGTTTACCCTTTTTTTCATCAGTTCTATCTCTGGGTACAAACAAGCAGGACAGTAGTAAGAATGATTGAAAACCAGCAATGAAATCCCTCACACATAATTATATACTTAGTAGAATGATCTAATTTCATTCTTAACGTGTATCCAAAAATTAATAATAGGGCAATACCTAGGTATAGATCTGAGAGATTCCTTTGTGCTATATTTAACAAATAACTTAATACTTGAAATATTAGTGCTAGTTGAGTTATAACTCTGTGGATCAGTCTTCATAGTTTTTGCTTACTTTCATGTAACTGTTTATAGTGTAAACATGTTGCTACCTGAGTAGCTCTTCTGAAGCCCTGAAGTCAGACATGAGGAAAATTTGTCCATTTTACATTAAATGGTGTAGATTTCTAGTGCTGTCTTAAGATCTCAGACTTATTTGCAGGACCTAAAGAATAATATTTCAAAATACTACTTAGAAGTAATCCTTTACAGGCAAAATACAGAAATTTTGTTCCAGTTTTGTGCTCTATAATGGCAAGTGATCAGCATCTAGGGATAATAACTTAAATCAGAAAGTGTTTCTAGAGTTACCCTTATCTTAATATACCAAGCTGCCTGACTGCATACCTCAGAGCTTGTTCTGCAAAGTGGTGCCAAGGAACTGCATCCAGCCCCCTTGGGAATTTCTGCCAAATCTGGGTAGTCTGGTTAATTCCAGTGGAAACACTACACCTCTCAGAAATGTGTTACTAGCAATAGTTTCTGGTATAGCTGATCATACTATAGCCTTTTACAAATAAATCAGGTACATGAATTTTCTTTGCCTCTCCTTAGTTTAAACAAGAGATGCCAGGAGATCAACACTGAACAAGAAAATGAGGCTACAAATTTTCACCTTTGTTAACCACACAAGAAGTTCTGTCATTGAAGGTGAGAGAAGGAATTGGTGAAGAAAAGGCAGATTAGGTAAAAGAATTAGTTGTCCTACTGCCTGCACAAACACCCTTTCTCTCAGAAAATTGATAAACACAGTCTCTGAGCCAAAACTTTACCCAAGGTTACCTATTTCATATATGCCGGTTATTCAGAATCAACTTATTACTGAATTTACTGTACTACTTGAGGGTTTTTGGTTGGTAGATACATATTTTTTTCTCTCTCTTTGCTACATTGAGTCTGAAATGCAATTAAACATTATATCTCAGGAAATATTTTCCAAAAGTATTTAGCAGGTAATATCTAAGAATACGTAAGTTTCAGGCAATCATTAATTGTTCCAGACAGTTCCCAAATGGAAATTTGCATTAGAAAGAAAAGATCCAATCATAAAATTTGTGTAATCCAATTATAAATACTTTGTGAATCTTGAGTTCATGAACTGTTTGCCATATTTACTAGCGAGCCTAATTAAAAAGATCCCTGGAGCAAAAAAAATTAGGGATGACACCTGTCAGAACACTCTACAATGGCCGAAAAAGTATTAAAAAAGCTCTAATCCAGTCTCTAATTCTGGAAATAGTCCTGACTTTTAGGAGGTACTGTTCCAGAAGAAAAGTAGTTGCACAATTATGTACCCAGTCTTTATTTTCCAAAAGTCTGGAGTTACTGCGATTCATGACTCTATGCTAGATTTCAAACGGCAGTAATTTTTGGCTGTCTTGATTTAGCACAGTCAGATGGGTGACTCCATAATCTCTGGCTCTTTACTTTTCTAGCCCTTTATGATTAGTAGTTCTTCCCTATCAACATATTACTGTGTAAGCTCCTTTTCAGCACTTCTTGATGGGTTTGAATTTTTTTTAGCCAAATAATTAATCTTCCAAGTCTGATACTTCTGCTTCTGTTTAGCCCAAATCTCTGCAGATATTGTCTCTTATATACTCGTAGTCTTGTATCAATTTATCTCAAAATTAAAGAAAAGCATTTTGCCTGTAGACTCTACCCTACTCCATGCTTATCACATTACTCCCTTTTCAAAATTCTGGAGGAGTTCTAAGAATTAACAAGAGGGGCATAATTCAACTATATGTTTTGCATTTAAAGTATTCTGCTAAGGAAGTTAACCCAATAGTTAAGTACTTGGAAACTAATTAACAAATAGTCTACTACCATATTTAGTACATCTTACAGACATTGAGAGCACCATCTGAGATGTTTACTTGAACTGTTTGACAAGTATTTAGGCCTGCTTCATTTCAGTATCTTCTGCGATGTCAGATCTTTACTGACACCTCTTTGCTACTTAGTCTGTTCTGTTGAGTAGCCTTCTGTCTCTAGATATCTCCAATGCAATAGTAAAGTTACTTTTTTTTTTTTTTTTTGGGGGGGGGGGGGGGGTAGTATGCCAAAATCTATGTATTATGAACAGCAAGCAATGATGACATCATGTCATCTTTCTGCACCAACTTGTCTGAAATGTCTGGTACTCCACAGTGGGAGTTGATATCAAAGTTTCATTGCTACACTTGCTGAATTTGGAAGAATTTCTTAAAAACTGCATATGCCACACTTGGTGTAAGTATCCTCATTTTCTTTTACCAATAGGGTGTCTTCTGATTTGTAATGTTTCAAAGTGTCTTTGAATTGGAGTAATAAGGTTAAGAAAAGATATTTTTTTTTTATTAACAGAATGAGTTTTCTGAAATGTGCATGGATCAGCTTGTACTGTGTAATGGATAGCTTGGGTTTTTTTGTTACACAATGTATCATTATTTTGAAAAAATATTTATTTTTTCTTCTGGTAGTCTACATCACTTGTAGATGCTCTTCTGAAGTGGCATTAACAAGACATGCTTCTTTCATGTGCCTCTTTCCTCTTGACATTAGTCTTAGAGTATATAAATAACATTTTGACATTACTGACTTGCATATTAAGCTGGTTTTGGCTGAAGTAAAGTTAATTTTCTTCATAGCTACTATGGGACTATGTTTTGCATTTGTGTTGGAAACAGTGTTGGTAATTAGGGGATGTTTTAGTTAGTGCTGAGCAGTGCTTACACAGAGCCAAGGGCTTTTCTGCTTCTCCCACTCCCCCACCAGCAAAAAGGCTGGAGATGCACCAGAAGTTGGGAGGGGACACAACTGGAACAGCTGGCCAGAGGTGTATACCATATAAAGCCAATTTAATATTTTCTTATTACTGAACAGAATGCTGCAAAAATATCTGTGGTTCTGTACTTATGAAACTAGATATTACAATTTTTCACTTTGTTCTCTTGATTTACGTATTACGTAATATGTAAAATGTTAAAAATGCCTCTTCATAAGCAGAATGAATTCTACTGTGTGCTAACAGAATTAAACTTGAGCTTTACAACAACACATAGATATTAAAAAATAAAAGGAAACCTAAGCTTTAAAAGACTTCCAGTGGAAGTCTACTACATGCTTCTGTGCATATGGAAGACTTTGTCCATTAAAATTATCTGATTTCCCTCTGAAAGATGACATAAGATTGAGGTCATCTGGGTGATGCTGAAAAATTGTACAGTGTCTGCTGTTCTTTGGACTTGTTTTATTACTCTGATGCATTGGCAAAGAATTATGCACTTTGAGTTCTGCATTTTGGTGGAAATCACTGTCACTGAATAGCCTGAACTAGAGGGAAAAAAGAAAACTTCCCCTTATCTATCCAGTTGCCAGAACCAACTTTCTGACTGAACAAAATATAAATATGATGGTATTTAATTAACATGTGCAGGAAATACTTCAATACAGACTTTTGGTTTTACATCACAACAGAGTTACATGTTCCTTTAAAATGAGAAAAAATGTGCCATTACAGTAACTTTTGCTTTGTAAAATCTATGCCTTTGAAACCATTCTTGTAACAGATGGTTGTGTGTCTAAACTCTCAATTTTTTTCATTGTTTTTGACCTGCGGTTCAACCACAATTAGAATTTTTATAATAAAAAAAATCAGAAGGTATTTTTGTTAACTCAGTTAGTGGCAGTTCATGTCACTAAGCAGTGAGTCTATCTTGTTCCAGTTTTCTTACTGGGAGAAAATTATGACTACACTTATGTTTCTATCTGACCTAGATCCTGGATAGTCTGTGGCTTTTTGCTTCCAGTTCCAGGGAATAAGAGTGTTTCAGTAGTAAGCTGTCAGAGTCAGAACTGAGATCACTATGTGTGGTATCACCAAGAAGTTAGACCTGAGTTGCTTTAAGTATATGATCCCAAGAATAACTACTAAATGTTTCAAAACCAGGAATGCAGTTTCATTTCTAATGTTAGGCTAGGGAAGTTAGGAATAGAAAATGGTTATCTATAGCTTAGAAATTACCCAAGGCAGGGTTGAATATAGATTTGGGCAAAGAAAAAAAGTATTTTCTCTAAAGACTTCATTGTTGTAGGAAAAAATATTGGATTATTTTCTGACTCTTGTAACTTTATCATCTCACTGTATCTGAAGAAGCTGTGGTGTCTGCAGTCTCACTAATTTAAGTTTCTTACTTACCACAAATCTTTTTTTCCTTTCCTGATGTATGGTAGGATTGATAAGAGTAAATGATGTACTCGTTAAAAGGACATATTGCAAAGCTGCTGTTTAATTTGTTAGTCCAAATATATTTAGGGTTAAAGGAATGAACTAAAAGACCCAAAGGTTTATAGCTTTGTATATATCTCACAGTCCAACCACCATCAAGTTATTGGAAGTAAATACTTGATATGTGATATATTGATATTTTGATATATTGATAAATAACTGTCTTTCAGCAGTTAGCCAGATAATTTGTATCCCGTTTTGAGTTACCTTTTTGTTTCTGGTGGGTTGTTTTGGGTTTTTTGATTATTCTTTTCCTTTAAATTATAGGGTATTCAGTTTGGTAAACTGGTCCATGTGATTTATGGGTTTGCAGAGTAAGCTCTTGTTTGGTGTACTATAAGCTTGATTTTTGTAAAACAAGACTGAATACTGCACTCGTGAGTTTGATGTGGTATTGCTACTCCTTTTCTATTCACTTTACATGTAGTCTAGAATAATACTGAGAGAAGAAAAGCTTTTAATTTCACTGTGCTAAATGAAAGTGGATTATTGGGTTTTTTACTGACTAAGTTTAGAAAATAAATCTACAGAATTAAATATCTAAATAGTTGGTAAGTTTCTGAAATGTATTTTAATTCTTCTGAATATATATTTTAATCTTACCTGGTTTCTGAAAAAGAGTAGAGGCATGTTTGGGGGTATTTCCTGCATTTATTGCAGTCTTGTTCCAATGTACATGCTTACAGAAACTTGCAGATTGATTAATCTTAGGTAAAAATGTTTGTATAAAACTTGTTTTTTCCTGAAAATGCTGCTTGAGCAAGCAAACAGTTAATCCCTTTGGATAACAATGTGTGTTTCAACAGATCTGATAAGAAAACTGTGTCAACAGAGATAATTGAATAGCTAAATGGCAGAGGTAATATACTTTTAAAGACATATACAAATTGCTGTGCTGTAGACTTGGGCATTCATGCAAGCTGCTGTCAAAACTACTTTGGCCATGAGAAATGCTTTTAGAAATGGTAAAGCTTGCCATTTATGAAGAGGTCGATTATGAAGAAAAAACTTCTATAGTATGAAGAAAACTTTGAATAAATAATGCTCGTTATTAGTCAGTAGAATCGGGTGAGTTGAGTAGCATCATTCAACTAAAATACTCAATACTCAGTGTGCAGTATTTGGAGTTCAATGTTTAGTGTTCAGGAGACAGCTGTATCTGTCTGCATTTTGGCAAAGTTGAATACTTGGATAAGTATTATTTACAGGTTACAGTAAAAGCACCTTCTGTTAGCACATATGCTGATAGTTCTTTATAATACTAGCCTGTGGAGCACATAAAGACCTGAATGCATACGAATCGCTACTGTTCTCTAATGTGCAAATTGCCGCTGATCTTTAATGTGATATTTCCTGTGCCGTATCTACCAATGTTATGTTCAAACACATGAATCTCAATGTGAGCTAAACTTGAGAAACTAATGTAGGTCTCTTCTTAACAACTGGCTTCAGTTCATTGCCTTTCTGCAGTACCCTGTGGTCTTGCAGTTTGTGTCAGTATGGCAATATGGGTTTCAGGCTTTAAATAACTAAATCCTAAAGGTTAGATTTGTTATTACTGAATAGTAACACCCTTCCATTAAATTGAGAAAACACTTTTTTTTTTATAAAAGCAATTTTCATACCATCCGAGCTTGCTCAAGTAGCTTTATCAAAGTCACAAAAAGTTTGAGGGACCTGAAAGTAAACTTCCAGTTAGTCTATGACTATGTCCAGGGACACAATGAGATTACTGTAAGGTTGAGACAAGAAGTAAATGAACCCTTACTATTTAGACATAGTGTAGGTATTTCTGACTGATAAATGTTTACATAAAATTTTGCATTTAAATGTTTTTCTTGATAGTTTTGTGGTATTTTTCTTTAACAGGGCATTACTCAATCACAGCAAAAAGTTTTACATGTGTCTTAGGGAATGCAACTTCTGTTCTCATGGTCATTATAAATTAAATATTAGATCTGGCAAGAGTAACTCATCTTTACTGAGGGGGGAAAACCTAATCTAAGTTGTTTATTTGTGTATTTTTAATAAAGTGTGAAAGCTGAAACAAGTTTATAAATTATACACCAAAGTAGTACATGGCTGTGTGGGGTGAATATTACTCTATATGATAGGTCATGTGAGAAGCACTTAAAATTTTTTATTTTAGTTATGGAAAGCCATTTTTGTACCATCCAGGTTTTTCTGGATTTTTTCCCTTTCTAAGTCTATACAAAATAGATGTGGTATGCTTTATAGCTTAATGTAGTGGCTTTACTCATCTTTTTAAGCACTAAATTAGCCCTTTTAATTACCATCTTCCAGAAATATATCTGTAATGTTCTTCACCTCAAAATATAAATACTCTGGAACTACTTATTGCTATAATCTCTATCATAATTTTCTGATCTTGTAGCATAGCTGGAAAAAATGCATGAAACAAATTGTAAACCTTTTGAAAATACTTTTCTGTAGAGGTGACTGGTAAATACCATATTCTTGATATGCAGATAATTCCTAAATATGAACAAAGCAATATGGTAGACAGCATTTCAAAATTAATTTTCCCATAAATTATTAGATTTGTTATCATTTGTGGTGTAATTTTTTCCCTGGGTATTTATCATATTATTTTTCACAAGGCTTAAATACTTGTATTTTTATTTATTAACATATATTAATCCACTAATATGGTTATACCAGTGGACAAATGGAATAACATACACAAGTCTTCTCTAGAACAAGGCTTATGCTCAAATATTTTGAAAAAACATGTTGGTGAAAGCTTATACTTATGGGGTTTGTTTGATTTCTGAAATACTAAATGTATCGGTTTTATATAAGACATCTATGAGCGTGTTCAAATAATACCCAGCATGTACTTGTAAGACACCAGCTGTGTATTTTTATACATACTTGGCTTTAATGTTCAAAGATTTTTTTCTAGTGAACATAAGTCATCTTTGTCACCTGTTCTACAATTGGCTTAGTAGCCAATGTAGCCTTCCTAGGTTATGTTTCTCTGAGAACCAGGTTAGCATCAGAGACTGTGCCTTGCAGGGTATACTGTCAGCAGATGATGTGCACTGTTGAAATTCCAGTAACTTTTCAACAGTGGACAACAGAAATTGCTCATGAAGGGTTTGCTATTTGACCCTCAAGAGTAGAGCTGAACTTGAGGAAGTCGGACTCACTGGAGTGGAAAGTAGTTCTTCCTACTAGGAAATAATGTGCTACCCTTGTTCTGCAGATGCATTTCCTTACAGGTTCTCCCCTGCCCATGGTCTGATCTGTTCCTTTTTTTCACTGCAGAAAATCATATTATCAGGGAGATTTTTAAGAACCAGTAATGCATCTTTACCCAGATGAATGTGAGACATGAGTAGAAGGAAGTCCTGCTCTTGTTTACACACACATACATGTGCACATGCAAGCACACAGATTGCTGATTTCATTGAAAGGCATATGTCTTTTTTGAGACTACATGTGTTCTGAATAAAAATTCATCTACTGAGTGATTTAATGTAACTGCAAACCAGAGTACAGAAATTGTCTATTTTCCAGCTAGAAAGTTCTAGCTGGAAATTTGACAGCAGGAAAAATAGGATCTAGGTTTTTTAGTTCTGTGAATATGTGAATAAAGAATTTTAACTAAAATGGTCTTAGTTGTAAGAGGAACTTGGAATGGTTTGTATTTATTATTACCATTTAACTCACAGGAAAAACATGAGGAAATTGCGTTGTGAGGTTTAACTACTCTAGAAAAAAAAATTTTGCTGATACTCGTTCATCATGAATGGACATGAGATGAGGGATCTGGACAGGCTGGGCAGATGGGCTGATGGCAGTTGTATGAGGCTGAACCTGGCTGGGGGCCAGGCCCTGCTTGTGGGTCACACCAGCCCCAGGCAGCTGCAGGTGGGGGCAGGAGGCTGGGAAGGGTCTGGGGGGGGGGGGGGGGGGGCTTGCTGATGACCAGCTGGACCTGAGCCCCCCAGTGTGCCCAGGTGGCCAAGGAGGCTGACAACATCCTAGCTTGTGTCCAAAACAATATGGCCAGCAGGGCCAGGGCAGGGACTGTCCCCCTGTGCTTGGCACCCTGGGTTCAGCTTTGGGCCCCTCACTGCAGGAGGGACATGGAGGGGCTGGAGCGTGTCCAGGGAGGGGCAGGGGGATGGGGGAGAGGGAGGGTTCAGCCTGGGTGGGGGGTGGGGGAGGGCAGGGGCTGGTTGCTCCCTACAGCTGCCTGGTGCAGGGGGGAGTTGTTCTCTGCTCCCAGGTAACAAGTGACAGGGCAAAAAGAAACGGCCTTAAGTTGTGCCAGGGGAGGTTTAGGCTGGATGTTGGGAAGAATTTCTTGAACTGAAAGGGTGGTCAAGCATTGGAAGAGGCTGCCCAGGGAGGTGGGTGAGTCACCATCCCTGGAGGTGTCTAAGTCACCATCCCTGGAGGTGTCTAAAAATGCATAAACGTGGCCCCGTAGAGACATGGTTTAGTGGTGGACTTGACAGTCCTGGGTTAACAATAGGACTTGATGATCTTAAAGGTCTTTTCCAACCTAAATGATTCTATGACCTTGATTTTATTTTAATGCTGGTTGTATGCATTTCATTGAAAATGTTTAGAATTTATGCATTAAAAATTGGTTATATTAAACTTAGTTTAACTTGGCAAATAATAAAAAAAACCTGTTTATGAGAAAAAAAGTTCACTTGGAGAACTCATTGAAATATTTCCAGACTTTTAAAATTAATTGTTAATTGACCCTGCTCAGGGGCTTTTCTAATAAATAGGCAGCATTTGAAAAAAATTAAAGATATGTATCAATTACCTAACCATAAAAAAGGAGGGGACGTAATGTTACCTTGAATTGTTTCACCACAGTTTCATGTCTTAGACTTCAGTGATTTTGATCCGTAATGTAGGAGTTATAATTGTAAACTTTCTGTTGCTGAAGGGTACAGTCAGTCAAAGCTACTAAAATAAATGCAAGGTTTTATAGCTAGAATGGAGTGGGAGCATGCTGAGTGCTTAAACAGTACAGAGTTCCACAGTGAAATGCATCTTACAGGCATTATGAATCAATTTGTGTAATGGAAAACAAACTACAGGGAGTTGCTATTTGGAATTTATGTATTTTTATTCTTTTGTTGCTGTCTTTACAAACATAACAGGAAAGTCAAAGGAACGCATTCTATCAAGTAAACACACTGGAGACCTGTAGGGCAGTCATAAAGGTGTTTAAATTACCCCCTCAAATGTATGTGACTAATAGAAATAAGTTGGAAAATGTTGTACTTATTCCATAAATGCTTAAACCAAACCTACGTTCTGATGAATCAATATGGCCTTTGTGATCCTAATGTCATGAATGTCAGTGAACTGGCAAAACTATTGCCATACTCTATTTCTGGCTTCACTCTTTGACGTAATCTGTGCTCTTTACTTCTCAGCTTTGCCATCAGTCTGCAATGTGTGGCCCAACTGAATTTTCTTCAGAACTTACAATATTCAGATGCTTGGTATTACTACTGCATTCTTATTTATGTCATGTGAAAGAGTTATGTACAAACAGGGACTTTATTTCACCTACTGACTTCCATTTTTCAAGAGCATTTCTAGCTATTGCTATAATTTACATGTAAAATACATATCTGTAGATTATAATTTCTCTTTCTCAAGGAGAAATAAACTACTGCATTATGGTAGCTGACTATATAAGCTACTGCAAGGTGACAGGAGACAAAATGCACAACTAAGTGAGAAATTCATGGAGGAACAGGAGGAATGAGATCTTAGGGATGAAAATGGCAATTTCAGGTGTAGTTCTTGGAAATGGTTGAGTGTCTCTAAGATAGTGTATTCCTAGTTGTATTGCTTAGTCAAAATTCCATGTTAAAGATTAATTGTGAGCTTAATTTGAAATTACTCGTTAGGTATTCAGAATGCCTATGTTACAGTTTAAAACAAGTCTGTCCAAGTTCTATCATTTTAGACTTGAGGTCCAAAGTAGTATCACGTAGGGAATATTTTTCTCTCAGTGTTTCAGAACTGATAATATTTAATTCTGGTAAGACTTTTTCTTTATTACAAATCACGTGGTAACATGTGAGTTTCAATGCTATGATCTTGACTGCGCTGTAATCCTGACTGAGTGATGTCTTCGAGAAGACTGGTACTGTCGTCTGGTCACATGCTTTCAAAATACATAGTGCAGCTGTTCAGCACTGGAAATATCTTCCTTATTCCAAAGGCCTACCAGAACCAGCAATAATTGCAAGTTTTGTCAAAGTGAAAGAGCAGATTCTCATTATATATTCAGTCACTGATGTTTAAAAAATAGAAATTGAGAAAATACTCTATAATGCTACAAAATAGACATGATAGCAACCACGGATAACTTGTTGCAATGGACACATGGATAAAACAACGTCTTAAACTGTATGACTGTCATTTAAAAAAAAGTGCAGCATAACAAAAACTACTCTTGCCAGGACCTTTTTACCCTGGGAAGGAAGTCAATATAGACAATATACCAAGCGCTGATGAGGATCACTCACTTAACCCTAACTCGCACTTCATTTTCAATTACTGTCACTCCCTAGAAACTGAAGGGTAAGATGTCAATACTAAGTTGGTTTCCCTGTGTACCAAGCTCTCTGTATGCAGCCTGAAGGAAGGTTTGGGGTTGTTTTTTGGTGGTGGCTTCTTTTGTTTTGCGGTGTGTTGTTTTGTTTGTTTGTTTTTTTTAATAATTGCATGAGAAAATTACATTGTAACAACTGCAGATTTCCTGGGAAAGGTAAGTGAGAGAGTTGCTTCCTTGGCCAGATTTAGAGCAGGGATTTGCTTCTGATTTTCCCCTTCCCTGGGTGAGTGTTTCTAAAACAACTGCCTGACTATCCTATGATTGCTTTCTTTTTGGTTTGCTGAACCAGAAAGTTGGTCTTCAGTGTTTTATTTTTGGTGGTCTGTATCAGTTTCAACAAGAAGTTTCCATTTCAATGAATTAATATTTTCTGTATTTAAAAATATTTTGTAAATAAAGCTGTGGCTTTCACATGATGCTTTCAGATCTGTTGGTGGGGCTTTCTTTGGGTTTTTTTGTTTGTTTGGTTTTGTTCAATGTCTCTGAAATTTCTTCAGCTAGCAGACATGGTTTAGATTTGCTTTGTAAGGCTTTTAACTACCACTTGCCTAACCCAAACCGTTTAATAAAACGGTATTTCTGAAGCTAGTAACAGTGTTTAGATAAGGAAAGCTGTAAGAGAACAATGCAGTTTTAACAAAATGATTTGAGAACTGTGCTGAAGGCAAAGAAATTGAGGGCAATGAAGTCAGTCACAGAGATGAAAAGGGGGGGCTGTATGCCTGAGGTTTATGTATTTCCATGTGAAATGCTTTGGAATACAGGTTTTTTGATACATTGTAGCTTGAAACTACCAACACATGTATGACAGTGGTAGGGTCATTAGATGCTAGGAAGAGCATGTTCGTGTACTTAAGTACAAAATGTTCCAAGTTGGGACCCTAAAGGTGAGCCGTGTTTTTATAGATTTGTGTGTTCCATGTGGAAACCTTTCATCTCAGCATAAGAAGTAGTTATATAATATTATTATACTTAATAATTTGTGCTATTCAACTCCTATAAGCTCAGAAGATTATGTCCAAACCTGAAAGTGGAGGACAAGCTATAGTTTGGAAAACAGCAGTAGTTCTGTGTACTGTAACTGAACAGCTGGCTATGGATGTGCGTGGGTTGTTCTCATTCTCTCTTTCTCCCCCTTGCCCCATTCTTAGTCCAATTTATCTGGAAGCAGGAATTATATTAAATTACTGCTGGATTCTGTGTTCTTTTTATCTTTCAGTGCTATGTACTCTGTTAATGCTTTTGAAAATAGCAAATGTATGTTACTGTATTTCAGTGAAAGAATATTTGACATTTTTCAAAATGCAGAGGATTACTATTTGACTTTTTCCTAGGAAGGTCCTGTCTCATGTAACATCTGCAGAGGCCAGCTGAATCTACTTTTGTCAAAACAGGAAATCTAGTGGTATAGAATTATCCCCCAAATTCTTCAGAGTTTATAAGGAGCCCTAAATTCTTTACAAAGCCATAACGTCAGTAGATGGTGTACACATGAATGCAGCACAGGTAGTTTACAGCCCTCTGGAAATAGAATTACTTTTTAAGGCCAACCCAGTTGCAATGGAAGAGCTGAAATATAGAAAGGTACATGGACAAAATATTAGTGAACGTTCTGGAGTGGTTCTCTGGGCTCCCAGTCTTTCCCTTTCCACCTCACCAATGCACCCTTCCCCACGGTGCTGAATAGCAGCCCTATAATGGCTTGATGAGTAATAATTGTCTGGCAATCAGGGATTCCAGCTGATAGAAGGAAGATGTAGTACTAAGAGATTACATTTTTGGACATGTATAAAACTTCTCAGTGACGTCACAAACCTTGTTGTTGATAGTTTGGTTGCTAAGCAAACTATAAGATCTAAAAGAACTTAGCAAGGGATAATCTTAAATGGCTGTAGCAAGCATGGGTACCAGCTTTATTTTCAAATAGCACAGTAGTCATGAAAGCAAAATTTAGCTTGTTATCTGGTAGGTAAAGATGGCATAGCAGTCTCTAGAATTTTCTGTGTTCCTGTCTCTGAGGCAAAACCCTGTGCCAAGATGGAATTTCAGTGATATTTGAGAAAATATTGTAATGAACAGGAATACAGCTTTATCAGGAACTCAGGAAACTGTCATGTAGGTGAGGGATGTAAATAAATGAAAAGAAAAAACTTAAATGTGTTTAAAGCAAGTTCTGGGTGAAGGTGTTTAGACAAAATAGCACACTGTACATGAGGCTCTACAATTTCAGGATTAAGTTCTAAATTCTCTGTATTCTAGGAAAAAAGTAGAGGACACAGGTAATAAGTAAACCAATAAAAGAGTAGGAAATAGCAAAGAACATTTTTACAGTTTCAGTTATGAAAGGGACATGTAAATAGATCAGCATATGTGTGCTTCTGCGTGAATGCTACATACTTAGACTATTGTCCTTGAATGACTGAATTAAATTGGGTACATTTAAATGAGCACAGTGATAAAATAGTAATCTTGATAGGAATGTTTGATATAATAATTCCAAAGTAGACATTTCATTTTAACCTTGTGGTGTATTTTACAGTTCATGACTGGCATGACATATTAAAACATAGTCAGATAAGATGGTTAAGGTAACTGTTTCAGTAGTACTATAGAATCTCTATGGATTTAAATTGATTTAAATCCAAATACAGAGAGAACTGCATCAGGTCTGTACTTTCTACCATGTAATGATGATGTGACAAAAAACATGAAACACAAGAGTAAGAAGGTTGCAAAGTACAGTAATAACGGGAGGCTTCAGTTAACTTCATAAATCTTGGATGAATGTCATATCAGGACAGAATGCTTCCTTCTGTCATACCTAAAATTCAAGTCAGTGCTTTTTGGAGCAATCGGTCAGAAAAAATCTTCAAGAGGAGATGTAGCACTCAATTTAGATCTGATTTGAGATGTACTAGAGATCATAACAGACTTAAATTTAACGTCTTTATATAAAAGAAGTAGCCAGGTAACTTCATTCCTAGAGAATTTTTAAGACAAGAAACTGCTTAAAGGAAAATGAAAAGTAACAGATAAAACATTAACCTGGTTAACCAGCTTGATGATTCCAGACTGTAAAGTGGTTGTATAACATCAATGCATTTGATGTTATAAGTTAACGTAGAACACAATTAACAAAAAATGCTAGAGGAGTGACAGAGCAGAAAAATTTATCCAGCAGGTTAATCAGAAGAATAAAGATCTTTACCTTAAAAGTTTACAGTGGAAATAATTTCCTGAAAATAAGAACAGAAAACTGCGTCAATTCCAGCAAGTTCTAAACAAAGCCTTAACAGACTAATGGAAGAGATTTTGAGGATGAACTTGTTAAAATCATAAAAAATTGTAACTAGTTTTTCAAACATCAGGTGCTCTGCTAGAAATCTGCATTGCACACGAGTTATAACATATAAAATATGTAAAGATATAACCTGTTATAGCATATATGAAAACATAACAAGTTACATATTATGTGTTAAGCTAGATATGTTATATACAGCTATATATAACACAGTAACATATGTGTTATATGTTATTCTACATATGAAAGTATATACATTATATAATATGTGGCATATATATCTCGTATATGTTCTATATTGTGTGGTTTAATGCTAATGAAAACAAATTAGAAACCTGTGACAAGTAAACATAATATTCTATGCTTTTGCAAGTGAACATATTCTATGCGTTCTTTTGATTGAACAATGTTGACCCATCAAGGGCTTTGCTTCAAGTTCAAATCTCATCTTTATTTTTTAAAGTAATGTCTATATTAATAATTTCAATAAGTACAAACAGACAGACCCCACTTCTAAAGGATAATCCAGATTTTTTCATTGTGTTTGCTATAGGATTTTATAGCCTAAGCTAAAGAAGGTCCCATTTAATACTAGTAAGCTGTTCAAAGGCATCAATTTGGATATTGATATGTGCCTGTGTGTAAATCAGTGAAAGGCTTTGTCTGATCTTAAAGGTATTTTTATTCTCCTTTTCCCAAGGGATTAATTACATTTATTATTACATTTATTATTAAATTAATCATTTTTTTATTACTTAGCTCTTCTGTGTGACTGACTTACACAATATGGTTGGCAGTATTCTGAAAAGAAACAAAAATATTTCACTGGTATTGTAGGTAGAAGTACTGGTTAGTTTGTATAAGATAATTTAATAGAAAATGTATGATGAAACTAAAGCAGAATAATATTTTGAGGCAGAGTACATGAAATCTAAACTAGTACTCGGAGAAAATTAATGATTTGTATTTCATCCCACAGATTTTTTTAAAGCACAATGCCTGCTGTCTTATACTGACATTAACAGGAAATTATTCTAATATTGTAGTAAAATACTTCTTTATGATAAAATCTTCCTTATTTTAAAATACTACTTTTATGATCTGTTGTGACTGCCAGTGTCTTGAGCACATACTGAAATCTTTTTTTTAAAAAAAAAAAAGACTTGTAGCTGTGTTTGTAAGTGTATATGTGAAAAAGCAAGACCTTAAAAATGACCCTATTTGGCAGCATGTGAAAGATGCAGAGGTATTCCCAAAAGGTATTTTATGGAGATGCTTTAAAACAGAAAATATTGGCGGCTTTCCACTGTATAATGTTAGGGGTATCTCCACCTTTAATTTCTTGGAGTTACATTTTTGAGCTCCATTTGAAGGCCATAGAAAATAATGCAGAGCTGAATTCTGATTGTTCACTTCTTAATTGAAAGATACATTAAATGTTAAAATCTGATTTATCCTGGTTTCTTGGAGGATCTGTACAACAGCTCACATTTTATTTTGGGGGTTAGCTCAGTCTTCTGTATTACGTGTTGTCTTCAGTATTCATTGGATTTTTTCATTAGTGAAAGTTTAATCAAAGTAAGAATAACTTATTTTCCAGGACCAAAACTCATAGATTATTATGATAATTCCAGTTTAGAATTCTGGCATAATTTCTTTTTGTCATGATAGAGGAGTGAAATCAGACTGATTTAGTTTTATTTTGTCATAAAGCTTTGCCATGAATGGCAGCTACCCATTCTGTGGTCCTCAGCTGGAATAGAGAGAATGTTGCATGCAGAAGCTGCTGCACACATTAGCGTACAGACACTTCAGATGAACATACAGTTCTGACAGTTTCCCCCAAAATGTAAGAGAACTTCCCACATAATCCACTTGGGACTCCTGTTTTTGTCAGCTTCAGCTTTATTTTCCGGGCATTCTTTGAGTATTATTCTTTGCAGGTCCTGATAAAAGTGTAGGCGGCCAATCTTTTAACACTTAGTCCCCACAACATACTTCTGAATTAATAGATTGCAATTATTTATTAAGTGATGTATCTCATTTTGACATCTCCTGAAACAGTTCCTGAGTTCCCAAAGGGGAGTAACAACACTGTATCTGTAGCACATCACAGAATTGTTGTGCAGTACATGATTGAGGAGGCAGTAGCACTCTCAGTACAGAAGTTGAATAACTGAATTTATGCAAGCCTTAATATTTTGCAAGGCTCTCCCCATCTTAACCTGTGTTAATGCAGTTTGGGATCTGATTGTAATATTATGTGTGTTCTGTGTCTCTAGCACACATGGAAATCAAAGGAAAGCTACCATAGCTTCCTCTTGATCAGAATGTTATCTAGCAAAGGTCACATTTTCCCTATAGTTGTTTTGAACATCTGTGTAGAAAACATTTTCTTGAATATGAATGGTAGAGAATGCTAAGCTTGCCATAGTACATAAAGTACTTGTCCCTTGATTATTGTAGTGCAAGTTTTTAATACTATACCCATTCTTCCTTGTGGCTGGAGAGCAAGCAGAGTCTCTGACACCAATCCTAGCACAAATTCTTTCAGAAGACACACAGATACAGCACATTCAAATTAAGAAGTAAATGGCCTGATTATACTTCTCCCACTTGCTAATGTTTGTGATTTTTTTTTTTACTGTTACTGTAAAGACATGCTAAATATATTACTGTGAAGTGTGTATTTTAAAAGTTTCTGCTAGTAGTAGGAAACTGTGCAGGCGAACACAAATCATTAATTTAGCAAATTACAATAAGTAAATGCAAATATATTTAGAAGCATTATTTTTTAAGAGGAAAAAACCAACAGTTTGCACTCTATAAAACTCTTATATTCAAATAAAAGTATTTTGAGCTTTTTTCCATTCTCTGTTATGTTGCATAAACATACTTTCAGTTTTATTTGCACCCCATTGACAATAACAGGCATACACAGTAATAGGCAGATAATATTTATGGTAATGGGAGAGATTGCTTGGAACTTCTCCAGAAGCTGCTGTAGGCTTCAGTTGCTGTTTTTTTTTTAAAAAAAGACTATTAGCGAATGTTTTTTCACTCATCAACCACAAAGAGCAGCTTTTTTTTTTTCAATGTATTGTTAAGATTTTTAGAGTGTTGCATTCAATGGCAACAAATAGAAGTAAATTGCTTGAAAAGACTTGAGCCAAATGTGAGATCAGAATGAAGAAACTCAAGAATTTTTATCTTGGAGAATGATTTATGAGGTAACATTAAGAAGATAAATATGTGCAATCTGACTAAGTGATATCTGAGATGGAGCAACAAGCTGAGCACAAGGGTGAACACTTGCATGAAGATGAAATATATTCACAAGAAATGTAATGGCATAATGAAGCAACAATAGGCAGCAGAATTTTAGGCTGGCTATCATTATATTTCTTAGCACATCTGTTCGATAGAATAAAAAATGATGGTTTGATTTAGCAATCTCGGGGAGTTCAAGTTGGCAAAGTAATGACCTGCCTTTGATGGTAGTTGAATATTGGATGAATTCACTAATTCATTCCAGAAGCGGGGGGGGGGGGGGGGGGGACGGGACGGGACAGAGTTCAGTTTTTACTGCTATATTTCTTCCCAAATTTTTCACAAAAAACCCACCTGTTGTATATTCTCCCCTATGAACCCAGTATTTTCCAAAATTATTGGTACAATAAAAATAAATTTGAATAATTTGAAAATTAGTACTTAACTGCTGTTCTAAAATTAGGAAGTATTCTATAAAATTATTGGTTCCTATTCCTTTAGAGTGAAGACTTGTGGCTACAGGAAGCAGTGATAGCAAATCATCTTTATTCTTCAAAAGATATAACACTGTAGATTTTTATACCCTATTTCCTGCACAAGCCTGATAAGCCCCAAAAAAGACTAATCCATTTGCACACTGAGAATTGTGAGAAAGCTAAAAAAATTATTATTAAATCAGGAAGTAATTTGGACAGAAACTTACTTGGCATTTCTGTATATACGTGTATTTTCTCTCATTAAAATTAAATGGGTACAAAAAAGGCTTTGGCTTATTTGCCTTTATGCAGTTTTCCAGTGAGATTGAGAACTCTGGAGAATCTCATTCTCCAAATGCTTATTTTTGTAGTCGGCTTTCTTTTATTTGATTATGCTTAGCCATATCCTCAAAAAGCCATTGCAAAGTTTAAGTCACTGCATATGCTGAAAGATACCAGAATGGAAATTTGCATAGGTATGTAACTTATTATTGTACAGTAAGTTGTAGATTCCAGCTAAATGGTGTTTGGTGATCAGCTGCCATGTTTTTTTCCCCAAGAAGTGTAATGGGAATCCATAAATACCCTCTGCTCTCTAGTTAAATCTGTCTTTCCTTCCTGCCCTGTCCCCCCCTGCCCCCAGACAGTTTTGGAAGGTTTGTTTCCAGCCTTTAGCATTCTATTTATAAACTTCCACAGTTACCAAGTTTTGTAACAAAGGTCATCTTTGAGGAATAGTTTTTCTATTTCTTAGTAATTCTAAGTATTTCTTAGCCTGTACTTATTCTATTTACAGCTCTAGTTTACTAACCATTAAGGTCAATTACACAACTGTTACTGATTCCATGAGGTTTTGGAGGAAATCTTGAGACTGATGAATAAGCACCCTTGCTTAAGACAACATTTAAACATACATTTTTGACTAGTACAGTCAGTCAAACTTGGAACAGTCTTTAAGCACTGAAGAAGGAAGAACTTATGTGTGTAAGAGTGTTTTGAACAAGAACTTGGCAATGATTCTTAAGTGTTTTTTGAACAAGAACCTAATGATGTGGTTTTCATACCTTGGCTACAACTTCACCATGTGCTTTACTGTTTATGTAGAAGCTCTGTTTTCCTTGGCCCATTGCTATGGCACATTCTTTAGAGACCCTGTGCTGTTACAAATGAGTACATAGCACACAAAAGAAATACTTCTGGTTATTTAGGAAGAAGACAATTGTGTGCCTTCAGATTTATATTTAGATTAAGAAGGTTCAAGAAGGGGGAATAAACTTCTGCTTGTCTTCCTGCAGAAATCTCATCTCTAAGAGTGGATGAGTTTTTTAGGATATGATCTGAGACAGAGTTTAATTTCTAGCATTCTGTCATACAGCTTTCTTAGTAGTATTCTTGGCAATACAGTTAGCCCATATTAAAGTAATTTCAGTATCACACTAACAAAGGTCAGTTTCCTTGGGTTTTTTCCTTCTTGTTGTAGACCCTAAGTACTCACTTGCTATCAGTTGTAGTTTAACTGTTCCGCTACCTTTTGTCATTTATGTAAGAATAATTGGTATTTTAATTTGTTATTGTAATTATTTTGGAAAACAGGAATCAGGTTCATTGCCAGATTCATAATTAGGTCAAAGACACTTCATTTAGTGCATTTACACTATGGAGCTGGCATGCACTGTTGAGGAAATATTAGGAAGAGTTGCTCATAATTTATTCTACATTTTATTTTCAGCATAAAATACTAAACCAATTGAACCATAAGCCTTAGGTGAATAGATTTCCCTGCTTGTGGTGTTTACTGCTTGGATAAATTAGGTGTACATAATAACCAGCTGTCGACCTCCAGATGTAATACAGTCAAGCTGCATAAATTCTGCAGACTCAGGCACTATGACTTTCCCTGATGTAGGACTTCGTGGGCTGCTGTAAATAATTTCATACTGTGTAACCTAATTTCATGCCAGCTTTGTTTTTATTTTTATTTTTTCTAGTAATTTAATGAAATGCGTGTTTCAGTAGCAAAGTTTGATTGCAGTGAAACTGCCAGAGCTCTATTTCTTGAGAACATCGAGACAGAAGAAACCAGGGAACTTGATGTTTCAACTTCAGTGCTTTCAAAGAATGACAGAAAATTAATGAGTGAAGAGTCCTCACTTCTAATAAAATGCTTAGCTGTAATGCAAATATTACAGTACCGGTAATACAATCTGGGGTTTTCTTCTCCCTTCTTTTTTTTTTTTGTTGCTCAGGTTAATGATGGAGTAAGGTCTTTAAGAGCCTGAGCTGCTCACTAATTTCAGTGAAACTGATGAATAAATTGGATAACATAACTGACCATCAAAACAGTTTGTATTCTCTAATGGGAAAGTTTCAAAATCCTATTAAATGTTTGAAGTCTGATGGGTAGGAAGGAGAGAGGATGAGAGAAACATGGCAGAAAAACCTTTAACTCCTTGGCGCCTTGTAAGAAAGCAAAATGAGAAAATGAGCATAATTTATCAGATCTTTGGACTGCTACATTTTTTATTTTATAAAAAATTATCAAAGAATTATCATAGTATGAGAGAGAAAACACCTTTAGACATGTAGATCTTCCCAATTTAGGCATATCTGGTTGCACTTCATCCATCAAATGGGGAAAAAAATGTTGCAAACATATATTAAATGAGTTTGAATGTCTTCTAATGGTTTACTAGTGAAAAAAAGATCACCAGCTCAAATCCACTAAATAAAATGAAAGATAAATTGCAGCAGCTAGGTGTACATAAATAGCGTAACAGCAACTTGAAAACAGGCAAAACATAAAATATTTTTAAACTGTCGTTAAAGAGCAGTCCCAGATCACAATCATTTGAGAGAAAATATGATGTGTATGGGCTGTTTGCAGGAAACCACCTGTAGAGTAAGTGACTGGGAACTGACAGCTGTAGTGGGATTAAGATTTGGGTTCAGGAGTCAGTGGAGTATAAGCAAGTTATTTGAATACTTCAATTAGGTTATTTACAAACTCACCTTTCCGTATTTGGGGATAGCTTTGCTTTAGTGTGTTAACCTGGATTTAATGGAATGTGAAAATGTTACTCAAAAAAGGGAAGTGGCATGAAACTTTGGAAACTAAGCAACAGAGTGGTTATCTCAAGTCTCACAGCTTGTGCTGAACTTCATGTTATTATGCTCAGTTTTATCAGTAGCTGAGACAAAGCTTCGTGATCTACAGTTCTGCCTTTGACAATAGTTGACAGCTGAATCTGTTTTATTCCAATTCCAAAAATAACCTAATGAAAGCTGCAAACATTTTTTGAAGTAAAATGCAGAGTTAAATTCATGATATTAATAAAAATGTTATTTTGTTGATCAACATTTAATTAAATTTTTAGCCACCTATGATAGGTACATAACAAATCAAGGTTAATTTTGCATACTCTGGTTTAAGTCAATTTTTGTTCACTTGCAGGTTTTCATTTATCAGAGAAGTAAGAACTCTATGATGAAATATATAAATTAAAGTTTGGAAGAATTGATTCCAAAGATTACTATTGCTGTTTTCTTCATGTGGTAGCAATAACTTACAATAGGAATTACTAACCAATGTTATTTTAGATAACTTTTTTGATTTACACTAAAACAGAAATATAGCTCTATAAAGAAAAAATACTACAAAGACCTCAGTCCTTTATGTTATTTCATTTGTTTCCATGAGTAATTCCAGCAGAAAATCTAAGTCAAACTACTCTAGATAAAACTCACTATTTCTATTCTAACTAAAATAAATCAGAGTCTACAAGTCAATGGGTACTTCCAAACCAGTTATGGATTTGATTAGCCTTCCTCTGTTTATGAGGGCATGATATAATATAGTTTTCTAAGTCCATGTGTGTGTTCCCTATTTTCAAGTACTTGTACATGTACTTTGAGACTCCGCTATGCTGAAATGAAAGTACGGTATCACTTCATATAATGTACTAGGAAAAAAATGTAGAATTTGGGGGAAATACAATGTCGACTTTTATGAAACCAATGCCTCTTAATTTTATTTTATATAGCAGTGTAAAAAAACCCCAAACAACCCAAAAGGCTAAAAGCAGGCAAAAAATCCCTATTGTGTACAGGTTTGGACATAAGCAGTTTTGCTGACAGGTACAGAATCCATTATTCAGATTCAGTTTATATATAATTTTGAAGAAAACATTTTCAATCTATATGAAGTGTAAGAATGAGGAAATTCAAGTGACTTTTTTCACAGGGGGTCTACTAAGCCTGTCAAGGGAGGAGGTTTCAGACACTGCAGGATACAGTGGGCAAGAGTCATAGCACAAATCTGGCAGCCTACGCTTTGTGTAGAGAAACAGTGTGACTGTAGGAAGGGACGGTGCCAGCTAGCCCGGCTTCACCAGGGGTGGGAAGAAATTTCTAGAGACTGGAATGGACTAGACAGAATTTGCTGCCATCGAAAAAATAATTTCATTAGGTGGAAAATGCTTGTGTCATCACAAATTAAGATATAGTAGGCAGGAGAAAATTTGTGTGCTGATGTCTTTGGTTCCATCTTTTGTAGGTGTTTTGCGTTCTTTATATTGAAAACATTTCTAGTTTTTATTTAAATCAAAATAAACTTCTGCATTAAAAAAACCCTTAGATATTTTGATGGATTTTACTTTAGAGAGAAGATTTAGGTACTTCCACTGCAAGACTGTGGGCATTTCAAGGTTTGATCAGAAAGAGTTAGGCACTTAGCTTGATAACACTTTTTTGTCTATCCCCTTACCTTTCTACACCTTTAAGTGCCTCATAACTTTTATGAAGCTATCCATTGGAAGATTTAGAAAGTATACTAGACTACTAAAAGCTGACATGCAATATTCCCATTTCTTACTCTCTATTTCACATGCTAGGCAGCTTGATACCAGTCTTGTCAATTTTTCACCACTCTGCTTTAGTGTAGCTCTTTTTCCCACACATAAATTTCACAGGTTGATGTAAAGGTGCCTTCCATCAACTTTAATTCAAAAGCAAGTTCTCTGAATTCTGAACAGGTCAAAACCCCCTTAGTATGTCATGAATGAGTTTGTATCTTTGCTCTGGCAGAGTATTTTTTGGTTTTGGTGTCACCCCTAACCACCACCACCCCACCATCCCCTCATGTCCACTTCTGTGAACTCATTTTTCAGATGTTATTGTTCATGTGGTGAGTAATTAATTTTCAGGATCTTCATATCTTTCAGACATGATGTAGGCTTTTTTAGACCTGACTCTTCATCTAGTTATGTAGTTTTAAGTGCTTCTCTCCCTTCCTCCACTCTAATGAATCTCTCCAAGCTTTTGATTTCTCACTCACTTACAAACAAGGTTTGTCTTATATAAAACATATTTTTATCTTAAGCTCTGCTTAGGCTTTACTTTAAAACATAATTTAAGTACCTTTATTAAAAAAATAATTACCATATGACCTAACTGACTTTGTAAAAGGCTGCCAAAGACATTTATTCTCAACTTGTGCTGCAAAGTTTCTTTTACTTATTAAAATCAGATTAAATATTACTTAAAGGTGAAAATGGTCATGCTGAATCTATGATTCTTTTTCTAAATAATCAAGTTAAGATCAAAATGTGTTCATCCATCTTCATGTCTTAGCTTATTTAAATTTATTTCTGTTTTTCAGATCTTTCCATAGTCTTTGTTATGGAGGTAAATAAGGAATTAATTTCTGATTTTTAGCAGTGCTTGCTATAATATGTTGTAATGCCTCCTGTTCACAGAGGAAGGGAATTGCTTATATGAGTCTAATTTCTCTCAAATGTTTAATTTAATACATTATCCTTTGTATATTGCTCTGAGTCTTTCTGTAGAGCTCATGTTCAAGCCTGACCTTTCAGCACTATGAAGAAAGACAAGAGTATAAATTCCAAAGTGTTGTCAATCAGTGTGATACTAAAATATTACAGAGATGAAAATATTGTATGCATTTCAGAAATCCCTTCAAAATACTGTAACCTGTGTTTTTATTGTAAATGCAGTTGATTTCACCTACCTGTAGCCATGTGCTTGCTCTATTGCAGAAGTGAAGCAGTATTATTCTTTTCTTTGTAAGTCTGTGCGGAACGTACAGTATGAACTGTGTGAATTCTAAGACATTTCAGCTCAAAAACAAAGATGAACCAATGCTAGAAGAACGTAACCAGAGTGCTGTATAAGGATTAATTCTTCGTATAGGCTCAAAATTTGTTGATACCTTCCATATATTTTAATGCTTTATGGAATTTAGACATTTGTCTGCAAATCTTTCATCAAATCTGACATAAAAATGCATTAATTAAGAATGCTTAACAGAATTAAGTCCACTGGGGGAGGGGGTGTGGAAATCAGATGTGGCTTACATCACTGTCTTATTTCTTTTACTTCGACTTAAATGTCACGACAGGCAGTTGGGTTAAGTTTACTTCATCACACTACACTAGTAGAAAGTAAGTGCCAGTTAAGTGGAAGGACTGTTTTGCCAAAGTTTGCCATAAAAATAACAATAAAAATAAAGTTTCTGCTGTAAATCCCTCATAGCAGGAATCTAGATAAGCATCAAAATTTCACTATACCTATGCAATGTTTGTTAAAACATTTTAATCTGCTTTAATTCAATAAGCACACATCTAATTATATTCTTCTGCTGTTTTCCTTGTGCCAGCACAGATACTCATCTGTCTCTACAATGAGTCAGTACAGGAATGTAAACCAGTAGAAAATGACCTTCTGAAAAACTGCTGATGAGCAGATCAAGCAGAATAAGTTTCTTCTGGTTTAACTCTGTCTTCTGGATATTCACCACGATATCACACAAAGTACATTGGGCAAGGGTTAAAGGCTAGAGTGTGTAACTTTATGGACATAGAGGTCTGTAGCTTGACTCAGTATCTAACAGCATGAAGGAATGTAAGGTGTGAAGGACACTTGCTTATCAAAACATCAAACTGCTGAATGGAAAATTCGTCTAAAGTAATACTATGAGAAAAATCCATATTTTACCTATTTCCTAAATTCGTATACACACACATAAAAATACGCAATTATACATAGAAAGAAAAAGCTGGTTCTGTGTTTCATAATAAATTTTTCGTTAGATTAGACTCATATCCTATAAGTGAGAGTTACTTCTTAATAATACTAAGGTTTGTGGACAGTAAGGCAAGGGCTGGTGGTTGAATAGTTTGAGCTTCTTTGTTACCTTGAAAATGCCATGATATTTAAACTTGGCCTTCAATACTACCAACAACACTGGGCAAAGGAGTTACATTTAAAACACTGCTAAGCTTCTGACTCACTCCAGAAAGAGGCCATCATCACTTTAAAAGAAAATGAACAAGGCATAAAAAAAAAAATGTACAAATCGGGGTATTTTAGAAGGAGGAAGATGAAATGGAGGTGGAAGTAAATGTACTGGCCATCATTGGATGGACCATATTTTTTAGCATTACTGAGAGCTAATATATGATGCAAATTGGTAATTATTCAAATGTTTATAGTGTGAGGGAGAAATACAAACAAAATATTATTTCTGTTTAATTCTGTAGATGTGCCAGGAATGTCAGGGCCAACAGAGCTATGTGATTTTGATGCAGAAATTAGTTTCAAAGATACTAAATTGTGTGTTTCTACAGGATTTTGTTGCATAATTTATATGGGGATTTTGCAGATTAAATTGTAGATATATGTTTGGGGTTTGCACAGTAGTATCTGTTGCATAATTTCTCACTACATAGGTGATTTCTATTATATTAGTCATTATTTTAGAAAAGCCCAATGAGAAAATAATAATAATTAGCTTAGCCCTACTTATTCCAGCTACTGCTTGTAATCAGAATAGGCAGGAAAGTTATTCCCAGGCAGAGTTAATATAAGGTTTGATTGTCAAGTAGAACAGCCAGTGCTTCTTTATGCCAAGTTTAAATAAATAATGAATGCCAAGAATGGGAAGAAGATTCCATCGTGACATAACTGACTTAAACTAATAACTTGCACTTTGGGCTGATGACAACACTAATGTTCTGATCCACTATAAATCTGCAATTACTTTGTAACACTACACATGGATTGTATTAGGCAAGGATGGACTTTGTTTTCCAAACAGATTTAGCTGCTCTGCTGAAGATCTCGGGAGATTTCTTCCAACAATATTGGTTTCCAAGAGAAAACCACAAAGCATTGTCCATGTTTTCAATGTAGAACTGTTTTGTCTCTTCAACACAGTAGCAGCCAAGATTTACGACAGTAGAATAGTGTTGCAATGCTATTGGTTAAACTACCCCTTCCACACACCAAAGTCTTAAAGCAAGAGTACTTACCATGGTAGGGCATGATGAATGATAAGTAACAGCCCATATTTCATACAGTATTTTAAACTTGAGTGCTCAGAATGCAAGACAAATCATCTGTGGTTAGCACCGGTTTTGGCTTCTGGGGCATTTAGATCAGACTTGCAGAGAATCAGGATCTTCTGATGGCAGGTTCTGGCTCTATAATTGGAGGAGAGGAGACAACTGTGACCATTGATTCTGCAAACTTGGACAGATTTTCTTGACACCTTGAACCTCCTACTCTGGCTGTGCGTGTACAACATAACCAAAACATTAATTGGACAAAACAGTAGGCATTTCCATCCTCTTTGCCTATGATCCTCAGTACTGAAAATTGTTAGGTATACTCTGTTTCTTGCAGCAGCAGCAGTTAGTATCTGAAATGTAAAATACCTGCTTGTCATATGAAACTATTTTACTGATGAATAAATCATGGCTTTGTATATCTCCATCTATATAAATAGACAGCCATTTCACATGTCCATGTATTTCTATTACAGAACTAGAACAGAAGATCATGCTGGTAAATAATAATACTGAGGAAGTGAAGAAGTCTATTTGACACATCACAAAGTCCTGTCATACACCTTCTCCCTTAAAGCACAGAAAGGATTATCTCCCCACAACACAGATACTTTCCAGGAAAGTATTACCTCAATTTGGCAACTGAATTATTCTCTGGTTTGTAACAGTGAGCTGCACATGTCAGAAAAGATGAGTGAGTTGACAGTGTTTTGTATGTGTTATTTTATAATTATTATATGCACTACAACACTGCTAGGTCCCTTCAGTTAATAGCTACATCTTTCCTGTTTGGGCCCATTTTTACTTGGTTTTGGATTATTTTATTTGTTAGGCTTGTTAATACCTCCTATGTCAATGTTTCACTTCTGCATTTGTCTCTCAGCTTTTGTTTTCTAAAGTAAATTAATTCTCATTTACTGTCCTTTTGTAAGGTAAACTATTTCCCGAGATCTTACCAGAAGTCCCACTGTATATTTTTGAGGGCCTTTTTTTCTTCTTCTTCAGCCATAATATATTATGACTAGATGGGATTAATAAAATTGTCATAATTTCATTTGAAATGAGAGAGCCCTGAGGTTATATTATCTAGTAATTTGTTGAGTGGATGTCTATATTCGCTTTCAATTTTTACCAGTTCTAGTGGGACTGAAGCCTCACTTGCTTTTGAAAAATCTCATAGCCTGTAGTGGTGTAGTTTCATTGTTAGAGCTAGCTAGATTAAGTTGATTTAGGTATGTTTTGATGAATTGTTTTAGCTGGCAGCATGTATATGAGTAAGATATCCTTTAGAGATCCTCATTAACTTTTGGAAAGAAGCAACTTGTTACATGCTTAATTCTTTTTGGAAAATGTCTCTTCATAACTTTTACAAATTTAACATGTGGAATTGAAATGTATCCTTCGTAATTCTGTATAAGCTAGAGGGACTCCAGAAGGATTTGATGTACCAGTCACAGCCTGAGTCTTCTGAGAGAAGTTTACTAGCATAGCTTTAATTACCAACTTGAAATGAAAGTTACTGTTCTAAATTTTTAGCACATAGTATTTGTTCTTTTATTTCAAACATTTTTTATGAGATAGTGGAAAATCGAATAGCAGTTTCCATGCACATATAACTACGCATACTAGAAGAATAAATTAATGTAATTATTATGGATGACAACATAAGAAAAAGAAATCAATGCGTCTAAAGCTGCTCTGTATTAGACATTTCCCGTGTTTCTTCCTTCTAAGGAATCTGACTCAGTTACTTAATTTTAAACATATTTTATAAAACTCTAGATTCATAACTAATTTCTAGGTCCCAAACAGCAAGCATAAAACTTCTCCAGCAATCTAATAGAAAGCTATGCTGCTTCTTGGTGTTTCACACTCTTCTCTGTTCTTAGCTACCCTTATGTGAACTCACTTCGTATCGATTAACCTAATATGTCACTGTTTTAATCTGAGGCATTATGTCTTCATGTAATAAGGCACTATTGATTCTTTTCCCCAGTCTAATGAAACAACACAGATGAAAAAACATTGTCCATGTTTCACAACACTTAAAATTGTGTTAGAGATGGATTTCTGTAAACAGCTGTCCGAAAGCATCAGGTAATGAAATCCTGCATTAAGAGGAAAAAACCAAACTGGTTTCAAAAAGACAAGATACACAGAAAATAATTGTAAGGCATTGTAAACTGTACATATTATCAAAACAAAAAATCCCTTTTAGCGTTTGGTTGGTTGGTTCTTTTTGTCTTGCAGATTCTGGTCAGCTGACACTAGTAAAGGTGTCTTATGTGTCAGTGAAATGAAACGAGTGACATATAATAGGAGTCCATAAAAAGTTAGTTTTGGTTTGAGAACTCAACAATAGTCCTTTTATTTCTAAACTCAAGCGAGAACTGAAAACAAGAATTGACTTTCTTCTTTGCATTATGCATTTAACAAACCCTAAAGAAATTTCCCTTCATTTCAACCTGATACTGGACAAGGTTGGGAAGATCTTATCTAATCTATCTTTGTACTTTATGAATACTATAGTCTTTTATTAGCATAGGATAGGATTGTGTTCATTGCAAACTATAAGGTAAGAATTCAACTGAAGATCAGGCCTTGTATAGATAAAACCAGGAAATATTTTAATTTCCTAGACAATATAAGATGTCAGATTTTCTTTGGAAATCTTTAATCTTTTGTTGGTCAAAGAATCAGTTACTATGATCACCACCACCATCACTGTTCTGTTTTTTACTATACTGACTAAGCATTCACTTTTTTTTTTTGAGGTGCAAAATAAATTTGACATTATTGGGCAGTTGTCAGAATTTAATGAAAAACAAACCCCCTTAATTTTGTGACTAAATTACAAATATTCAATATATTTCATATAGCCTAGATATAGCTATAACATTAATGCAGAAGAATAGGATTTTATTCCAGCTGTAAAGCTAACTGCCTGGCAAATCCATACTGAATTTACTAATGGTCATCAAATCCTTACAGAGTTGGAATATCAGTAAATAAAAAGGTGATATTCCTTATCTTGGGTCATTTTTTTTCAGGCTTTTAATACATGTGTAGTAAGCTGCTTCTTAAAGGCCTGTTCTGTTAGATTTCTACATGAGTTTCAACATTTTAGCAAGTAGGCACGTCCTCCAAGGACTGTCTATGGCAGTTTAATCACTTTTTAAAGACACTGTATGACACTTATGCTCATCAGAAAGTCTAGCTTAACAGTTTTTAATACCTTATGTAAACATAAAACAACTTATGCAAAACTGCTTTCTTCTGTGATAGAAGCAATATCATGAGACTTCAGTTGGATTTGGTCAATGTCAGTTTTATAATATGCAAAAAAACCTTGTAAAAACCCATTGTTTATCTAAATCTTTACACATCTGAATGTGTGTTTAACACCTACAATGTGTCATCTTTGTGTGTGTACAATAAATGACTCAGTTCATGAATAAAAACCAGCACATCTCACCTTCCATACTTGAAAGTAATGATAAACAGCAGTTACACCAATGAAACTCACATTTAATACTCCAAGACTGCTCCAGTGAAAGGTTTCTTTGTCTAGCTGTCTTTTTCTAGGCTGTCTCTGTCTGGAAAATACAGCCTAGTTTTTAATTCCCAAAGCTGCCTTTATCTATCTTGTTTCTGCAAAAAAACACTTTAGTACAGTTAAGATTTGAGTTAACTATTTAATCTGTGGTCTTTTGGTAATAATGGATCATTAAAACCCAAGACTTTCTGGAGCTGTAAAAAGTTTTGTGTGGAAACATCTGCTGATCCATGCTACAGTTATGTAAGAATAACTATTGGAAGCCAAACCAATATCCTGCAAACTATCAGGCATAATTTTTAAAAATCCAGGTATGTCTGTGAAAACACAAACAAAACTACTTTTCTGATCTGATCACAAAAAAGAGGATAGAAGAATTTCAGCCCTGACGAGTGAAATTCTGTGAGATGGTGAACTATTAAAAGCTTAATTACACTAAGACTGAAGTAGGAATAATATTCTGGTTATAAATGTTGTATATATCCAGGCATAAATTTTACTTCAGCAATGTACATAAGAGGTGTATGATTGATCCCTTCTCCTGAAGTTCAGCAAATATTTAAATATTTTACTAAACTTGGCAGCATTGTTGCGTGTTGTAACTGCAGAGCAGATATAAAACTGTACCATCATTTAGATATACTCCAAACTGAGAATTAGGTCTTAAAACCAAACTTCATGCTTCTCTTGTAAAAACATTTATTAGGTTTGCATTATTAATTTCATGTAGATTTCTGAGTGTTCTGAAGGTGTTGTGGTTTTTCACATAACAATATCAGAAAAGGTTGTCGACCCTAATCTGCACACAATCAGAACTGTTCTGCTCCAGCTGTTTTGTTTCTCTAACAATGTAGAGCAGATACAAAATCTGCTTAATTGGCTGGTTAACCAGATTTATAGCTGGTTTGCAATGCCAGAATGATGGTTAAGTGTTGTGCAGTACATTAATCGTTACTGAGAAGTTGTCTTTCCTGGTTTTGAGTTTGTTTTAAAACAGACTTGTTAAATTTGCTTTACATGATTGCAAATCCAAACAGGACCCTTACAGCGACTGTAGAGCACTGGTATTTCTGAATTAATTTTACCCATTGTTGTTCTTTTCATGTGTTTCAGGGACATTTCACCCTGCAATGCAAATGATAATTTTTGATCATTTAGGTTACTTTGGTTTCTACTTGGAAAGCCATGTGGGCAGGTCTTTGAGAGTAATTTTAAACCATTATTTGTAGCCTTGTTAGGCAGCAGGAAAGAGGAGAAAGAAGGTTAAGAGTTGGTCTCTGTCCAGCACAAACTATTGAAATTGATTTTGTTTCAGGCTGAGAGTTAAAAGCAAGCCAATGCATTATAGACAATGGATCTATACCACACTGTGTTAATATGCACCAGGAGGTTTTTTTCCTTCCCTGTTTTGCACTTGACTTTAAACCCCAGGGTCTGATTCTGATTTTTCCTTAACATGTCCCAGTGTAAACAAGTAACTCCACTCCATTGGATCCACACTGTTACCACAGCCATGCTGTTAGTGGTCGTGACTTGTCAATTAGGATGGCTAAGTGGTCTCTTTGCCCCTTTTTTACCTTTGCAAAGAGGACATGAAGTCCTCTTGGATTTTCATTGATCAGTGAAAATTCTGCTCTGTTAGCGGAATGTATTCATTACAGTGGCTGCAATGAAACAGGCTGTTTGAGTCTGCTTTATTAATAGAAAGTTGCCATTTATTTTTGTATGAAACACTTATTAACTTACACTTGCTGGTCTTGCTCCAATGAAACCGCTAAAAGTTTTTTAAATACATACTTTAAAAACCAAATAAGGCTATGTTAGTTCTGATAGTTGGATCCTTGTGATCTTTTATTGTTTTATGATTGGATCTGATCAAGTATCCTGTCTACATGTCTCCAGATATCATTTATGCGTTGCAGTTATTTTAAGATTTTAGACTTCAGATTGAGTACACACGCTGCCATTGAACCCAGGGAAATGTCTAGGTTTGATTCGAACGTATCAATTATCTTTATGGTATTCCCCCCTTGAGAGCTAGAATTTAGTCTGATTGCTTCCTTCGTACTCTGTCAGATTTCCACTGTCAGATAAATGTTCAGCGAAACGTCTCATAGAGTCTTGCTGAAGTTCGAACTCTAGTGTACAGGGTGGACAGCAGCAGCACCTCAAGCAAACAGACAGAGCAAGATGTGTCTAACTGATGGAACTCCATTCCACCTCAGCATAGCGTGCTTACCTCTAAACAAGGTCTTTTGAGTATTAGAAGCCGTATAGGCACTTTAATGTAGAAGTTTTGCCCAACCAAAATATCCAGTTTGCCTTCTCAAGGGTGTTGAATGCTGCTGCAGTTCGGGGTACAGCTATTTATAACAAGGTATGGTTAGACAGCCCCCCAAGGACAGTCCCAGTACCCCTTAAGTCTGTTTTCACTCCAGACCATGGGTACTCCTTCCTCCCACTTCCCTCCCTCTGTCTGGGCCTCATCTCTTGGTTCATCTTGGTAAGCCAAATGAGATCGTTGAAATGGCAGAAAGCTAACTCAGAAAACTAAATAAATGTGCTAAAAGCTGGAGAGAAGAGAGGGTACAATAAGAGAAAAGGATTACCCCTTTGAAGGGCAGTGATTATAAGATTAGTTCAGCTATTTAATCCTTGTGAATGCTTATGATCTCAGCTTCAACAGGTAGAAACAGGTTTTTAAAAATAAATAAAATGTCTGTGTGGAGCAATTAAATCTTACCGTTGATTTTAAGGAACAGAAGTTACATAACAACGTACTTTCTGAATAGAGACTTCCTTACACTCATGCAGTGATCTTTCCCCCTTTTTGAGGTTATATAGTAATTTTCCAGAGTTCATGAAGATAAGGTTTTCCTACTAAGCTTTTGATATATGTAGATCCGCATTTGTTGAAGCTGTTGAAGAAGGCTAAAAAGTGTTTTGAGTTTCCTCACTGATGAGCCTCTATCAACTATCACAGGCATTTTTGAGGTGACCATTGCCAGAGTGACCTGACAACCAGTCTTCAATCCAAGCTCTTGCGGTTTAGAGTAATTACATGTTCAGTGGAACTGTGCTTAAATCCGTGACCAGGGATTATTAGCCTTATGACAGAAGCTCTTAGGAATTGAGTCTGTCACATTAAAAAAAGGGGGGTTCCTCAAACCCTTTGTATTTGATCAGCCTGTCAGTTTCCCAAGAAAGATGAGACCCTTGTGCCCCACCAGCCTGCCCACCACCTGCGCTTTGGCAGCCCGCTGTGATGGGGGTGATTCAACAAACCTGTTCAGGGACCCCTCTGACAGCATCCCTGAGTCACAGCCCTTACAACAACTACTCCAGTCTCTGGAGACTCATACAAAAGGAACTCCAGCTGAAGATTTTTATACAAAGTACAAGTTTGTGGCAGGGTAAGGTTTGAGGATTGCCAGTGGTAATACACTGACTGCAAAACAAGCTGAAAAACCAAACACCTAACAACAGCTAGCGTGAGTTGGTCCTCGAATAAAGTTCTTACCCAGTAGGCGTCTCTGTCGGGGAGAGGACAGGTGCAGCCCGTTGGCTGATTCCAGAAGTTATGATGGAGTCTTCCCTAACTTCCCCCTCCTTCACTTGATTTTTATACTTCACAGGGCATTGCATAGTCATCATCGTACACAGGACTGGCTACAAGTCTCTTGCTTCTAATGCACATTAGTACGCATCCTCAAACAGCACCGCTGGAGTTTTCTACTAACTCCACATGCACCTCTGAGCAGGGATTTGCCCACTTTCAGGGGAGCTATTTGAGTTGGAGACTGTGATCTCCCACCACCACAATTATCTTTGCCCTATCAATTCAATTTTCTGTTGATGCCTGTGGATTGCAACACCTTATCATCTTGTCTCCCTTTGCAGCCAGAGCCTTCCTCACTTGAAGGTTTCTTCATGTATAACTTAGATAATGGTGTTCTTGTCACCATCTGTTCTTTGTTTCCCATCCTTCCCAAGGCTGACTCCCTCAACTAAAAGTCCCTCAGTTCGCAATGACTTTAAAGAGTCAGCTTGACTGAAACTTTGTGCACAGATTTGTTTGAAATAGTTAAACACTAAATCATTTTGGTAATTTGGGAGTGTAGACAACAATTCCCCTGCCTCTTGGACTTCTTTCCATTCAAGACTGGTTCATTTTCTTCACGTGTAGGTGGAGCTTGAGTGACTCCAGCCATAGATGGTTTTGTTACTGACTGTCTTGTGTGCCCAGTGGGATGTGGGAGGGCCTCAGAGGCACGTAACTTTGGGGTGCAGCTGTGCATGGCTGTTACAGTGAGACCATCCCACCTGAGGAAAGCCATTTGACCACAGCTGTTGGCCAGGCGGTGGACATCTCGTCTTATCAGTTGGGTGGCAACATCTAGTTCCCATTCCCACAGGGAGCACCACAGCACGTGGCCATGGCATCTCGTCTCCTCTCCCGGCTCGTTACTGCTGTCAGCGTGTGCGGGGGCAGCAGTGGGTGTTGCGCGGGGAGCTGTGGGGAAGTCAATCCCCTGCATGGCAGCCATCCTGAAAGCGGCAGCTGTATTTTGCCCTAAAAAAGACTTCTACAGCACTATGCGCTTCTATCAGGCACCGGTTCTAATTCCCTGCAAAGTAATTTTCCCACAGAGTCCAAGGCAGAATAAAGAAAGCAATGATCAGCTTTCTACTGAGGTTTCCACTGCAGTCTTCAGTCTTGCATATATGCACAGGGTTCATAGATTTGAATGGAGTCAATAAAGTTTCTGACTGTACATTCTACAGACAATCTCGCAGCCCTATTGCATAATTATACCTATTTCCATAATCAACCCAAGCTTTTATAAACATTGCATTTCATCCTTACTTGCATAAAAAGGTGTGGGGGTTTTTAAACGAAACATGAAATCCTTTTACATGATTAGCTAAAATCCATCCTTAAGAGAAACCTTATTGCCATTACTTTGTAAATCCTGGAATTATATTCGTTGTAAAGGACCCTACTTATTTTAAGAACCTGGTGTTAGGACAATGTGTTTTCTATTACAATGACAAGTACATATAAAACACAAATCCCACTTGAGAGTCTAAGCTGTTTGAAGGGTTTTAGTGTCAGCCACTCATTTCTAGGAGGCTGGATTAAGAACTGGAAAAGATGTTTTTACTAGAGCACTATAGCCAGTACATTAATGTGTATCTTCATGTCAGGAATACAAAGTGTATTGAAAGGCCAACCTTTTATATTGCATATGACAGCTACATAGATTTCTTCTTACACTGAAACATTGATGTTTACTACTTTCAAAAGGCATTTTTCCTGAACAAATCCCACTGGATTAATTCTTCTCTTCAAGAAAAGCAATACATCAAAATTATGTTATCCTACACAGAAAAGTTGCCTATAGCTGGGTTTTTTCAAATCTATATTTCTCCATGATCTTTTGCTGGACTTGCCTCTCCTGTCACTTGGATGCTTGTGAATCAGGACTATCTCCGAAATCAATGATACTGCAGCACTCAAAAAGTTTTAAGGCCCATGTGTTTATTCATATATGCTACTGAAAACTTCTGAATACTTAGTTCTTAATGCATAGAATTCCAGTCACTAGCCATTGACTTTTAAGATGTAGTAGTATTTCTGTAGAACATATTTAAGACAGATTCTATCAGTTTGTGCTTTTAAAATTGATCTATTCACATTTGACAAAGACATAAAGGTCCATATTGTTTTATGTAACTGGACAAATATATTCTTCTTTTGCCCAAACTTGTTCAGAGGTGTTGCAACAATAAGGTCTTTAATGTAGGTCTGATGAGGGGACAGCTTTAACTTAACCTGTGATACTGTCCCAAAACTATGGGGATCATTAATATTATTATTATTTTTTCAGTTTATTAACAAACCTATATTGGAGAGCTGAATTTTGAGTGTACAGAGCTCTGAGTCTTAGTGATCTATAACAATGAAGCAGATAACAAGCTTTTTCTATCAGTGGCCAAGTAGCAATGATACAGACAAAGGATGAACTTACCCTATAATCATTCACCGCTTTAACATTTTAAAGGTTATTTTGCAAGCCAAAACCCCCACAAAATACTTCTTAAATAAGTATATTTCTCTCCTGTGTGTAGCATAGTTATTTGTGTCTGTGAATTATGCTTAGATGTAAACAGATGTTTATCTAGAGAGGTACTGGTATTTTGCATTGGAAATACAAATACAATCATCTTTAACACTCAACCTTTAATATAAAGTTTGATACATATGATTTAATGACAGCAGACTTTATGACATGCTTTGTCTTAATATCAAGTATTGAATACCCTTGTTACAGTTGGCTTTTAGGCAAGAGCTAGAAAAATATGCATTTATAGTTTTGTTTTCCCATATCTAGCTGTATAGACATCGTTATAATAATAATTAGAAGTCAAGAATAAAGCAAAAGATAATAAAATTATCTTTCATCTCATGACTTGCTTTCTAATGTTGGTGAACAAAACAGTAGTTTTCTTGAACCACCTTTAAACCTGTACTGCTAAGGAAAATTGAAATAACAATTTTAAATAATGTAAACACTAAATAAATTGTAATTAACCTAATGAAAGCACTATATGATTACCAATGTCTCTTGAGTCACTTGTGAGGAAATTCTAATAGTAAAGGAATATTTTAGGGGAAAAAATGTTTCCAGCATCATTTGCCTAAAAAATTATCAAGTGCCATGGGAATATTGATGCTTACATGCAAATTGGACTGCTCGATTACTATGACACAAATGTACTTCCCACATTCTTGCCCCAGGAAACTCAAAACAGACCACAGACCTATCCCTCATTAAATAAACATACCAAACTACTCTCTGATCACAGACATTTATGAAATTCCTGAATACACAGAGGAATGTTAAATGCCTGGTGAGGTGGACTTAGCAAAATTTTTGTTACACTGTCTTCCTTACAGATGTGATACAAAGATGAATAGGGTCCTCAGTCAATACTTCTACTGCTTTAGTGCTTTCCCTCAGCAGTAAGGAGGACAAAACACCAAATGTCCTGTTTTTCTCTCTTTTCTGTCCTCCTTTGTCAGCTATAGGTCTTATCTAGGAATATTTCCCACTAGGAGTTTTAAGTGGATGAACAGAAATGCTTGTACGTTGTACTGTCAGCAGCTAAATCACAATGTAGTGCAAACCATAGAATCCCAGGATCCCTGAGGAACCTAGTCCAACCTCCCACGTAGGGCAGGATCGGCACTGAGTTCAGATCAGTTGGGTCTGGGCATGGCTTCCTTGAAATCACTGGAGTCACACTGGTTTGCACACCCGGCTTTCGCTTAGAGGTGAAAGATACTGTGGTAGGGATATTCTGCTACTGCTGTTTGTCAGCTTTCTCATTTCACTGCAAACCTTGTCTGTGTCTTGTCTTAGGTCACCTTTTGTTCATGTCATCCGTAACCAGGTGACTTACCAAAAATGCCCCCTGAATTTTTATTGCTTTACCTTCAGTCAGTAAGATCGAGCATACTGGCAAAAGTATGCTTTTCACTGCAGCTTTCAGACATCAGTTTGCCATTGCCACCCCCTTGTTAGCCCTATTATTAAAAATTAAATAATAGTTAATTCATTATATATTCTGTTTAGATGTTGCTCAAAGACTTGGCTCTTAAAAATCCTTTCCAATTGATACATGCCTCTACAGTTTCCTCAACAAACTTGTCTGTTGTTTTATAACTAGCTGGAACAAAGTTTAAATTCTTCTTCAAGGAGGGCGTCCTTAGCTGAATAAGTTGTCACATTGTCATGCCGATGAAGATTGGCTAGTTTCCTCTCTGACTTCTTTGTCATTAAAGTTGGATGCTATTTGCATCCCAGAAACAGAAAATTCTACTATTGAAGCAGTAGGTAAGCAGAAGAATTTACAAAGGTTTTTACTTCTCGAGGTCAGGTTAGGAAAACAGAAGACAGCAGTTCTTGGTTTTATCAAAAACAGGTTTTGATCTTGAACCATGTGTATTATGCAGATGCCTGATGAAGAGTGAAAAACATGTTAAGAAAAACTACTTTGCTGTTTGCTTTAGAACAAAAAGCTTTCTGTTACTTTTCAGCTAAGAAAGTGCCAAATACAGCCATATATGAAAAGTAAGTAACACAATCTCTAACTGGCTATTGGTTTTGGAGTTGTAGGATTAAAGTTGCTGAAGGATTTGGAAGTATTTATAAATTTGCATGTTTTTAGAACAAGAAGTATGTTATATATATAGTATTCAAAAAGCAGTAGTAGCAGTATGAATGAAGGAAAAAAACTATAGAAAGCAGGAGAGAATACAAGTATAGCCTTCATCTGAAAATTTTTAACTTTATTTATAGTGCTAACTTCATATTTGTATTATTTAATAGAATTTCACTAACAGATTCTACAGTTGTGTTGAAAGTTTGAGCATGTGAGACAGTCACAAATAAGAAATTAGAATTCTGCTGCTTTTAATGTAACAATGGACAAATGACCCATTCTAGTACTCCTGCAGTGCTATGCAGCAATAGAGAGCAGATTTCTCTTGTCATCACAACTCATATTCAAGCCACTGCATGAGTAATTCAGTTTCACATCTATTAATGCTAAACCTCATTAGAAATCAAGTGGAATCAAAGGCTTGACTTTTTGTTTGTGTATCGATCCAAATTATTTTCTGATGCAGGTGCCTTGATTTCGGGGGTTTTAAATCAGTCACGCTTTCTTACTCAGTGGGAACATCGGCATTGCAACAAAATACAAGATTTTTTCAAAATCTTTGCTGCCTTACTAGTTAAACTGTCTTTTTGTGACTTCTCATTTGGGAAAGACAATGCTGCTTGTTGGTAACTGAACTGTCTGCTGCATCAGCTGTGTACATTAACTCATCATGGTTCCAAGAAAAAAAAAATTGCAGTATAATTTTCATCACTGCTGAGATTTCATGGCATAGTAGGTAATGGTTGATAATAAATTTCTTAAAAAATAAATGGCATCAGGTATATGCTGTTCAGAAACCTGCCTTGTAACTGATATTTTATTGTCTTTCTTGCCTGCAACAAGTCTAGGTAGACAAATATCTTGGTGATGCAGTTTTGTATAAGCAGTGCAACAAATATGCAATAGTTTTGAGTAGACATAAAGAATAAATTACATAGTTAAAAGTTTCAGGGAAACTTTGAGACAGCATATGATTAACATGTAGAAATGAAAATGAAGACAGAACTGATTAGTTCTTCCAAATGGTTATTCTTGTTTGAATTAAAAGAATATATTTAAATATAGTAAAGAAAGTTTCTATACAGTTTGTATTCATTTATAAAAACTGCAAGGCATAAATGTAAATTTTATTTGGAAATCTCTAAATGGAAATGAATTAGATGTTGTATTATTGTTATTAGTTTAAAATACGTTTCTCTGGATTAGTTTTTTACAGCTTTACACTGTGTCAGATTGAATAAGAAAATAATAGCAGACAGAAAAAATAAGTTTTACTGTCAAAGATAAAAGGTTGAATCTGCTGATTATAAAATGAAACTGCAAGAGAAAGTATAAATATGTAATAGAAATGTTTCAATTTACCCAAATAGTATGCTCAGGTTCCCCCTTGATTGCACAGTGCTGGCACAGGGACTAATTTTCAGATATGTAAGTGCATTTAAGTCAAATGAAATTCTAGCCTGCAGTGAAGTTGTCATTCAAACGCTTTGCCTACATAATAGCATAGTTGTTCTTAGTTTACAATATATGGGCTGGTTTTGATATAACAACTTACATTTCAGAATGCTCTCTTATTTTTCAGGGGGCGTCCATGTCAGCAGCTACAGGATTTCAAGGTCATTTCATAGTCCAGTAAAAATTATTAACCATGCCAGAGATGAAAGTACGATTCACAATTTGGTTATTAGATGAGCTTTTATTAGGGAGAACCCTTTCAGACTTATCCACCATAGTTACCTCCAGTATCCCCTTTTCCTAATGAATATGATTCAGAACACTTTGTTTCCTGTCTTTGCAAGCTAGAATAAAGTGTAAAACTTAATGCAGGAAAATACTGAAGAATACTGGCCCCAAAATGAATGTGACCAAACATTTAATTTTTAACCTCTGTATATGGTGTGAAGCACTAAATACTATTGTTAAGGGTAAAAGTAATCAGCTTATGACCATGTATTGATGTCATGTTTCTCATTCTTTGCCATTTTGTTTCTTTTAAGAATTTTGATGCGTTATGCAATGAAGTGACAGAGCACCAGCTGCCCAGTGTACTGCTGTACATTACGTTTTCTGCACTCAGCCATGAATGCAGGCCTCGTGTCTGAACTGCCCTAAATTTGCTCAGTCAAGGTATGTACTTTATGAAAGCAGAGTTGAAAAAAACTTACAGAGCCATTATGGTATCAGTACAAAGTCATAGTCTACCCAGTAAACTTGACTGCCAACCTGGAATACATTAAAGAGCAGTGGTCAACACTTACATCAACAATATCTGACATTTATGTTTATGGAATTGCTGTTAGGACGCTGTGAAAAATCTAGTGTTATCCTAGATTTCTGAGACATCTTTAAGAACAATATATACGATTTCAAGAAGGAAATACCTTACCAAAACTAGTTATAATAAATATGATTCAGAGTTCTTTAACTTCAAGACAAAGCAGAAAAATAACAGTTAAAGATTTTCAGAATTCAGGTGACTATCTTAAAATATTAAAAGGGCATTTATTACAAGATGTGTTTCAGGACAGTCTAGGAAACATTCTGTGAATGAGTCAAAATCTAATTTGAATTGAAATTGAACAAGGAATCATAGCAACATAGTATTTCTCTTTAATTTTTTTTAGTTGGTAGTGGACAGAAATTCTAAAACGAGGAAGAGAAACAGCTGCTGGAGTATAATACTTATGGTTGCCAGTTACAGAAAGATTAACTTATATTTGAGAATAAACCAGATATAATTGAATGCTAAGTTCAGGGTGGTTTGGGGTTTTTTTTTTTATCTGTTTAAATATTTTGTTTTAGAAGTTGCTTATGGTTCCATTTATTCACATCCCTGTAGTGTCACATAGATATAGTTTTTCCAGGTTGGTAAAAGATGCTTTGGTTGGCTTAAGCAAATTAGCCCTGTTGAGCAGTACTGGGCTGCTTCTAGCTAACCTGTTTCACATTAGTTCCAAGTGTCACTGAAAACGGTACCCTGTTGCAATACCCTTATCATCTAGAAAAAATGTCTTTACAAAAGACTTTTCAAGAATACATACTCAGAAATTTACCAATAAGAATAACTCTCAAAGAGAATAACACCTTATGCAACAGTCTGAGAATCGCTAGACATGGCATATATAAATCAAAATTTGTGGAAAACTGGAACCCATCTCATTGTTTCTTTTTTGACATCTGTGGCAGGCTTGTATTTCTGATAGGTTAATCTCTGGTAAGTCAGTGGCTGTAGCCTTTTGACAGCTTATAGAGACCTTGGATAAAATACTGGATGTGTTAAAATCAGTGAAAACCATCCATGTTGCCAGATTTAATCAGCAGAGTCATCAGAGTTACTGATTCTGGCACACTCACTGCTGTTAAGTCCATCAAGATGCAGCTGCTTGAGGGTGTCAGCCTGTAGGCATGTAACCAAGAGCTGGAACAGAATGAAACAAGGACAAACCTTTCATGAACCTGGCAAAGGGAAGCAAGTTCCTACTTTGTTTCTTGCAACGATAAGGAAGGTTATGAAAAACTTTATCCAAGAAATTCAATGATTTTCAGCCTGCCCAAATAAACATGGAAGTTTAAATATAAATAGCTTTTAGAATGTTGTAATATGTTGGTAATATGTGTAAATCAGAATGACATATCTTTATTCGCTTTGCTGTGCATGTGATAGGAAACGCTGAGGTTTTCCGGTCTCATATATTTTTACAGATAAGGAATGCAAGTGTACTTTCATGTCAGAATGAATTAAAGGTTGTCCCACTGAAATATGTAAGAACAAGTGTACATCAAATGGGAATTTGTTTTGAGTAGCAGAAAGAAAACCTTTCCAAAGAGTCTGTTCACTTGCAGGTGATATGAAGCAGCAGATTATTTTAATTATATTACCTTTTTATAGGCAGTAGGCCAGAAGGAATATTTTTCTACCATCTGCGGTTGTTCCTGAGCTTCAGCAACTGATTAGCTTTTAAAACCTGATATTGAAGAATCTTGCTTTTAAAAAATACACAGTGACTTGGCAATATTAACTGTATTGCCACTGTTTAAGCTAAGCACATTAGATAAGCAACAATTTTCTCTTTGATCAAATTTTCATTCCTATATTAGGAATAATTCCATGTGAAATTCTGTGATGTTAACTGCTTCAGGTTCCAATGTTGTGCTTTATTGTTGGGTTCATTTTGGACTATGACATTTGCCTTTGGGTGTCAATATATTTGCACCTAGAGAATATCAAGCAGGCCTTATCACTCAGTTCTCTGTTGACAGATGGCCAGACAGTGGCTATGACTATATACATATTTTGCTGTTATAACAATGTCTTTTTCCTAAACAGATATGTGCTTGCTCTCCCCTTTCCTAAATAAGATAAAAGCTGTGCTACTGCAATTCCAAAAGTAAAATCATGCATTCTGTTTCAGTCTGGGGTAAATTAATGGGGATTGGTGCTATGCTATCCATGCATTCTTAGTCGCTGACCTCCCTGGAGTTCAGGCAAGCTAAGCATATCCAAGGCTGTATTAAAGGGTATGACAAATTAAAATTCCCACTGACATCTCTGCCTCCACCAGTTTTCCCTTCATTATTCTCTTAGAGAAGGTAGAACTACTAAACTTTTCTATTTCAGACAAATATCTTTTTTATTTAAACTGCATTTTTAATAAGAATATCAGTTTACATCCTTGATATTCATGACAAAATGAGCAGTAGACAAGAATGGCATTATCCAAACCTATTTTTTCATTGCATTGAACAGATTTATTTCTTTTTTACAGTAACTTTGATAGAAATTAGATTTTTAAAAAAGGAGAAGGTGGCATTTCCATAATACTTTGATGATTTAGGTACATGTTTTAACTCCTCTGTAGATTTTACTCAGTGAAGGTCAGCTGTTCTGAGCAAATCAGGCAAGCTGCATGTACGATATTTTGAAAGAAAAAATAGACCAACAAAATCCAGTGTTTCCTTACAATGTTATTTATAACTTCATCTGCTGCCGATATGTTGCTTTAACTGTGTACAGGCATTGGCTTTCTTACTTCTGACCTTAGGTTGTCTTTATCGATTTCCCTTTGACTTGTCTGATTAGTTAACTGTCACTCACTGCTGAAAGAGAAGCATTTAAAACTTGTTTTAATATTAAAAATAGTTAAAACAGTAAATATGTTATTACATCTATGGGTTAAAAAAATACACCAAAAGTTGTCCAGAGGGGTTGATACTGTCATTTACTCACAGAAATGTTGTTGCATTGATGGAGCTAAGACTTATCATTTCCAAATAAAGCTTTCAGGGAGTTTTTAATGTCCCCTTTAAGGTCAAGAACAGTTACATGAAAATCACCTGAACTTGCAATTTAGCAAAACAAAGTACATTTTTAGAATAAATTCTTTTTAGGTAAAATGCTTAGGGGTTTTGCTACTGATATTAATGGCTGTCTAAGGTTCAGAGCAATGAAGAACCATGATCAGCGAATTAAAATTAAGTGTAAGTCCCGGTTTTGTTATGTAAATAGTCTTTTTTCAGCATTTGTAGTTCTTCTTTGGCACCTTCTTTCAAGGAGAAAAATTGGTTGCAAAGTGTTAGAAATGTGTTTTGATTTATTATTAGAAGAAAGTTTGCTAAGAAAATTCTGCTAAATATAATCCTACATCTGTAGGGACAGTGACAGAAATCTTAAGGAAAGTATTGGAAAATGTAAGCCTGTCTGATAGGAGTTGATGTTCCAACCAGTATAAAGAGTCATACTTCAGTGTTTGCTTCTTAAATTTCACTCTGCCTTGCTTTATTTAACTGATACAATGTTCCTGATTGAAAATAAATGTCAGATTTCTGGTATGTGTATATATATCAGGTTATTACCGATAAAAGTTACAATGATTTTCATCATTAGACATTAATTCGGTCCCCAGTAAAACCACATTTCCTAAACTGTGCAAAGATTATAAATTGCATTATAGAGACTGTTTTCTTGTGCAAGTTACTTTCAAGTTGGAGAAAGAAGTTAGAAGCGTCATGTAACAACACTGACTTGCATGATATGTGCCAACTTCTGGTGCTGCAAATGGTTCAAGTAGTAAATATACTGGTTGATGTAGTGTTGAGTGTCTCTTCTTTGATCTTTGAATGGCTTTTGCTAGCAACCAGTTTTGCTGAATTTAGAAAGGGAAAACTCAGGAGTTCTGTTATGAGCAGGAATGTAGAATAATTTCTGACTTAAGATATCGTAAAAGAAGGGCATAAAACCCACAGAGTTTTTATTTTGTACAGTCTACCCAGGAAATAGATTTGAAATGACAATTTTTAATATAGTCAACTCCAGGGGAAAATATATATCCCTATAGATTCACATGCATATACCTAGACATTTTTTATAGCTCAAGGGGTCCTGAATTAATCATTCATTTATATTATACTGGAAGGGAGCACACAATATTTGCACACCATTTTCTTTAATCCCTTTGTCACCTCTTTAAAAAAAAAAATATATATTTTTATTCTGCCTAAGTAGCTTGTGTTATCTACATAATTTTTTAAAATTCAGGCAGAAAATCTTCAAAAGAAACACAACAAAGACAAAAAATATTATTGCTTTCTAAGTATAACTCCAAGAATAAAGATGACTAAAGCTTAATCAGAAGAACGTTTATGTCTTTTTACTCTTATCAGAGCAAAATACCTACCCTATTAAAACAGAAATGGTTAAACAGCTGATTATGTGGGCTTTCCAAAATGGAACATTTCCAAAATGTTTCTGATGGATCAGTTACGATCCAAAGTTAGGTACATAGCCCATTTAGGTAGTTACTAAGAGCCTACTGGGTAATTATTCCCTATTCTAGATGCTCAACATCTTTTAAAGCCTGCAAATAAAGAATTATTCTTGCAATTTTCCCTTGTGCTTGCACAGAGACCCATTGATACTGGGAAGAGAAGCCCATCAACAAGGACAAGTTTATAGAACAGGTACATTATTCCCATATTTTACTTTTTTTTTTTATATTTCTATATTTTTTCCAAATATTTTTTGGTTCACTAGATTTTATTCTGATGCTGACCATGTGGAATTTGCACGATCTGAAATTTTTTTACTTCAACAAACCATTAGGGTATCTTTTGGTATACACTTCTGTTTTATCAGTGCTGGAGGGACTTATACATATGTTTGAAGTATTGTACAGCTGAACGTAATCAAGCATATAAGTAAAGTAAAATATGTACTTCTATGATCGCTAAATAGGGTGTACATAAATAAAATTAATCAATCTATATTATTTTGTTCCTTTTCTTCCCCCCCCCCCCCCCCCCCCCCCCAAGTATATCAGATTCTGGCTACGTCTTGATTTTCTGGGGAAATTATGCTAACTACTGTTTTTCAAACTTCTTTGCATATAATTCTTTCAAATATAACATGTAACTATTATTTTTCAAATATATATTTCAGTATTTTTCTTTCAAAGTGCTACACCTTTTCATTAATGAAATGTATTATCTAGGCATTGTTATTTTTACATGTACAAAACTGCAAGCTGTTCAGTGTGTTTTGAGTTTTTTTAAGATCCATGTAAACATTTTGGTTTAGGGTTTTTATTTCACGTGTCACTTACATATACTGTAAAGTCATGAGAAAATATGTTTATGAATCCTCCAGTGCAATAGAGCTAGAACTTTTGATCCCTACCACATTGAAATAAAAAAAAAAACAACTACAAAACAAAAAACAAACAAACAAAAACCCCACCACCCAAATATTTTTATATACTAACTAGTATTAGGCATCTGATTTTGCCAGCTCTATCAGGTGACTAAACCAGCAATATAGAAAAACAGCACCAATAGAACAGATTATAAGTAATTAAAAAAGAAATAAGTAAAACAGAAAACCTGAGCTTCTGTTATGAATTCAATTCCTAGTTAAAAATTCTTGTTTCCAAACTTAAAATACTTAGAATGCAGCAATAAAAATATTTGCAACAATAAAACATGAAACAATATGTATGTTTATCACAGATACACTAACAGTTATTCTACTATTCGGTGTCACACAGAATACCCTAGTAAGACATAAAAATTAGCTAGATTTTTATTTGTTTATGTTTAAAATTTGGATCAAGATATTCTCCTTAGTTGGTCCTATGGATGATTCAGGCTTCATAAAGTAGTGGATGGATGTGTGCATGTAAGGAGGTAAAATGAGGAAAAAAGAAATAATGTGATCACCAGGGTGGAAAAGCTCGTAGAAAAAAATGTGAAAGCTAAGTTAAAATCTTCTCACTTTTTTGAAGGAAAGGAAAACTGAACTCTAAGGAAAGGGAAGAAAATTATTCAGTATTCTATTAAGATTTCTTAGATGTGATTAAATTAGCTTTCTCTGATTTTAGGGGAGCATAGTATTGAATTGGTTAATTCAGAAATCATACATTTATCAAAATAAAATGCAACATATTTTGTTTGTAACACAGTAGCAAATCTGTCTACAGAAAAATGTGCCTTTCCTAGGAGGATGCCGGCATGTTTTTGGGCCTCAGCACCTAGAAAATGTCTTGAAAAAAGAAGTAGAATGTACCCTGACTGATCAGGACAAAGGGCTGGAAGAAAAGTGATTTTTGTAACGAACAGATACTGCACTATCCAGAGTATATAAGCAATCACATTGTATCAAGGGACATAGGCATGAAAATAGAGGTCATTACGATAGCCATCTTCTGGGGGCTGTCTGCTTTTGGTTAACTTTCTCAGACTGAGAGAGACGGCTACACAACTTGTGCAATGTCAAGGGAATTATCCTCTGCAAAGGAATTTAACCAAAGGAATTATCAGTGCACTAGCAAGCAAGACATCTTGGCTCCACCTTTTCTCAGTTCCAAATTTCTTACTGTACATTACTGCCTGCTATCACCTCCAGCTGGGTTCCATGTTTCTTCAGTCCTCTTCCCAGCTTACATGCTTACATCACCCTTCACGAGAAAGATGACTGGAGGGACTGCCGTTCCCTTTCTGTAGTGAATAATGATCCGAAACAATATTATTCTGGGAAGAGGTGACTGTGATAGTTCCAGGGATTGCTTGAGCATCTGTTCGACAGTTTTCAGAACCTGAAGCAGATTCTTGCCAAACAATGGCTAATTTCAGGGCTGTAGGGGATACACATTTTTGCCTTGCAGCAGTAAGACACCTAGGTGTATCTCTGCCTCTGTCTTTAGATGCACAGGATCCATCATATAGTACACTGTTTCGAGACAGGGCTTCCCTGTTGTCCTCTTCAGGAATTACATCGTACCTAGCCTTGTAATCAAGTCCTTTAGGATGTGCTTTATAGACTTTTCATCTTCAAAAATATGACTTAACCGAGTGCTTCATTTTTCAAGATTTCATTTATTAAATCAGAGGCAACAATACTGAGGTGGGTAAATGCAGAATACACAAAAATAAGAGGAACCTCTCCTGGTATACGTGTTTAGTTTTTGTAGCAGTTGCCTATAAATAGTATTTCAGTATCTTGCTCAATTTAATTCATGTAGTTTACAGGGAAAAGTTGATGGGGTAGTATAAGACTATGTGGAGATTTATTTTAGTAAATATTGATTCATCTAAAAGTAGAATTGCAACATAACCTGATTTATAAGTGGAAATAACCTTAAATATAAAAGAAAAGTATATTCATAGACTTGACTTCAATATGACAGCTATATTTGTACTGTGACCTCCCTTTTCCCTATCTGCTTTGGAGCTCCTTTTTCAGCTCCTTTGAAGTTTATGGAAATATTCCCACTGGGGTAAAACAATTTTTACTATTTAAAGAATGCTCTGTACCAAATTTAACATTTACTTGACTAGATCTCTGCTTAAAATTGCAGAGGAGTCACTTCTGTGAAATGAATACATGTGAAATGCCATGAGATCATCGATCTAGAGAGCTCTGTAGAGTTCCCTTGTTTTCCTTCAGGGAAAAAGTGATAAAACTACAAATTCTATGTAAATATGTCCATTTCAGAATTTCACTAAACTCCACAACCTGCTTGCAGAAAGTGCAATGGGACTGTAGCTGTTGTTTTGATGCTTGTGTATACTACTGCCACCAATACTGCTTTGAGTTACTTCCTCTCTGAGATATTAAATTCTTGCCTTGCACGTGCACTGTGATATAGGACTATGTTGCCTTTCTTCCACTGTTGCACAGACAGAGAAGGAATCTGCTAATGTCTTGTATCTAACAGTGTATTTTCCTGATCTAGTGTGTTGGCTTCAATCTGCTGGTTGGTAAGCTGGTGGACCAGCTGCATCATTCTTACCTGTCTGTGTAGGAAGGAAAATTTAAAACAGCCTCCATCTCCTGTCTGTGTTTGGACTGCACATTAATACAGTTCTAATCTACACTTACTAGTTTTACAAAGCCTGGCCGAAGATTCTGAAATTAATCAAAGGACTCCTATTAACTGCTATAGGCTTTCACTGAGAACTATTGCAGTGAGAGGGATTTTATTAAAAACAAAAGTCAACGAATTAAAGTGCAAGCAGAATTATCTGTTTTCAATATGATGCACAGGAATGTCATTAGTGCCATACAGTATTTTTATTCTACAGCAATGTTGTTGAAGCTGATTTCACCTAGTAGCATAGCAGTAATAGTAATCCTACGCTATGGCTGTAGTTTCTTTCCCTTGCTTGTCAGTGAGCACCCTCACCACTCATCTTGGTATATGCAGATATATTTATATGTAAATATATTTTTAAACTTCTTCACCCACCTCATCTGCTAAAATACTCCAAGGCTGTGGGTAGGCATTATTTGCAGCAGTCTGCCCAGAACTCCTTTTACTAACAAAAGTGGAGCAAATCTCATTAATGGCCTTTTCATCATATTCATTCTACAAATAGTAGAGCCCCTTATAGGATTGGAACAAAATGCACAACAGGATCCAAAATCTCAGCTATCATCACTGGACATTAAGAATTAGCATTAGATGCTGTGATTTTGACAGTCCAATTTTAACAATTAATAAATACAGCTACTATTGACGTTGGAGTGAGAGTGGGGTGGGGGTGGTTTTCTTTTTAACATGACATACTGAAATGAAGATATTCCTTAGTTCTAGCTTCTCCATGTAAATTAAAGGAAATATTGAAATATTTCAGGACAGTGGACAGTTTTCATTCTACTACCATTAGTATTATTTATATTACTTCTGAACATAGAAGCGAAATCAGGATGGAGTACTCTGTTATCTTACACCTGGACTAAAGCCATAACCACAGGACAGGCACACAGAAATTGCACTTGAATGTAAATCAGTATTATTTTCTTTCCCAGCAAAGTTATACAGTTTACAGTAAGACGATTATTGTCAGTATAGTAAACGCTAGCCATAGCTTATTATTTGCATGATCATGCTCAGAAGAAACTGTGAAATGTTGTTTATTTTTCCCCTTTTGGTTCTCCATGTTTGCCGGCATGGATCTAGGAAGAGGAGTGAGTGCTGATAAAACCTCTCAATTTCTACACTATGACATCACAACCAACATACATTTTGCTTTGGGAGCGGTCATGTGTTGCCAGTTATAGAGACATTTGCAATAGGAAATTCTGCTGCTGAATCTGAAAAACAGAAACACCTGGAGCATAATCAAACCCAGCCTTCAGCATTCATATGTAAATCATCATTTTCGTTTTTGTATTGGTTTAAAGCACACATAAGCTAGCTTTCTTGTTACACTGTCTTACCTCTTCTTGCCTACAGTGTCTTAACATTCTTTTCTTCATTTAGACATAGTTTGACAATCACTAATCTTTTTAATTAGCTTTTTCCTGCATCCCAGTAGATGCATAAGGTTAGAGCTTACATAGAAGCCTATTGTGTGGAACTTACGGTCATGCTGCGATTTCATATAAATTACTTCATGTTGTTTACTGTACCCTCTCTAGCATTATACCAAACATAATCCTCTGTAAAAAACAATAGCACGAAGTGCTTCAAATGCCTCTTTCTCCATACATTCATGTCTCACTTGGAAATATCTGTGTTGTGCAGATACCATGCATATAAAACCTGATCTTGCACTCACTGAATTCAAGGGGAATCTTATAACGTTCTCATTCCAAACAGCATTCTCCAGTAGGATATGGTGTAGACAAAAGTCCCTGCTTTTATTGCTGGTATCATATCTAAATCAATTTAGACTAAATTATTTAAATATGAAATAGTATGGGAACTGTGAATTCTGAATACATTTTCATTAGTCATATCACTCTACATGTTGAAGGTCCTACAGAAATTAATGGACATACCTAGCATAGGGGTGCAGTACATGATACAGAGATCCCTGAATCTGTGTGCTTATAACCCCCAAAATACAGAAGTATTTGTATTACAAACAAAAATATATTTGTACAAGTATAGTTGAATTAGCCTAGTGAGACACCTTGGCTAGTTAAGACTCTGGTAATGCATTTGTATGGCTAATTTGCTTCCAGTTCAATGGAATTATATAGACAGGCCTGCTGAATTTCTCAGTGGAAACAAGAAATCTAGACTGATCTTGCATCCTAGCTATGGCATTTGAAAGCTTCACCACTGTTAATTATCTATTATCCCTTTATTCTAAGAGATAAGGAAGTGCTATTTCCATTTCAGACATGTGATTAAGTAAGATATACAAAATAACATAATTCTTGTATTATCATGTCATTGATCAGTGACAGGACAGAAAATTGAAAATGGGTTTCAAATTTATTATCAAACCATCTGTTCTTTCTAAAAATATTTTCACTGTAACAGCTAATCTGAAAAGACTCTGCCCTGAAATGTAGCTTGCTTTTGAATTTACAGACAGATCTAATTTGAACTTTTATTAATTACAACAATACGGCTGGAAGGCAGAGAAACACAAATCTTAAATGTAATGTGCTGGTTAAAAAGGATATACAAAGAGCCATCAAATTCAGATGATTACAAAGATGTGGAAAGAACTGACTCTGAGAGAAACATACACAACATCAGATCCTATTAAATCATAGGTCAATGAAAAGCTGACTTCATCGTAAAGTCAGTGCTGACTTAAGTTTTTTTTGGTGTTCAGAAAGAACTGTTGTCTATGTATTTACCAGAAGCATGAAAACAAACATGTCTCTTTCAGAATAGGAAGTAGGGAGGGCGGGCTGTATGATCCCATTCCCTCTGTTACACCAACTAACAAATTAATAGCCTTAGCCAGACTCAGGGAGCAGGAAAATAATATAAACGATAGTCTTAAAAACCATACTTCTCCCTGACTGACACACTAGATATGCACATGTATGGATATACTTTAGTCTTCATCTACAGATTCACGTTAATGTTGCCCTGAAGATACACTGTCCTGTAGTAATCAGAATTCCTGGGAAAATACAGTAATGCCTATATGAAAATCACATCATTTTAATGCCTATCTAGAAGTCTTTCTCATTTTGTTCTTTTTAAGATAAGAATATCAGCATTGTACTTAAATAACATATATTCCTTTGAACAATATTCTTGTGTTGAAAGTCCCATATAAATCATTGCTCTAGAATTCATGGCTTCTTAATGAGAATAGTTTGCAGGCAGAAAGTGGAGCTTGTACAAATTAGCATTTGGGAGAAAGACCCTAATTTGGGGTAAAATTCCCTTCTAGTTGTTCTCAAGTTTTCACTGGAGTCCAACGACAAATAGGAGTTGTTCAGTGTTAGGAAAAACATGAAGCGTTGGACAGTAACATCAGTATTCTTATCTCTGTAAAGAATTAATATCTTTTTATTTGGTCTGCATGAAGAAATGTCTGCTAGTTTATGTATTTTAATTAAAGACAAAAGATGCCATTTATAATTACTATTGTACATAATTTTCAGTTAAATTTCTCTTTTATTTTCATAGGCTTGTATTGTGACTGATTTAATATCAATTTAATATTAAGATTGTACTATACCTAGTTCAGATGAATCTATACACAAACATGTTATTTTTCTGAATTTGATAATGGAAGAGCTTATTATAAGTGAAATTCTGGCCTTAGTTTTAGTTAGTGGGACACTTGTTACTACTTTCAGGAGGTCTAGAAAGTTACTATCTATGTTTAAGGTTAAAATTACTATATGTTCTTCCACTATGGAAGTTTATATTTACAAGGTTTTTACAGCACAGTTAGTGCCTCTTCTACCATTTTATAGATTAGGAAACAGAAAGAAACATTTCAAGGTCCAGCCAGTAGAGACAAAAATTAGTACTAAGTTCCATATCATCAAATCATCACTGGCTAGGTTAGTGTGCTAAACGGTGCCGCACCTTGTTTCACAAAACCAGGAAAAATATTTCGCAAAAATAAACATTTAAGTCTTTCTCAGCTTGAGTTATTGTGAAACACTCTTCCAGACATTTAGAAAACAGTAGGTATTTTCTAAGTACTTAAACATCTACAGTTACCAACTAAATAAGTGATTTATGGCACTAGTGTGTTTAAGTACATTTTAATTAAAGTATCACAGTTAATAGGTTTTTAAGATGTAGTCATAATGCTTTAATGGGGATGCAAGTAATGATTTCACATTGTTATTCACTGAAGATTTAGTAGGATTATTTTTTCTTGATAACTATAAGGTAAGTTTTCATTTTAAACCGTGAACATAATTTCTCTTAACAGAAGTTATTTTGTCAGAAGCAGAGATATTCTCCATTCTTGTTAAAAGCAAACGAGAAAAAATTAAATACAAAAGTGTATTTACAGGTGAAACTGGTTTTAGCCCTTAAATCAATAAGTCAGGGTGCTGAGGTTACTAATTGGCCTTAATTGCCTTGAAGAACCTCACCAGGACCCTGTCCTCTACCAGGAGCTCCACTGAAGTTTGTGCTTGGGTACTTGAGTCTCCTCTGGAGCTACAGTGTAGGTAGGTTTGATTTCATCCTTGTTTCTAGCTACTGTGTTCTGGGGGGAATTCAGACTCGTGTCATAATCTCAACTTCTGTTGCTTGAACTGGTCTGTGTCCTTGTTGTGCTCAGGGCTGTTGGCCAACAGTTTGTGGCTCCTTGCAATGCTCGTCCTGCTCAGGCCCCTTGGGTTGTCTGCAGATCTTGGCTCTGTTCCCTGTTATGGAGCAGCTCTGCCCTTTCTGCTTCCCAATGTGGTCATTCTTTTCACGTGCGTTTAAAATACATGAAAGAAAATATTTGGTCATGTTATTAAATTTTCATCTAGCATTTTGTTTGTGTTAGGGCAGCCAGAAGTAACCAGTAAATCAAAAGAATTAAGAATATTGTTACTTTGGCAGAGAGACTATCACCTGGAAGATGCAAAGCTTGTGAGTGTTTCCAAATGGCTGTGGTTAAAAAGTGGCTTCTGAATTGGTGATTTATGTGATATAGCCATCTGTGTCCAAACCAGCATTTTTTAGTTCTGGATGTCTGCATTTAAAGAAAGGGAAATAATAGATTTGGAGTGTAACCAAGTAGAAGTTGCTGAGCATTTACATGTATTGTATTAAAAAAAAAAATATCTGTTAAGGAGGTGTTACAAAGGAGCCATGTTTTTCAGTATTCTGCTGAATACTAAGGACCAGGGATTATGCAATCTGAGATTCTGAGCCTGGCATAAAATACAGCACAGTTGTGTTCTAGGAAGAGACTGAGAAGATCCAGGGCAGGATTCTGGTAGCTGGAAAAAAATCCCCAACACGGTAACAGCAACAAAAGCCCCCTAAACTAGATACTTTTATTATTTTTTTTTTTTTCTTAAAAGGAATGCAGGCTTTAGTCGGTTTTGGTGTTTTGTGTTTCTTCCCCTCCTCCTTTTAAAGACTTAAGAAATACAGGTTTTAGTATCTCGCAGGTACAGGATAAATATGACTACAGGAAAGGAATGCAAGAGAAACTCTGAAAATGAAAGCTCAGCTGTATATGTTTTTATTGGTTTTCCATATCTTTTCTGTATCATTACTATTAAGATCAAAAATAGTTTAATGGTTGTTATTTCCTTGGTTCTACACAAGCTAAAATATTTTTATTTGTATTTTACTTGCCAAGTAAAATGCTTGTTATGAACTTGCACGATGCATTTCTGAACAGCGTTATCTTCTGTCTCTCACTTGAATGACTAAAATCAAGAAAGTACTTGGCTTGTTTTCTTTTTAAGTCACAGATGGGTCTACGTACTCTCTTGCTGAAAAAAGTTAATGTTCTCAAATGTTGTGATTTTTCTTACCAGCGAGCTGCAGATATTGTAAAAGTGGTTTGTTTTTTTTAAAAATTACAGTTGTAACAGATACGTTAATTTCTTCCTACTTGGCCATTAATAGTATTTTTATTTCATGTGTATACAGCATCAATATAAAAATGTGTAAATATAGATGTCTTGCAGTATGGCTTTGTCAGCTTTTTATAAAGCCTGAAAACCTTTAACAGAAAGTACCAGCACGGGTAACTATGTAAACCACTTGACATCTGTCCATATTTATAAACACCGTTTTCATTTGCTCCAGTATATTTACTCTTGGCACATACAAATGAAGTCTGACAGACACCCTGTGGCTTCTATTGATGAGAAGATTAATAAAGCTTGTACTTTCATTATGACATCCTAAGCCATCAAGCATGAAGACTTCAACAGTCATTATTGAACATTGACACATATTGCATCGGTAATCAGAAATGACAGAAAACAAGAAGCTGGCACAAATATGACTTTCAGCTGTCTCTCAAGAATAATCTGTGATTTAATATGTCCTTAACAATATACAGCTGTGGAATTTGTACAAAATTTCAGACTCACTTTTAGCTATATTAGGTGTCCTTTAAAGGTATGTCAAAATCTTCTCTGTATACCTGTTTGACTGAGATGAAAGTAATACCTAGCACCAACATGTTGTTATTTGGTAATGCATGTCATTGTGTTGGATGCTAGAGCATCTTTTCTGGCTTTATTTCAATATGTAGTCTTCATCAAATACCCCTTGGTAGGCCTATGTTTTTTCCCACATATTAGCAAGGAACAATATGGGAACTTCAGGCAAATCCCTGAGTAACTCCTGGAATGACGCAACAGTCACTTTAGAAAAGAGTTCCCTATTTGCAGCCATGTAGGAGAGTGATTTAATGCTGACATATCTCATCTGTGGACTCTTGAATCATATGAATGATTCATATGACCTGTGTAGGTTGTGTGGAGACAAGCAGCATACCAAAGCTAAGTGTTTCGGCATCTAGGCTAGGTACTCTGATTCTTTTTTCTGCTACAGGCATCAAAGGTTTGGGTAGTGCATACAGGGCTAAAATCTAGTTCCTTCTCCAGAGTGCTAATCCTGCTAGTGTCAATAGGCCTTCACTGTGGTTTTGGTGATAGATATTAAATCTCTTTGCAAGGAAAATGTTAAACATGTTTTAAATGTGGAAACAGGAATAGTACTGAAAACTTCTATGTCTGCTTTGTATTTCTAATGTGCTGCTGGGTTGCTAGGTAGTCTTGACCAAACTAGCCCCCCTCTCCGAGTAGTTAATGCATTCAGTTTTGTACGGCCCTCTAAACTTTAGAAGCAAGTAGGTGAACAAACTAAAGAAACCAAATTTTCAAAGGTCAGCTTCATTTTTTTTTTATTAAAAAAAAAAAAAAAAAAAAAAGAGCACCCTGTCTCAATTTAACTCTGTGGAACTTTTGCTGCTTTATTTTAAGCTTTATCTAAAAAGTCTTTGACAAATGCAGTTTGTTGTAAGACTGTACAAATCTCTTCTTTCACTTCTTTCTGGGAGTGTTATACCAAGGCTTCCTGGTGTTTGTACAGGGTAATATTTTTTTTTTCATATAACTTTTAAGGAAGCAGCAGAAAAGATGAATACTTAAACTTTTAATTAATTTCTTCCTCTACACAAATTGACACAGCTGTTCTGAGATACTGCCTTTTCATCTAGCGGCTATTTTTCAGTTTGAATTGGTCTGTTCTTGAGCAGCTTCTATTGCCAACCAGTTTTCCTTCTAAAACTTACATTCCTCTTTCTTTTTTACGTGTCATCTTGCTGTAAAGAAACAGCCACTGGGACAAACAGGTTCTGACTGTCTTTGGTTTGGCGCTTCTGTTCTTGTGCTTTTCCTTTGGTAAAGATATTTTCCCTGTAATATTAAGTTCTGCATCTGAGAACAATTTCCATTCAGTTTGTCCTTTCTTGTTGACATGGCAAGTTTTTCCATAGAAGCAGGTAATAAAGCGGCCAAAGTAATCTGTCTTTGGTAGACACAGTTTAGAAGAGGAAGTGTTGGAAAGACATTGCCTACCAATGCCGGTTGCAATTTAACCTGGATGGAGAGCAGGAAAGAGGATGGGAACCGGAGAAAGTTTACAGTTCTTTTCTGCCCTGTAAAGCTGAAAACAGATTATAAAACCCCAGACAGAGGTATACACCTTCAAGAGATGGCTGAAATCAATGGCAATTAAGTGTTTTGCTGAAGGGTTGAGGATGCTGGCTTGGAAGTGTTTGCTGAGAGATGAGCTGCCAAATTATAGCTGGGTGAAATAGCCTAAGTCCTTTGCTTAGTAGTGCTGTAATTGCACATTAAATGTTTTTCTCTTTCCCAAATATAATGACTCTTTGTTTATAAAATAGGTTCCGTCTCTAAGGTTCTGAAACAAATCCTCAAGCGCTTATCTTAAATTAAGAATAAATGTATTTGTGTTGTGTAGAGGGAATTAAGATCCCCTTCCCCGGGAAGGTATGGAAAAAATAAGATCAGAAAGCTTGTGGGTCAGAATAAAGACAGGGAGACGGTTACTGATTGCTGTTGTGGGCAAAAAAAGCATCAAGTGGAAAGACATTTATGTATTCCCAATTAAAACAGATTCAGGTAGTGAGAAACAAAGACAACAATTAAAATACCTTTCCTCCCTTATTTCCCAGGCCTAACTTTACTCTTTCACTCCAGGCTCCTCTACCCCACTGAGCCACATGGTGAGTGGTGGAATTAGTGGGTATGGTCTCTACATAGGGAAAGAGGAGCAGAGAGAAACTGCTATCTTGTTCTTCTGTTCCAGCATGGGCTCTTCCCATGTGCTGCTGTCCTACAGGAGAAGAAAAATCTGCTCTGATGTGGGCTCGCCACGGGGTGCAGTCCACATCATGAAAATCTGCTCCAGCATGGGGTTTTCAATGGGCTGCAGTCCTGTCAGGAGAACTCTGCTCTACTGTGGGCTCTCCTCAGGCTGCTGTTCCTTCCATCTGCTCTGATGTGGGGTCCTTTATGGGTTGCATTGAATATTTTTCCATGGGTTCTTCCGTAGGTTGCAGGACATACCAGCTCTGGCACCATGGAGCTGCTCCTCGTCTTTCTAACCTTGGTGAGCCTTCTCCTGATTCTTGCTCTTATTGTTCTCTTCTCCTCCCTCTGTGTGGTGATATTTTTTTCTAAGTTTTATTTTATTTCCTCTCATGTTTTCCGGGGCACCTGTGTTTTGGTGATTGACTGGATACCAAGCAAAAATGAATTCCAAATCAAATATAAGAATGAATGCAGTTTCTTATATTACAATATTAAAATAACACACAACACGATAAAAAGAAACAGTAGTAGTTATTGTACATGATATGATAAAAGAGTAATAGGAGCGAAGCATCAAATTGTTACTGCAAAGCATTAATGAGAGTAAGGAAAGGAGACATCACCAATTTCCACCCCAACATCACGCAGGCTCACCCTTCGGCCTGGAGCTCTGTGGGAGCCAGCACCAGGAGTCTCTTGGGAACTGGGAAATTCCTATGTGGTGTGCCCACCCATAGGTGGGGCTTGCTGAAAAAAAAAAAAAATGCTGTTTAAGCAATTTCTTGCCTGCAAGCAATGAAGTAGAGAAAAAACCAAAAGTCATGTCTGGGACACAAACAAAGTCAATTCAGCTAAAAGTAATTTGAATGGTGTTACTGAAAGGGTGCACCAGAAAAATGGGTAGTTACCCCTTCAAAAAGGAAATGAGACTCAAGTGGTGATGGGAGAAGTTAAATATGAGGTCTGTATGTCTGAAGTAAAAAAATTGGCCTCGCAGTAAATACTCCTCAACACTTTTATAGGATCAAAGTCCTTGCTCAACATTCTTCCATGAAATTTCAGCATTTAAGGTTTGTAAATATAATATTTTTCTTCAGTACTGTATTGTGGAAAGGTTGGTTTTGATTAAACTTCTATTTCAGCAGAAACTACTTCCTAGCATGATCTTGAAAGACAGCTTCATTCTAAACAACTGGAAAGCTGACCTTGTTTCCCAGTATCCTTTTTTAAAGTTTTATTATCTATAAGTAGATAGAATCTTGAAAACTGAAGCTACCCAGAAGGGTCTCTTAAATGGAAAAAAAAAATTGACTTTTTCTTCATAAAGTTAGGGAAGCATATATTATTTCTTCCTATTTCTTTTTACACTGGTACTAAAGCTTTCAGCTACTAGTAGAAAAATATCAAGTAATTATCAACCATACTGTTATTTTCGGAAAAAAAGAGATTCTACTGAAACTAAAATTGGCACATCTACATGTAATAAGAGCCTCTCCAGAGTTTTATAGGTGTGGCAGAATTCCAGGTTTAGCACCATCAGTCATTATTAATTGGTCCCATTCTCTCAGAAACCATGAATGAGTGTGCAGAGCCTTCCAGGCAACTCAGCGGTAGTCTCCAAACCTGAACAGTTAATCAAAAAATCTGCTAAGATTTTTTAGACAGTATTACAACAGAGAAGCTTTTGCTCTAGAGCTAGTACTGGACTTTGTATTGGACAGATGTCATCTACTAATTTATTGCAAATGTAAAAATGAACAGACAATGAAAATAAAAGATCAAAATGTTGTTATATAGCCCTGTTACTGAGTCTATAAAATACATCCCGTTGAAGATTTAAACTGTACAAAAAAAAAAAAAAAGATGGGTGAGAGACTCTTGGGCACTGCTGGATAGTAAAAATGAAGTAATTCTATCTTCATTAGTGTTAACTACAAATAATAACAGTACTATTGGTAACAAATTGGATACTAGTCGAGGTACTGACCCTTGTAACATTCAGCAAAATTTTGCTGATATCCAGACTGTGAATAACAGATACATAGTCATGGCAACAAAATAATCATTCTCACTTTTCTGTTCTTTATATTTAATCAAGTATAAAACATTCCTATATAAGAAAGTTGGTTGTGTCATCTTTCAGTTACACAAATAGGAATGGGCTTTGGTTTCTCTAGCTTCTGACAGTAAGTCACTCAGGAACTAACCTCCTTTATCAGGCATATTATCTTCATCCCTGCTTAATAGCTATAGGTGTAATTTTTTTTTCTTTTTATATGTACTCACATGAATATCCAGTCAAAATGAGTTAGAGATAAATTGTGCGTGAAGTAATTTTTCCCCTTATTTTAAATTTGCTGCAAAAAAAGGTGGTCTCTTTTTCCGAGTGAGACAGAGAGAGTTTAGACCACTGTAGAGACTCTTTTGTGCCTTCAGTTTAAATTTATGCTTTTTCTGGGTTTGACTTTGTGGCTGTGGGAGACAGACTGCACAATATATTCAAGGTACAAACTTGCAGAACAGCATAAGAATATGGCATGTTCATAAAACTCTACCTGTTTGCTTATTCTCATGATTATTTATTCAATATGTTCTGCTGGGTTCTGTCTGACAAGCACTGAACTTGAAAGATGGACAGGACTTTCATGGAGATCAGAGAGGTTATGCCAGCATTCAAAACTGAATTATTAAGAGCAAAATTCATATGAAAGGATAGTACAGGGTGCCATCACATGCACTTCCCTTTATCTCATTCTTCTTAATTAAGGCTGAATCAACTGAAAACAGGCAGATCTGTTTGCTCTTACCCTGGCTAAATTCTTACTGAAGTTAGTGGAATAAATGCTTAGTTGATATAAATCACTGCCATTCTTGTTGAGTTCATTGAAATCATCTGGGACTCATGTTGGTAATTTTGCCTTGTCTGCCTGAGCTGGGACTGCAAAAATCCAGCAATAGATAAAGTGACATTATAGCTTGCACATTTTTGTTCTCTTTTGAATGTTGATTGGGCAATAATGTTTCTATTACCAAGCTTTTCCTCATTTGGGGAGGCCTGTCATTCATTTATGTGGTTTTCTTTAAATATCACATCCTGCTGTAGTTTTTTCTTTCTTGACTTTTGTCGATCATGCATATCAATTAATTCTGCTGTTTCAGGTAAGCTAATAACTTGCTTGGTTAATGGGCTTTGTATGTGTATGTATACATCTGTATGTCTATATAGTATGTAAGAAAAACTGTACCATCTTTACCTCATAGATCCTTGCCTGTCTCCCTTGCTGTTCAGATCCCACTAGTGCATTGTTCCTACTGTATGTTCTTTGCAGATGTATATTTGTCACTCCTCAAATACAAATAACTTTTTACTGAGCATTGAATTATTAAATAGAGTATTTATAATAATTTGAGCACAACTTTTCACTGGAGATTTTCAAACATTTCTAAGCATTAAGTAATAAATTCTTCCAGCTTTATATGTAAAAAGATAATTTTTTTAATTTTTCTAGTAAGTTTTCATTTTTTTCTCATCCAGGGTGTGTACAAATTCATAGGCAAAATCAAACACCTTCAGTTCTGTCTTGTAAGTAGTGAGAAATCAGACATAATCCTTACATACTTGCTTTAGAAAACAGAAATGTTGGCTCTGGACATAAACCTAGAAGTTAGTCCATGTATCTTTTCTTTGAATATAGATGAAAGCTTAGAGAAATTACATAGTCTAAAGAAAGATTCTTATACTGAAAATGCACGTTAAACTACAATCATGTCAACCATTCAAAAAGACTGCTTACAAGGCTATTCAAAACTGTTTGCAAGATTTATTGAGTTGGAGGTACATTGCTGAATATAATTAATCATATTTTATATGTCTGCAATTATTGATGGTTGACTGTTGAACCTTTACAATGGACTAAATAAGAAAGGCATTTTGGTTAGGCACTTCCTTCCTGATAAAGGCCTAATGAAAGGTTTCAATGAAGCATAGATATTTTCAAAAAGCCCACAAAACCCCATCTGTGTATTTCAAAGGATAACCATATTACCGTGATAATGTTCTTCCTTGCCAAGATTCCAGGCATTAATGTGTGTGGGTTTAATTTGCCTCATAAAGTGAGGAACTAGGGAGAGCTTGGGGAGAGGGCAGTAAGTGAGTTCTAAGCTTTCAACAGTGCGGTTCAGATGGCACAACTAAATGTTAACTACTATTTGTGATAGTTGCATCTGGTCCCACCCAAGTCAGAACACCTTTGAAACAGTGAAAATGATGCAGCTTAAACAGCAAACTTCTTGCCATCTGAATCTGTATATTGAGGAGCCTTGTGTGAAATTTCTTTTAAGTCTTCAAAGGTGGCCTTTGATCACAATGATGAAAGAAATTGTGTCTGAATGCAAATTGTTCTCAAACAAAGATTCTCCTAAGCAACCTGACAATGCTCATTCTTTAGTTATGGAGAATATTTTTCCCTAGATATGATAGAAATCACTTTACAGAACAAATGCAAGCATTCTCCAGTAATTAAATTCATTGATATATTGGGATCTGTCTTCACTACCACCGTGCACAAGTACTATCTGCTAGAGCACGGAGACAAGACCTGAATAGTGTAAAATAAGCTGAAAACCAAAGAAAGTCAAATGTGATACAAGGATTATGCCAGAAGCAACAATGTAAACCAGGTAAAATGCACCTGGTAGATGGGATGAATAATGTCTGGGAACAAATGAAATGGAAGGCAACCGACAGAAGGCATAGATAGTTGCTCAGCCGACCATTATAATGTTGAACAGGATTTTTCTGGCATATCAGGTGTTACATTTGCAAATAGATTGACATAAAAGTCATCAGTTTCATCCTCTACGTGTGCATTTACAGTAGTCCTTCTTGCATATTTTGCTTTCAAGGGATAGATTTTATATACAAAAACCAGTGCACAACAAGAAGAATCAAACTAGTTTTCATCAGTCTTCGTTTTACAAAGTCCTTAAAAACTGTGTATTCGGTGTATTTGTTCAGTTCTAGTATAGAGTGCCAAAACACATTTTAACACCTATGTTTTATGTTTCTACTGAAGCCAGTCAGCAAAATGTGTAAATGTTTAAAATTTGGTATCCAGAATCTCTGCTTTAGCTTATGGGTTCAATATAAAAAAGTTATTATTTATGCAGTGCTGGGTTAAAGAGTATGAAAGAGAAGGGTTCTGGTTTATCTGGCTCACGTAGTCGATAGGGAATGCTACTGGCCTGTTTCCCTAGAGTTTATAAGGAGTGTGGATGGAGGCAAGGGGTGTGCATTGGGACACAGCCAGGGCATAGGAGATGGAGCTTAACTTCTCTGCCTCTCTCTCTTTTCCTTTTGTGTGGTCTCCAAGTCACTTTGGTTTTGGGGCTGGGTTTCACAAAATACCTGCTTTGTCTCAGAGGTTGCGGGAAGAGTTTACCTAGTCTTTTTACTACAGAAGTTAACATCTTGCTAGGACTTGAAGAAGTGACTAGATAGCATATATAGTCATATAGACGAAGGTGTAATTGTCCAGAGTATGGTAGGTGGAACCGTTTTGCAGAAAATAGTATTTTCTATGTCACAAAGGATTAAAGGGCTGGATTCAAAGCAGGCAGGTGAAATGATGTGTGTGTCTGAGCAGCAGCAGTCATACCAAAGCCACAGATCAGTGAGGATGAATATTCTCAAAAGAATTGTAGTGGAGCACAATTTGCTGTGGGACAAGGAGAACAAAACTGTCTCTGTGAATCAGGGCTTCTCCTCCATCACAGTCCAACAAAACATTGGAGAGACAGGCTTTGTCTTTTCCAGGGTCGTGCACAGCACATGTCAGATGGACACAGGAATTACGTGTAGAAGTACAGAAAGTAAAATAATTATGATGGTCTGAGGCTTTGTTGTTATTGTCCCACTTCAGTTCCTCTATCATTATTTGCTAGTTCATTGGTGGCTACTTTTAACTTCCTTGTAGTGTGGAATGGGATTCAAATTTGAATGCTGTCTTATTTTATTTATCTTTGTCTTCAAAAAAGGGAGGCAGACATTGTCTCTAATAGAAACTGGCCATGGTGATAGTGTCTAAAGAAAGTGGAATATGGTGGTTTAAGCAGGAAAAAAAGATGATGCAGAGGATGACTACATGTACAGGAAGATGCAGGAAACAAGTGTGGTGGTGTTCACCTTGACTGTGCCTTCTCCAGTGTAATAGCTACTGAGCATTCCGACATTGCTCTTGCTCAGCTCAATACAGTTAAAACTGTATTGCAGGGATGTGCGTACATTTACTGCAAGATATATGATAACAAGCGTCCTTTCGCCTGTTGTGTCATGCAAGAAGCTCTGGCCCTGGTGAAGATGTTTTACTTCTACTCCCTAGATGTGGCATATTCAGGAACATTATTTTGAATACAATTAAAGCAACCTGCTGTATGTGACAAGACTGCAAACTCTAGTGACTGACCCCAGCCCCTCTGGGGGGGGGTTGTCATTCATTCAGAAGTCTCCTTAGGAGCCCGCTATTATCCTTTAGAAGTAGTAAGAACAGTCAGCTTGAAATCAGCCATTTGTGTCACCAAGTCTCCAGAAACAAAATTCAAAACGTTCTGGGAAGGGAAACGGCACAGGAGATATTACAGAATACTGTTCCGGAAGTCATCATAGCAATTTGCATAGGGCCTCGCAAGTGTACTTTAAATCCTTGTTTTGTCTAGATCTTACCTTTCTGGTACTTACGCATAGCCTGAGTGTTCATAGAGAGGAAAACATCAAATCAAAACAGATGATATATATTTGTGGCTGCTTGCCTTGCACACTGATGCAAGGGAGAGAGAGAAAAATGTGTTTTCTATTGGTGCATGCTGTTATTGTAGAGAAAATATTACACGGAAAGATTTTAACATGGGATAAGCAAAGGCATTTCTCATATAAGAGAATCTGGTTTTAAAGATCTTGCCTGTTCCTATCTGCATCTCATATTAGTTGTAAATTCCAGAAGTAGATGCAGACTGGGATTTTCTTATTTGTGATGCTTTTTACAAAAAATATAATAGTTTGGAAGTGAAACAAGGGAAATACAATGAAAATTGGAAGCTAATATGTGTGTTATAGCATATAGAAGCCAGGTGTCTTTGAACAGAGCAAATCTATTTACCATCATGGGTATTTTATTCACAAAAATGGTTCTGTAGACTTGAAAAAGTGGTAAGTGATGTTGTTTGCTGGACAAAGCATCACTGACAATGATTGGGGCAAGGAGTGGGATTAATTACCAGTATCCAGAGGCTGTTTATTAAAAAAGTTTTAAGAGGTAAACTTAGGCTTCTGGATTCAATCAAAGCTTAGTTGGCAATCCTGGTTTTACTGTATATGAAGGACAGATGTGTCCAATCACTTAATCTTTTAGTAATTGCAGTTTTTAAGAGAGTAATTTAGCCCATCTGTGATGGAGCTTGTGTAGGAGAGTTGTGTGTGAAATAAGCCGTTATGACTTGCGGTAATGTACTTTACTTCCATACCTTGACTAGTCCTGCCAGGTACAAGAGCTTTCTGTTTGAAAGAATTATCTCTTTCAGACAGAATCGACAAACCCAGGTAAGTTTTTTTTTGCCAGAGACTGGTAATGCATTGTAGGGAGATAAAGAGAGAAGTTGCAGGGGGGTGGGGGTGGGGGAGTGGGGAGCAGGGGGTGGCAGGCAGGCAGGGGAATCCAAGTGCTGTTATACTGTGGTGTCACTAATTGTAATTCCTGAAGGGATCAAAGAAGTTCTCAGCCGGCCCTTGACATCATTTGTGGTTTTTGTCTTCTGTGTTGATTTTGTGATATATTTATCAAATGATTTGGGTGGATATAGACCTTAGCTCAGAGCACCGCTAGAGCTTTCAGGCTGCTTGTTTCATAAGCCCTCATGACACCGCTGAACTAACCTCCTTTTGTTCCAAAATATAGTTAGAAATAGAAAGAATCAACAGTAAATCATATGTAACAACAGTAACTTTTCTTTATAGCGCAGGTAGCTAAAGCTTTATTTTATGCTCCGGAGAAAAAGTTTGGGAGGTGGCAATTGCCATAGTTAACCTTGCAGGGTATACTTTTATCTTACTTGAAATCAAGCGCATGAAGAAAAATCTGAGTTGCTGGTTGTACATTATACTTTAGAGCCACTAAATATTTATTATTATTTCATGCCAAAAAGAACACTTTATAACCTGTGACATCTGTGGCTCACTTCTACTTTTCTAAGACCTTCTTTAATCTGTTGCTCTTGGTGCTTGTGTATCCTTCAGCCTTCACTTTTTTGCCAAGTTACAGATTTGTGAAGCACAGATGTGACATCTGAGTTAAATCTGTTGTCCCCTAACGTAGTTCTGTTTTGAACATAAGCTCAGTATACAGTGATGATAACAACAGTTAACAAGATTTGATAAATGTTTTCATTTTTATAAACACTCATTAAATGATCCTAAGAATAACCTTCAGGCTTGGATGACTGAACTTGACTTTATGCTACTGCAATACCATCCTACTAGGATGTTCTTAGGCATTTAGTGGTGGACTTGGCTGTTCCAGGTTAACCATCGGAATGGATGATCTTAAAGGTGTTTTCCAACCTAAATGATTCCATGATTATCCTGTGTTCTCTGACACTAGTTTGTTTGGGTTTGATCATTTAGATAATTTTGATCGTAGTCTTTGGTTTTGTATGTTAACAGTGCTCAGACTTTCAGTTGAATATTTGAGTATGTAGCAGGAGCTGAAATCATAAGTCTGCAGAACAAACACCCTGTTAACCAATGTCTAATTTGAGAAGTACTTTTTCAGTTAATGGCAAGTGAAATAAATTTGAATGGTGCTGTTTCATTTCACCAGAAGTCCGAGTTGTCCCTTTTCTCTGTAGCTTTACATTAAGCGACAGAAGTACCATTGTCAGCCCTGAATTAATAATGCAGTGTTGCAGCAGCTCTTTGCAAGCCTTAATAAAGATTAGGCAAGTTCACAACAGTCCAGCCAAGGTCCCAAGACTGCATTTACAGTACATACACAATACAGATTGTTAGAGGAAGATTTTGCTTCGGTTTGTTTCCAATCCTTTTGTTGCAAGGGGACTGCATTGCAGTAGGGCCTTCTTGCTGGCAGTGGAGGAAATTCACTATTTCAAATATGCTCTGTGGGTGTTTTATACAATCCATAGGGTGTTTAAAAACAAACTTTACCATAATGAGGTGATAAAATATGACAGTTCTATAGCTGATATAGTGCTATTGCTGAATGTTAGCTCAGACCTGTAGCATTTATGTCACCAGAGAATACATCACTAATATGCTAAGACCCTGAGTTGCAGTGAACGTTAAACGTGTGATAATTCAACACTCTATGTTCTCTACAGTTAGACAGTAGGAAACAGAATTTGGGCCACCTTTTCCTGTCAATTACACCAGTGTTTCTGGGCTGACTTTATTGTCTTACCTGTGCCTTAAGCCAGGGTACCTGTTACCATGGCCAGGTCTGAGTTCTAAGCGGTTACAATATTCATGTGCCTAATCTGCTCCTTTGTTGGGGTTACTGCTGTGATAACAGGGCCAGCTGAAAGCATGTCTCTATCTCAGCTTCTCTGATTCCATGTAGCGTATTAACTCACACTGTCATTGAAAGCGCCTACCTCTGTAGAAGATGAAAAAGCGTGTTCTAATTTGCTGCATTGCGTAATGCAACAATAAAGAGCTAGGATCAGTAATACCTTACATAACTACAGATATTAACTCTGTGAATGTGAGTCAGCTTTGAGAACAGAACTTGTCCTCTATTGTACAAGCTGCACAAATTTTGTTGCTATACAAAGCAATTTTGCAGAAAAATGGGATTTGATAGACATCTAAACAACATTGCAAAAAAGACATGAAAAGATGAATACTGGAGAACAGTACAAACAGGTGAAAAAGATTGAGATTGGGAGCAAAAAGGTACATTAGATGACTGAGGAAAATAGCATTTGGAATAATATTGCAAATGAAAGGGGAAGAGGGTTGATGAACACTTACATGTGAATACTGTTGAGCTGGGCAGTTATAATTTCTCAGCACACAGATACAAAATGATACAGGAGTACAGATTTTGTATTTTCTGTTTACAAAGCACTAAACATTGAAATGATATACATACCTTCTAGGCAAATGTTCCAAAATGGCAGTAGTGCGATCGAATAGCATCATGATGTGCTCTAGTAAGGATCACAGAGATATTAAACCCATGTATGAATTGCAATAAGGAAATAATTTGCCTGAACTAGAGATTGTCAATTAAAAGAACAAAATATATTGCAGAACTTGCTGTATAAATTGTTCCGGGTTTCCACTGAAAAGAAGCAAATTTCTCCTCCCTACTCTTAATTGCTAAATAATGCTTAGTTTTCTCTTAAGTAACAGAATAGAGGAAAAGTACTCCTATTTTGTAATGGGTTTCAGTTACAAGGATTTCCATATTATAAACTTTAAGTATTTCTTTCTTATCCTTGTGTTACCTAAATTTATGATTAAATGGGTGTAGATACTGGTTATTACTATTTTTCTACTTTCTAGATACAGCTGAGTTTAGTTTTCACATTTTGGTGAATATTGCTGTGCAATTCTGGTTAGTGACACGTGAGGGACTTAGGCTCCCCCTAACCTCGATTGAATGTTGAATGGTTTATGCATGCAAATAGTGGTTTTCTTGCTTTTATAGTCTTTGTTTGACTTGAAGTTTCCCCCAAAGCTTACTCACATCCCCCTCCCCCCCCCCCCCCCTTTTTTTTGTGTGGTTGGTTTTAATAGGATTTGTTTGTGAGCTTATTCTGCAAGAGCTTCACTGTATTTTGTGTCCTTAGCTTACCTAATGTTATGTATAGTGAATTCATACCATTTTGTCTCCCATTTCTGACTTAATGATTTTTTTTTCCTTTTCTGCTAATGAAAAAGGGGGCTTTGACTTGATTCCTGCCCTCCCCCACCCCACAGTCTTAAAGAGCAAGACTGGTATTTCAAGCCGTCTCCTTTCTTTAGCACTTAGCACTGCCTGTGTTGGTTGCCTTCAAGCCTGCAGCAACACCAGGGTTTCTGCATGAGGTTAAGTTGTGCTGTCTTGAGACTTGCTTCTCTTTTGCTGTAGTCCCATAAAGGTTTGTGTGTTGAAATTGAATTTTCCTTGTACAGTCTGACCTATGTTGCAGAATGAATATACATATTACCATGCACAGTGTGTTTCTGTACACTTGCTGGAGTTGCAGTTTTAATACTATTTTGCAAACTTTGTAGGCAGGAGATCAATCCTTTATAAAAGTCTTACTATAAAATGGTGATACATTATGAATTTACTTTGAGAAAGTGGATTTAGGAGTACCTATGTAGTGGGCAAGTTACTCTTCAGAAATTTGTTTTATCTATGCAAAGTTTGAAAAACTGTGAGTGGGGATTGGTATCTGCCTTAAGCCAAGATAGAGTAGATGCCATTAAAGCTATCTAATAGTTTCGGATTCTCTTTTGTTGATAATTTCCTCATTAAGTTGAATTGGTTTTAATATAATACAGATTCAAAAGATAAACACACTAGCCAAAAAAAAAAAAAAAAAGTAACTTAAAATACTCAAAGTTGGGGACGAAAGGATGTACTCTTGACTCAGCTCCACCTGGGCTGCTTGATTTCCTGAAATCTAGGATTAATAGCAGTGTTGACAGATTTTATTTTTATAGTGGGCTTGATGCAATCAAGATAAATTCTTTTGTGTCTTTTGTTTTTACATCCATAAAATGTGGCCGCCTTGAACATAACCTCACGATTTATATAGTGATTAATCTGGGCTAATGTAGCTTCATGACATAGATGGTTGAAAATACCAGTTTCTACAGTTGTGAAAATAGATATATGGAAGCTTTAAAATCATGTGGCTCCTTCGTCTTAAGGCTGTATCTGTTGTAAATCAGGCTTTGTCTATAGCGGTTTTGGTTATTGAAGACCTCATTCCTTGAAATGTTATAGCAGCATACAAAGCAACCACCTGTTGGACATTCTCATTCAATTAATATATCGGCCATCATTAGTGTTTCCTCTATCTTGTGTTCAGAAGCAGAACCCAGTCAGAATATGCCACACACCCTTTTTTAAAAGTAACCGTGCATAACTCATTCTTCATAAATATAGTTTGCATTAGACCACAAACGAACTTCAAAAGCTTGCAAGGAGTAAACATCTCAAAGGAGCAAATTTCGCATAACTTTAACTTTTTATGTTCATCATCAAAACAGATTCCTAAAGATTTTGTAATATTTTATAATGCACAGTAGAAAACCAGCATCTTGATTATCAAAGCAATGATTATTTGCCCCTTTTCTTCCAGACCTGACCTCAAAATTCAAGTTGTTATCTATTCTAGAATGCAACCCCAAAAAAAGTCTGAAGGTTGGGAGGTGATACCATTTTGGGGAGGGCTTCTAAGGAATGAAAACACGTAAGTTGTGAACCCCTGATGGCTTAGCAAAATGCCCTACAGCATTTTTTTGTTCAGCCAGTAGTGTGCTTAATAAAGAATTTAATTATATCTTTGGCAGTCACAGTCACTTCATTTGAAATACCAACCTCCCCAAAGGCTTTGAGGAATGGTATTTCTTTGGGCTTGCATTTTTGTTGTTGTTGTTCACTCAGGGTAGAGGCGGTACTGTATACATGACTTCCTTTTTGCCTGGTTAATGTTTTCATTCAGTATAAATGTATGTTAACTTGAACTGTTTAAACAAAAAAGTAATACAAATATAAATAATAGCATTTGTCTTTTGAAAGGTATAATTTCAGCATCTGTAGGACTGACAGAATTGTGCTTACGTTGTGCTGACAATGAGGTGCATAAATGAAAACTGAATGAATGAGAAGACAGATAAATGGAGGACTAAGAGGAAAACCTGATGTGCAGTATTAGAAATTACCAGTCAAAAAAGACAGTTAAAAAAATCTGTACTGTTTAGTGTATGTTTTACAAATACATAGTACAGGGAACATTATGGTGATACAGGAAAGAAATGAACACATCTGTTCATTTATATGCCGAAAATGCATAAAAAGAAAAAGGCAGTTGTAATTTTACAGGATTTCTTTCAAACTCTGCTATAAAAGTCTATAATCTGAACTACTTTGATTGCTTTTTGGAGTGGTAAAACTTGTAAAAACTTTATGAAAAAGCAGAACATGTTGTGGTTTTCCACTTAACTGACTTTTTCCCCCTAACTTACCTGCCTTTTTATGTCGACATAATGCAGAATACTGTATTTTTGTCTCTTAATTTATTCTAACCTTCCCATCATCTAGGCTGTCCTTGCAACACTTCTGCAAAATTACTAAAACCTGTGAAGCACAGGCTAGACTCCCAGATCAGGTTATTTTTATGTCAACTATCCTTATTAGACAATCCCATTAGAACCTTGCCAGTCGCAAAGGAGGGAACTATAATGCCATCAACACCCTTATAATGCTATGCTCGCCAAAAGTTACTGGCATCAGTAAACTCATCTTACTGCCAAAACCTTTGAAAGTGGTCTACAAGCTAATTTCATTGACTTACAAAACTATTTGTACTAAGCAATTCATTTTGCTTTATGACTGAGGATCAAATTCTACCTTACGTTTAAGTCTACTGCATTGCTGAGCTACTGCCCTGTGCTCCCCATTTATCTATTTTTGTGTCCCTTAAGGTTCTCATTAACGTAATGGAGCGGTTTGTATCAAATAGTCAAAACCTGTAGTAATCTGAAGTAATATCCTCCTATCCATTGCAGTTTAACACAGGCACATGTTCATAGCTGGCATGATTTGCAGAGATCCACAAATTCAATTTTTACCGTTTGGAGCTCTGCTTCATAAGATTTTAGGTATTGCTTCTATTTTCTAATTTTTTGACAGATGCAAAGATTCTGCTTTATAAAAATTAGCATCTTCTAAAATGGCAGTATCTGATTACGTATATTCATATATATTTTCTGTACTTTCTCTTTCTTAACTAGTTTTTGTTCCTGCTCTGTGGAAATGCAATGTATTATTTCATCTATAACTTGGGCTTATTCATAGGGAAACCTACCATCTTCTGAGAGGTCCAGTGACGTGCAAACAAAGCGGTTATAAGAGCTAACACAAAATAATCATGCCTGGGACTTGAGTATAAGGCAGTACTTATCTCATGCTTCATACGGATGGTAAAAGTGTATGCAATTCAGTTATGTACTTTACTATGTTTCAGACAATTTCAGAGGCAGGTTCTTTGAAGTAGATGCATCTGATTCTTGCGTTTTTTATAAAAAAGTGCTATAATGCAAATAAGTCGTGCTGTCCTACTTATATGTTTGAAGTTAGGAATGCGTTCCTGTATCTCGCTGAATAAGATCCTGACTCGGCAGTTCACTGACTTCAAAGCCCTTCTTCTGAATCACTCTGTGGTTTTCAACTTTTGTACTGTGTTCAGCCTCAGCCGTTAGGCATTCTTTTTTGGCTGACCAACAACTGTGAATAACAACAGGCTTCTCCCATCCACCCTGTCCCCTCTTTCTCTTATGTGTTAGAGTGATTGTGATGTTACATAATTAACTTGGCATAAAATAATTGCAAAAGGTATCAGAACAGGTAGCAGAACAGGAGTAGCATAGCCTAGATTAATATGAATCATTGCTTCTACAGGACTCTTTCTGTAGGGCACTGTAAGTGGACTCTGAAAAACAGGAAAAAACTACTTGTGGTAAATTTATCTATCAGTTGTGTAATGCCTTTGTGCCTTGACTATAATGGCAATGAATGAATTCACAGGTTGTGCCCTCACATAAATAATAAAGTCATAAAAATTCTTCCACCAAAAAGTCGTTAGTGCTGTTGGATGAGAATATCATCTCTCTAGTGTCCCTAGTTTGGGGACAGTATAGTCAGACACAGGCTGTAGGATGCTTTGGGGGCTTCTACATGATGTGATGATTGTGGTTGTCAAAATGGATTTTAAGGCTGTTAGTGAACTCCTGGTGCAGAAGAAAATGTTTTCTTGGAAAGAAAGAAAACATTTATTTATTGTAAATGCTGATTGAACATAATTTTTAAAACCCCATAAACTCTTCTAGGTGATATTTTGTATGCTGAAAAATAAGATTTTAGTCTTATTATGTTCTTTCAGCTACTAAAGAGAATACCATAGTTTAAGCAATCAACCTTGCTGTACAGTTTTCAGTTTGAGGAGCGGTCACTTCTGAATAAGTTCCATTTCTGAAGTGCTCCTCTTTATTTAATCTGGTCCTATTGGTTAAGTTTTATACCATTAAAATTGAAACCTTTGAGACAGAATTATTTATTTCTGTTACAACAAATGCACAAGGCAGGGCTGGAGCTGACATTTTGCCTTCATTTTACATGAGTAAAGTGGCTGTGGACTGGAGGTGTGCTCTTCCAGGAGAGTATCACGACAGTATAGGGCTCAGCACCTTCTGAAGGGGGCAGGAACTGGCATGTATGTGAGGAGAGGTAGTGCTGCCCCCAATGTGTTATCTGTTGTCTCTTCTATCCTTTTGGGTGCAACACACACTGCTATTCTGGAATTCTTCCGGGGTGATTCACAGATGTTACACGAAAGATTTCTGCAGACAGGTGTCTTTTTGTTGGTGGGATATTTTTTTTGTTTTGTTTGCTTGCTTGTTTGTGCTAAAGTGGTAAAACCCCAGTTCATGGCAAACTTTGAGTTTAATGTGGAAAGTTCAAACTCTTTTACGTGAGGTGGAAGAGAACTTTCTACAAAGTTGGGCTTCTTTGCTATTGCATGGTTACAGTGATTCCCTGGAAACATTGAAAGGAATGGCTGAAAACAGCCTGAAATGAAAAAAATAGTGTAACATTGCTTCCTCACGCGTAAGAAATTTACTGGATTATGCTCTATGGATTGGTGGATAAGGCAAGAGAAGAAATACTCAAGAAATACCCATTTTGGAAAAAGCAATTGTGAGAGGATATAGACTTTCAAAATACATTGTTTGCGATATGGTAGCATTGAAAAAATAATACTGAACATGTTAAGCTTTGTTTACCTGTATGTATCAACGTAAATTATCAAGCAACAAAACTATTCTACACCATGATATATCTTACTGCAATGTCACCTGGAAGGTAACTCTTTAATTCTAGACTAGTGTTCCCTGTGAAGTAAAATATGGAAATTTATATGCAATTCATATGTCTGTGTCCATACAAAATGGAAAACAAACAAAAAGATGAAAAAGCAGTAGTAGTCAGTCATACTTCATGAAGTCCCCTTTCTTACTGTGCTGTTTCATAAATAACTTAATGTACCTCATGAGATTTCATGAAAAGTCTCACCCTTTTTCATTCAAACCTTCACTTCACAAAATTAGCCATTACAGGTCATTCAAAGCCCTTATTCACATTCATGGCCCTGTTTTTCAATTCTTTCCCTTCTCCTGAGTTTTACCTGCTTATATGCACCAACAAAAAGAGACAAAAAAAACCTCACCAAAAAACAAAACCCAGTACCAAAATATTTCTTTGAGTTATATGGGGGGGGGGGTGTTTTCTAGGTGCATGGGGGACCATGGTGATGTGACTCTTGACCACATGTGACTACAGACCATGGACCTACTTATTCAACCTGCCACCGAGGCATGGTTACTTCTCTTTGCCTGTACCTGTGATGCTGTCTTTTATTCCAGACTCCCAGGACCGATTCCAAGTGTGCAGGCCTGTTGGCTGCACTGTATTGGCTGCTCCTTAGGCAATAATACAAAATCTGTTGTTTGTCATGAAGGTCTTGAGAATGACTTAGAAATTTATGGATTGCAGCAGCAGGCAGGGAAGAGAAAATCCCATTGATCTGGGAACTAAGAGCAATTGTGTGATGTGAGACCCCAGTCTCAGAATTAGGAGACTTCTGCTCTGAAGGTAATCTTTCCAAGGCCTTGTAGTCACAAGGCAGAACTGGTGAAAGGAAAAATTTTTTGATTGGACTAGGCTGCCCCTCCAGAGCTGTTGGATTCTCACATTTGAAGAGGTTAAAATGGCCCACAACCACACTCAGTGTTAGAGGGGCATTTATCACAGAAAGCTTTGCAACTAAGAGCTAACACCTACCCCATGGGAGAATTTCTAGCAAGGGGTAGGCGGGATACTCAAATGAAGAACTGCTGGCACTGACAAAGAGAGCAAGGCTTGCTTACATGTTAATGGGTACTGCCCTGAGATTCAAGATGCTAGGACGAAGAGACATAACCAACTATGTGAACTGTTGGCTGAGGAAGCTTGCAAGGAGAAGTAGTTGATGAACAGTGATTCCAACAGTCCCAAAGGACCATCAAAACAAGCTGTACAAACCTGACTTGATATTAAGGAAGGGAGATCAGGCCTCAGGGACCTCTGGGGAATATAAAAAAACATCATCACCCAAAGGAGCCTATCTGAAAGGTGACAACTGCCAACAACTTAGGAGCCTGTAGCTGCCATCACACCACTGTCTGACCTGGGACTCTCAAGGTGCCTGTGGCAGGGGGGCTTCTAGGTGCATGGTGGGGTGGGGGGCAGGTATCTAGGTATGTGGGGTTCTAGAATTTCTGGGTGTTAGTTATATTAACTAAATTTACGTGTTAGTTTCATAGTTTCTCAGTTTATCTTTGCGATACTTTCCAGATTCTGACTTCTGGCTATTAGATGGTATTTCAGTTAATTGTTGTTAATTATTAATGTTAACATAAACCATTGAGACAGTTGCAGAATCTCCTGCTATTTCCTGAAGACTTCCAGTGAAGTCTTAAGAAGTCTTAACCGCAGCACGGTGGACCCACAGTTGTATAAAGACATCTATCTTGGCACAGTGTAGCTTCGGCAATTATGAAAACAGTCCCAAACATCTTTCAGAGAAATAAGTCATAAGGCCCTTGTTGAAGTCGAGATACCAAACTCATCTGCAGGGGCTATGTTAAAAGCACATTAGTACAAATGAGGTGCTGATATCCCTTATGTAAGAATATCCCTTATATAAAGAGTGCAAGGGCAATGGTAAATGGGTAGATGTGAGCCTTTAGTGTTATATGCATGTTGCACATTCCAATTAACTTCTTCCTTACCAAGTTTTTTTCTTTTAAAAAAGCCTTGGTTTCCACAGATGTCTTCCTTGTGCACTTTACCCAACCATAAGTTGAGTGTGATGTTTCTTCAGCCCATCTTCAGTCTAGCTGTAAATTGTTTAAAATTTGAGTTTGCTGTGTCAAGAATTAATACACTTTTTCTCTTGCGCTTTGAATGCATGTGATGTTGCCAGATATGATCTGAGTTGTCAAATTCTATCAGGTTTATGTTGTAACTTGCCTGAACTTTAAAATATAACACAGAACTCGAATAAGAATGATGAGTAAGGGCTGTATATTGTGTAAATGGCTGTTTTGAAAATTGTTAGAATGTATTACACATTACATTGTTATTACAAATAGGTTAAATAGATGCATTGTAATCCCTTGGCTGTTATCTTCATCCATGTTTTACTCGGGCGGGGGGTGGGGGTGGGGGGGTGGGGGGGGAGTGGGGCGTGGGGGTGTAATACCAGAAACTGATCTTATTGCATAAAATAAGCAAACTAAATATGATTATGGCTATTGTCCTCTTCTAATTTCAAACCAGGAGAGCTGCTAAATTATCTCAGTTAAAGGTGAGCATAGGAAAAAAGGGCTCAACCATCACAGGAACAGTATGGATACCTTATCTCTGAAAATAAACAGGAAGTTGCAGGACCAGACCTCTTCTGAGCTACAGAAAATTTTTGTTTCATTTTGGAAAAGGCAGGAAGGAAAGATGGATAGGTCTGACATTATTTTAAAGCACTAGCAATTACTTCTAAATGTGTGACCAGCTGAACAAGCAACTGATGTATTTGAAAAACAGATGCAGATTTTGATTTCAGTTACTGTGATGTGAACTCACAGAAATTGCAGTGTTAGAATTGCTCTGGGTTGAAAGCTGAATACAAAAACAATGATCTGGCTTGCTGTGCATTTGTGGGGCATGCTTTTTAAATGTAAATGTTATTTTGAAAACTTCTGGGGAAAATATTTATCGGCTGGATGTTTTACATGTGATATGATGTTATATACATACCTTACTTCATGGCTAATAGTTTTATTCTAGTTAATTTTGAATAAGCAGTTCTTGGTTTATACGTGGAAAATATTTATGGAATCCCTGGAGGGGAAGGTGAATCCAGGTAACCTACCAACAAGTAAAGAATAATGTAGTTTATTTCATAATTAATAAGAATACAAAATGTTATTCTGTTCATGTGGTTAGTAAATGCAGTCAGAAAGTCTTTTGAAAATTGACAGTACTGCAAATGTTGCTGACCGTATGTTGCCAGCTTCCTAATTCTGAGTTTGCTGTGTCAGGAATTAATACATGTTTTCTTTTCTGCTTTGAATGCAGGTGATATTTGCCAGATATAATCTAAGGTGTCATATTCCATCGGGTTTACATTGTGACTTGCCTGAACTCTAAAATATGATAACACAGAACTTGAATAAGAATGATGAGTAAGGGCCATATAGTGTGTAAATGGCGATGTTGAAAATTGTCAGAATGTGTTATATATTACAGCATGTGTATCTTGCAGAAATTTATGATGCTGTAGTTAAGAAAACTCAGTGCATATGATTTCACTTTCAGGCTTTTCAAATTAAGAGTTATGACTTGTTAAATGAGAGCGATGTTGCACCTCAGGCTGGAACCTCAGTCAGCTCGGTTTTGTTTGAGCTTTACATACGTGAATGGTAGGGTAACCAGCATCAAGAGAATTTGGATCTTTCCAAAGGATTAATGAAGTAATTTACACCTGTTGTTATAGTATTTAATTCTATCACCTATTTACACTGCACAGCATGCTAGATCTGTTCAAACCCTTGAGTTGAAATGTAACCTGTGGAAACTGTCCGGTTACCTCCTCTGGGTTACCCAGGAGACTAACTGTAAAAGTGAAAATTAACGTAGGAAGAAAGGTTCCATGTGTCATAAATCATAACAAACACTGTAGTATCCATAAAAACTAACTGCTTTCTAATAAACAGGTACTTTTAGGCTGTGCTTGTCTTGACTTAAGACCAAATTGACAGTGTGGAGACTAAATGGAGTTGATGTCAGAACATTTTAATCCCAGGTATATACACAGTATAATAAATTAAGTAACTTTCCTGTTCTGCAAAGGAGATGGTGCAGCTAGGAAGGGAGGTCAAGTAGGTCGGCACAGTTTCCAGCCATGCTGTACAGAGATGAGGTGCCGTGGGGTTCCCTGTTTCTACTCAGATACTCGAGACCTCTCTAAGGATCTCTTTTGGGTCTCTCCCAGAGTTACTCCCGACCACGTCAGTTACAGGACTAGGTAGAAAATACTAAATCCTGACTTGTTTGTTCTATTACTCCTTACATCTGAGTCTACACCTTTTTGGATTGCAGGCCTTGAGACCCAACTTATGGCGATGGTTGTAATGTTGATTGGTTAGGTAACACATCTGTACTAAAAAAAAATTCCTAATCAACCAACCACAAAAGCCCCAAACTGAGACAGCAAAAATAAATTCCTGTATTTGGCTAGTTTCTTGCTGATTCAGTGTCCATTTCCTTATTTCCTGCATTGTTCTACACATGGGTAAATCCAAAACACTTTTAAATGGCACAGAATTCGTATTTCTGAATAAACAGTGAAGACATTTTCAGAATGCAGTTTTCTGTTTTATGCTGCATTATGAGGTGCCTACCTGAGAAAATGCCGCCTTTGTCACAAATCAATGTTTGTGTAAATATACAGAGGATAATGCTTTGACCTGTTAGAAAGTATAGCTGAAGAGAGGTCAGGTACTCAGAGCTGGTGTAATTCTGGTGTAGGTTCTGTCTGTTCCTTAGCAAGTAGAACTCTGTTATTTCACCAAGAGTCCTTTTCATAAACTGTAAAATAGTGAAATGTTTTCGGGGTTTTTTTCCTACCAGCTGTCATGTGTTTCAAGACTTTTTTTTTTTTTTTTTTTTTTTTTTTTTTTTTTTTTTGCTATCGTTAAAATCTTTTTCCTCTTTTCAGCCTTAATTTAATCCTATCTGATTTACACAATCTGGTCTTGATTTGATGCACTTTATCTTACACAGCTCCCTCTCTGCTCCACAGATTTTCTTCTATGTATTTTTATATTATCACTTCACTTCTCCAGGCCAAGTATAATCTTTTTGCTTTTTCACTTAAGACCATTTCTCTTTCTTCTGATTACCCTTGTTGTCCTCTGCAGCCCATCTGTCTTTATTATTTTTTTTGAGAAGCAGTCACAGTTCATGTTGCTGAAATACTTTTAAATACCCTGAAATTAATTTCTTTTTTTTTTCAAGATCTACAAAGAAATATGTTTGCAAGAGGGATTTTTGCTAACACAAAATATAAATATGCTATTATGGGTCAGAAAGCTTCTTCTCTTGAGGAAGAGTATCCTAATTCCAAGTGGTCTTGATGTCTTTGCTGGTACAAAAATGTATAGTTCTTAAAGCCAGAAAACAGGATTAGTATGGTCATCTTAGTCTGAAGACTGTAGAAGCTTGTTAGGGGATTTCAACATCAGGTCCATATGTTATACTTAAGATCTAGCATACAATTTCCTAAAGCTTCCTCATGATAGAAACTTCTTTCCAACAAAAGTTCTTACTATTTTCAGTCTGTATTGTTACTTAACAATATTTCTTCCTATAACCATGTAGTAATATGGTAAGTGCTGTATTATTACAGTTTTCTTCTTCAAGTTTCCTTATGCTTAAGAGTATTCTTTTGCCAAATACTTTTTACAGAATAATTGCAGTTCTACTGTAGTGCTTTCAAATGAAAAGAGTTGGCTGGTTCTGTAACACTTTAAAACACACATATTTAATTACTTTTAAGGCACTGCTAAATGCATTAATGAATTGTAGTACCGATTGGTGTGCAGCAGGAATGGCAGTCTTAAAAAAAATAATAATAATTTACAGTTGAAATTTTTTTATTAATAAAAAGTTAGATGAGGAAAAGCTTAACTTTCCATGTTTTGCCGTATTTTTAAGGTGAAAAGATTAATAAAGCAATTATTTTTCATGTCCAGTATACACTTTACTGCACTGCGGTGTATGAAGCTCCAAATTTAGCTCTTAATAAACTTATTGGAAAAAAGTGTGTAAATAAACAAAATATCACTGCTATGAATTATAAAATTCCAATAGGACATAATATCAAGTATTGTCAAGGCATTTGCATTTATAGTATTTCTTGGCTACATCTATGACATTAATATTTACAAATAAGAGAATTTTATTAATTACAGTCCTGTGGAAAAAAATCTAAGTAAGAAAATTTTGCCTTTAAAAAGGGAAATTACTAAATATCCAAGCAGAAAGATTTAAATACCAGAAAGCAATCGTTGCTCAATTTATTATTATTTATTATAGTTTTATGCATTTGTTAAATACAGCCATTCTAGTCAATATAACACTCTTAGGTTTGCAGCCGTACGGAATGCTGAGCGTTTGTGGCTGTTGGCTCAGAGCTTGCTGGGCCGGGCAGCAGCTGGCAGCACCCACCGCCACATGCGGATTGCCGCGGCCTGTGCTCCGGCAGTCTTGTGGGAATCCGCTGACTTCTGGAAATGGTAAAGATCAAACATCCAAGCTGGAAGGTATAAAACACCAGCTTACCCAACAAGCTTTTGAAGCTGATCCAACAGGCACCAGGCTGCTGAGGCCTTCATGCTGCCGGGCCTGACACAGGGCACGCTGCGCCCTGACGGGGACCAGGTGCCTCTTTCTTCCACCTCCCCCAGACGCACGAGTTATGTGTTATAAATCAAGAAACTTTATGACTTGAATGGCAAATCAGTGAATTCATGTTATAAACTAGTCTGGACAAAACAGGATAGAGCCCTCGTTTGTCATGTTTGTTGTATTTCTTAATGAGCTCATGAAACAAAGTTTAAGTCCCAGAGCACATTGTCCTGTATATTTGAGTGATCCAAATGAACTGTGACAGCTTTTCCTGAAAAACAGCAAGAGTTGCATGTATTTTTTATGTGTTGTCCTTATTGTCAAATTTATAATACGACAGGATAATTAAACTCAGAAGTATTCCCGTTCTAATTAAAATAGGGCAAGAATTCATTCTGTTATCCCATGACACTTTCATGAGATGCCTTTTATTTTCGTCTAATTTTCCATCGGCAGGGGGGAGGGCCTAAAACAATCCACTGAAGGTAACTCAGAAACCCCATAGTTTGAGAGGTTCAAATGAAATAGGACACATTCTGCACCCTCCCCCAACAATGGGATTGTAGAACAAGTTCATCTAACCCACCATGTTTTTAATTTTATACTGAATGCATGCCAGCTAGGAGGGTTAGTAAAACAGGTAGTTTGTAATGGAAGAATGGACACAGGCGTGAGTACCAGCTGTGAAGAACTCTTACTATGTCATATCTTGGTACCGGACAAATTTGGATAGATTATCGCCAGCCTTATGGTTTGAAAATGAAACTGGTCTTACAGAACAAATGAGGTAAAAGGTGTTGCAGAAAATAGAGAGCAGAGGTTAAATCTTGGGCACACTTGTTAATTGTATGCTTTGCCTGAATTTTATAGGTTTGAACTTAATGTTTATCAGACACTCCTGTATATATGTGACATGCAAGGCACTGCAACTTCATGTCAGTCAAGCTGTGTGAAGGGAATAAAAATGAACTCTTCTTGCTATGCTAAAAATAATCCAGGTGTTGGTTGAGGATTATAGTTGTGTGCAGTGCTGCTCACAAACCTTCCCTCCACCCCAAGCTTAGTATGCATGGAGTGATTCAGAAGGAATAGAGCTCAGACTTTGTGCATCTACTTTTGATAGCTGGGTTAAGTAAACCAGGCTGGAGTGTGCTCTGATCTGCTGTGGGGATAAAGCAGTAGTTTCTAGCTTCCTGTATGAAAGAGGAAAGCTGAGAAGGAATCATACAGCACAGGAGTGCTGCTCTGCTCTTCTGCCAGCACGTCTCGCACAGCAGCCTTTCCTAAGGTTATGCTTAAAGCAACATGCTACTGAGAGAGAGACTTGTGGGCAGTGAAAAAGAAATGAGGTGTAAGGAAAGCCTTTTATTTTGTTTTGGGGTTTTTTGTTTGTTTGTTTTTGTTTTGGTGGGTTTTTTGGGGTTTGGGTTTGGTTTTTTTGGAACATTCCATCACAGGTTTGGGAACACCAGGGGAGAGGAATGAATAATGTTTCAGGTTTTTCTAGGAAAGCAGCTGATATAAAGGCTGACATTGTTAGCACGTGGGAGAAGATATTTACGATTGCCTGGAAGAACTGTTTAATTATTTTGTCTGAGTTTTTCTTGCTCAGCTAAGATGACAATAACACTTTCTTCCACCTGCCTTACCTACCTAAACCAATATATATATATATATATATATATATATATATATATATAAAATATGTTTCTGCAAGATGAGGAAAAAAGTGAATGCTTTCCTTAATCTTTGTTTCTTAACTAATTGTTGTTCACTGAGCTCTAAGATTCCACACAGCGACTGAAATGCAGTGGAAGAAGTCCAGCTTTTGAATGACAGCAAGCACAGAACTATATAGAATAGGTGTACGCTATGTACCCATGCAAGTGGAGTACCTCAGGAACACAACACTTAAGAAAGATATTGACTGGTCCGTGTACCAGTAGCATCACCAGTGACATAGATGTGACTTGAATAGGGCTGATGCATTTTCTAGTTTTTCTACTGGATAGCTATCAGAAATAACAACTGAGCCTGCCTTTTGAAACAAAGGCAATAAAAAAAGTCTGCCTACATTTCAGGAACAATGTATTTCATTTAGGACAATACAGCAGTGCAATATTAATACTTTTAGTTAATACTTTAACTCTTTGGGGTTTCAGCATATGAAATATGCTCGTTCGCTTATGCAGAGAGTCTCTAAAGCAGTACTAGTGGGAGAAGATAGGGTAGTTTCATCAGTGCATCTTCGATGTTACTTTTACTATCTTCCATTTAAACTTTTCCATGGTATCTTATATGTTTGTTCCTGTAGCACCACTCCCTCAAATGACGTCAAGACTATGGTTACTGTTAAAACCATCTAAGAAATTATGACTGTGACTTCATAAAAGCAGGGGTCACTACTGCAGAAAAATTTCTCCTAGGTTAGTTTCCAAGAGCTGTGTTTGGAGCAACTTGACAGTTCTGGGTCCCAAACTAGAACTGAGCTTGCCACACACTTTGCCCTATCCTCCCTGCCATACCTCCCAGTGCCTGGAAACAGTTGAGTTCTTTAGGAAGGTGGCAGTTGGAGTTCTGCCTTTCTGTTTCCAGTGCAGACTATTATTACTGCCTCAATTTCACTAAAACTAACTGTAGCAACAGCCAGCCCTTCCTCCTTACCACCTGCATCCTCCTGTGCAGAAACAAGACAAAATGGGAAGAGCGGCAGCAGCGCGAGAGCATCTCAGTTGTGCCTAACAAGTGCTGCTTGTGAAAGCCACCAGCTGTGAGGGTATTTATGGTCTGTGGTGCATTTCTCACCATGTTTTATCAGCAGTTTTTCATTCATAATTACAAGTTATCCTAAATGTTGTTTCAAAGTGAAATTGCTGGTTATTTAGACTGAGTATGAGCATTTGGGTTTAAAATACTAAAAATCTTTTTCCATTCAGATCTGTGTACTAGGAATTTCAGAATTATCCAGGACTGCCACAGTAAATTCCTCTTCTTCAGTAGATTTGCCTCAATGCAGTCCTACAGAACCTCCAGAATCGCTGGCTTGCCTGAAATCTTCTTTTCCATCTGTGGTGCTCAGGTTTTTAACCTAAGAACTGACATGTTTTATTCAGCTGTTGTTTTGTTAGTAAACCTGCTGTCCTGTAACTTCAGAAATAACATCCTCTAATCACATAAAATCCTATGCAACCTAATGAAAGAACGCATCAAAACTGACAGTGATGCAGCACATGTAATTCCTTTAGTCTTCCCCCTCCTCCAAGAAAGTAAAAGTAGTTTTGCTGCTTATGAGGACAAGGGGAAGAAAAGCATATAGTTAATACGCTATAGTGCCATCTAGAGACCCCAGTAGACTGGAAAGCATGTAGACACCTAATTTACTGTTTCTACCTCTGGAAGGTTAAAATCTATCATTTGATAATTCCCGTTCTACAGCGCACACTATTCCCTTCAGGAGTAATCACGAGCATATAGCTTCCTGTATATTAATGAAAAAAAAGAGCACAAAAATAAAATTTTCATCCTCTGACTAGGTGCTCTGCACTTAATTTAGTAAATCATTCTTCCTGGACAGGCAAGGCTCCCCATACTATCATAAACACTAATTATTGTCATCTATTATTCCTATATTTTCATTGAGATTTTATCTTCTACGGTTGTTATAGTTGTGCTGTACATACAGCTGCAAGATTATGGTGCTTATCTCTCTCTATGGACCATGTAATTACCACTTACAGCACTTACTTTCCAGGAGACATCTGTGAGCGATACAGCCACCTATGTCCAGAGTCCTCATACTTTGTCATTAAGAGTTTCAGGGCTGATTTGTAATGTAATAGTAGTGAAGTCGTTCTGTGTAATACACCTCGTTATTACACTCGTGTTTTTATCCCTATGAAATAGCCCAATGTTATTTTTTAGTGTACCAGTCTAAGAATACCAGAGTGTATTAAAATGATGGAAAGGAGATCATACTAATAACAATAATCCCTTCGATTACAGTATTCTGTCAGCCATTAGGATTTTTCTAGGGGAAGGACTATCCTTTAGAAAAGACTAGCCAAGTACTTAACTTCTGTGTACACAGAAACATCATAGAAGACCCAGAAATCACTTGAACAATACTTAGTTTTCCTCTAGCTCTTGTAAATTTTCCTCTGGTATAACTCCTAGGATTTTAATGTAGTTTTTCCAATTTTGTTTGAAGAACTGAAAAAGGAACAAAGTTCTTTCACGTATATAAAGCATGGGAGTGTATAATATAGTAATGAACCTATATTATGGGAAAGTGGTGATATTCTCTTTACTGTTGCCTGATTATCTTTGCATAACGACATAGTCTATTACAAAATTATTTTCCTGGGAGAGCTTTTAGAGACAAAAAAATGCAATGGAAGACCAGAAGCTCAGCTGTTACACCCTGAGCAACTTTAGCATAAACTATAGCTGCTGAAGATTATTTCAATTTGTACACATTGGTGAAAAATGCTAACCTCTCTCCCTTTAACTGATGTCACATGAAACTTTTAGCCGCAGTGACTTTCAGTCCACTGAGAAACTGTTGCCCAGTTGAACTGAACGGTTTTACCACCAACCACAGTAGATTCTCCACCGTCACCCCATATATTCCTACGCAGTCAGCGTGATCCTTACCTGTAGTACTTGTTGAGATGTATTCACATTTATTTTGTTATTTAATGTTTGTAAAAGTCTGTAGATGAAAGATGTAGATGTATAACTGCAACATACAGTTGTATCCGCTGTTATTACATACCACTGTCTATTGTGTGTTATACACTTAAAGTCAAAACCAAATAATCCCTTTTATTCTTAATATTGAAGTATTTTGCAATAATCAGTCCTATGTCCTGTTTCAAAATAAATTTGGTGTCATTATTGTAATTACTTAAAAAGATCACCTATATAATCTGTACAGACTTGTTCACTTAAGCTATCTGTGGTGTTCAGCCTTTTCTCAGGTAAGACATCTCTGCAGGGAAGATAAATATCACTGATTTTTAAAAAGAAAAAATTCAGGAAAGAAACTTATGCATACTGATTTCAGTAGCATGGCATGGAAGATATTTTTACTTTAAAATAGGATTGTAGTAGTTCTGTTTCTGCAGTAATTGCTTTAATAATACCAAGCTGTTCTTAGAACAATTCAAGTTTAAAGTTGAATGTAAACAAGTTACCAATAAAATGAAATGTCTATTTGTTCAGGTAATTGTAGTATGTATTATAAATAAACTGACTTCTTCTGAAGTCTATTGTAAATACACTGGATTCATTTACTTTCCTTAGAGGAAAAGGGCTGTCTAAATAACCCTTAAAAATGCTCACCATTTAGACTTTATCGTAGTAGTCATGCTAATACTTTATTTTAAATAGTGCTAATTATGTCACTTCATTTAATCCATTGAAAAACAGATTTCCCTAGATGCTTCATGACTCCTTTAGTGTTAATTGCATCTTTGTCACTAGAGCTTTGAAAATAAAGACTATATTGCAGCAGGTGTCACAGAAAACATTTTAAAGCAACTAATTCTTCAATAAATATTGTAATATTTAAATGGTTTGGACATTATCAGGAATAAATTTTAACTGAGATCCTAAAAGCATAACTTACTAATAACAAAGGTCAAGTTGTATCTTGCATTACCTGTATGGCTTCATTGTATACATATTATCTCTGTTTTTCTCAGTTCTATTAGTTTTATGATAACATTTATATTATTTATAGGAATTACCTTTGACTTGTGTTAAGATAGCTAGTCTTTTGTATTCAGTAAACTGCATAGAATCATTTTTTAGTACAGACTTAAGGCTTGACTATTACCAGATGCTTTAATGTATGCAGTTATGCATAGGAAGCAGTTTGCGGGGTCCTCAGCTCTTGCTTCCTGCTGGTAACGGAGAAGCAAAGAGAGCATCACAGTACCTCTGTGCTTCGACTGTCCCAGGCCATGAGGGTTTCCTCGGGCTGTCCCAGCAGGTGGGCTTGCACAATCCATGAACAATAGTATCTACTTTTGAAACTGAGTGATATTCATGCCCAAGGAGGAACTGTGAGCTGTGCACAAAGAATGAACAGATGCACAATAGAGGGTTCTTGTGCTCAGTGTCACTCCCTGCGCACAAACACCCACTGCATCTTGGTAGTTTTGTGCTTGGGTCAGTGTGAAGTGACTCTAACCAATGACAGCCTGACACTGACTTTGCAATCATATGAACTTTATAAAAAACTTTCTATATCAAGAAGGTTTAGGAATTTTGTTTTAAAGCAAAAACAAACAAAACAGATGTAAGTTATAACTCGGAGATCTCAATCTAGGGTAGCATGCCTGGGACATTCCTAAATTAAGGCTGCATGCACTTCCAAGTCAGATCGGTAGAGTACCAATGGATTAACTAGTCTTATTAATAGACACAGATATGCTGCTGTTGTAGGTGATTTGGTCAGCCTTGCATCTAATCCTCTGGGGTTTTCTGCCTTGTTTAATCAAGTTCACTTCTACTAAGTGGTACAAAAGATAACAGTGTGATTTGGCAGCTTTTATACTCACTAAGCTCTGATGCTAATGGCTTGGAAAATATATAGAAACAGAGAAGGAGACTTGGTTTTTCTCCTAATCTTTGCTCTCTACTCTGTTCTTTGTAGTGCCCTTCTCTTGTTTTTATTTCTTTCAATCATTATGTGCGTACAAAGAAAATTGCACTCCAGCATCATATGAAATGACATGAAACACGAAAAAGTTTATAGAGAATAATTTCATGCCCTTGACAGGGTCAGTAAATATGACAAACAGCAATACTGTATTATAATGGATGTAAAAGCAAAACAAACAAATGAAACCTACCACCATAAACCCTATTTCTTTGCTGGTGATCTCACTGACTATAGGGTCAAATCCAAAGATCATTAGACATAGGGAATCTTCTGATAAAACATGATTTTACAATAAACTACTGACAAATAGAGCTGGTAGTAATGCAATACACATTGATCCAGATTTCACCATTTGGAACCACTTCTTTTGTTTCCCAATTTATTTGTCAGCAAATTTTATTCTATTCTGACTCTCCAAACCAAAAGCTCCTAATCAACACTAATTGAGCTTCAGAAAATTTAAATAATGTTATTTTTTGAATGGCCAGGAATGCCTTGTTGGGCGAAATGTCAGAGAAGTTCAGTCAACTCAGATTTGACTTGGCTGTTTTAAAATTAAATACACAATTTTTTATCAAATTATGGTTTTTCAGGCAACCTGTTTGAGCCTTTCTCAATAGCTTCTAATTTTTTTTTTTCTCCTACTGTGAAATAAAATTTTATAGCTATTTACGTGCCGTTTTCAGTGGAACACTTGAATACTTCCAATAGATCTCTTAGCAAATTTGTAGAATAAATGTCATTAAATGCACACCTTTTTGCCTGACGCATCCAAAATGTTCTATTTTCATGTACTAGAAATATATGAACTTTAAAATATATCATTTTTATAAAATCAAACTTAGTTTACAATCCCACAAATGTTTTTCTTCAAACCACAGGCAGAGTCATTGGATATATTCTTCAAACAAATCTTCCATGGGTTAGAGAAGTAAAGCTCCATTCTCTTTGTTCTGCTTAAGAATCTAAATGTAAAGTAGTTCAATGCTTGACATGCTCAAAAGCACCTTAGAATTAAGTGTCATGTATGGAATATACACATACAGGAGATGGCTGAAACTGCAAGTATGTTCAGAGATAAATACAATGCAAGCTTTAATTGTGGGTAAGTGTTTCTTAAAGAAGACTGCTGGGAAATGTGCACATATGGCTAAAACAAGTTAGAGGCATGTAGATCGCTTATCATATGGCTATCCATATTCTAGTCATGCAACACTATTTAAGTCACACAGCAGTTTGTGCTTTTTCTTTCAGGTCAGTCTTAGGAAAAAAAACCAAACCAACAAACAAACAAAAAAACCCACCACCAAACCCCCAACAAACAAATAGTCAAAATGTGCCAATCAATTTCTCTATCGGTTCTGTTATTTTGTGCCTGGTCTTCAGGTGTGAAGAGACTAGAGAGAGAAAGGACAAAGATTTCGAGATTTAGCTCAGTTTACATAGTTTTTTTAATGTGCTTGGCCTGAATTACTTGGCTTTTCCTCCACCTATAGCTCCCCTATCTTAATCTGTGCTCTCTTTGCTGGTGTGTATGCATGCTATATGTTTCAAAAGTAACATAAAAAGCCTATAATAAATCTGGCAAACAAATATATTGATGAACATGAGATCTTTTCTCATTGTCCGTGTAACTAAAAATGGGAAAATATTTATATGGTTATGAGTGGTAATTTGCTAATACTTATTGAAATAACCAAGTGCTCAATATATGTTTCTAACTTTTATTAATGAGAGAAATAGGAATAACTGGGTGACCTGTTACATTGCTGGTCACAGTCTCATTCTTGGGTTTTGGCAGATTTTTTTTTATTATTATTTCTGGACAGAATTATATGTTTGATGTATTAAGTATTGTGCCTTTATCCTAACTTTTACAGCCAGGCTTCTGGTTTAGTTGCCATATTCATTGTAGGTGATCATCATAACATATACAGTCATGCCTATATATTTTAAAATGGTTTGTTGTGTATATTTTCAAAAATACACTCCCAACAGTTTAAATAGGGTGCTTCCATTTCCTCTTCTCAGTCTGATTTTGCTTTCACTGTTTGACAAATTTCAACGGATATTTTCTACTGCAGTATACAGATTTTTCCTATGACGAACATGAAACTAAAATAACCCAAAGAAGTAAGACAGACACACTTGCAATGTTTTGTAGGTATTTTCTGAACGCTTCCTGCTTATTTAATCACTTAGACATCTGCAAACCTCAACACAATTATTTCTTTTTTCTGATCTAACTTTCCTCCTTTTTGAGAGAGCCAGGAGGCACAGAAGCTGTGCTCTTTAGCACGTCACAACATTATCCAACAGTACAGAAACAATCTGTCACACAGACTGTCAATATTCCTAGCTCTGAAGGAATGTCTTATATATTCTCCATATTTGTGACTTTATTGATCCTTTGTCATTCCTACAGAGTGAAACTGATATTTTCTAACAAAATGTAATTTGCTGGAAAAAACAAACAGTCAAGTGCTGATGAAAAGAATTCTAGGAAATGGCCACTCTGTCTGCAAATGAGTTATGCAGACTGATTCTGCTTAGTTGATGTCTATTTTGTATGCACTTTCTGATGCTCACAATCCTTATTAGCACTGTGCCTTTAATTAAAAATAACTGTGTTTTCACTTATTAGCCTCAATGTTCCAAAGCTCATTAATTGGAATTTTCCAAAGTTCTGATAGGAATTAGTCATCTAACTTCCACTGAATTTTAATGATATTTTGACACATGCTTGCAGCCATAAAATATTTCCTAAAAGAGACTGTGAACTGTTGCAGCTGTTTGCATGCATGTCAAGTGTGCAAGTTCTTTGTGCTGCTCAGGGATGAAATGTATTAAGGAAACTGCACTTTCAGAATTGATGGTGAGCTGTTAGTCCAAGGAATCTGTATATTACTGGCCTGTAGGAAAACTGAGGTATTTATATTAATAACTGACACTGCATGCCCTAGCCCTGTGCCTAACAGCTCTGTGAGAAACATGGAAAACCCACACTGGTGGTTTTATATTAACAGGCTGGCACAGATCATACAAAATGTTTTCTTTGTATCAGTCTTTGCAGTACTACACTGTCCTGTGTGCTTTTTTGATATTAACTTATATGCATGCTCAAAAGAGATGGAAGGCACAGTATGTAGCATCCTGTTTGAGCTTCTACAAGGAGCTCTGAGAACGGGAGGGAGTGGCCAGGCAGAGTTCTAGACTGTGTGTTTTTTACCACAATTCTTATGTAATTTTAATTTTCTTTCTGAAATAGATCTAATACAAACTACCCTGAAAGAATACCTATTCTGATGGTGCCTAACTGTATATTACTGTGCTCTTTTGGAGTGATTAATAGGAGTATTGCAGATACAGCACAAACGTTTTGCCTGACACATGAAAAAGGGAGTTAGTTATGTTTGTTCCTGGCAAGCTTGTTCTGCTGATGAGATGTCATGGGAATGAGAAATAAGAAAACATTAATGAGAGTGTTACCTCTTTCTTGCCTTGAAAGAAGTAAAAATGGAAGATGGCTGGTATGTCTTATCTTGGTACTGATAAGATAGTACTATAAAGCTGAAAAGAAGTACGAGTAATGAAAACATTTGCTCATTTTACTGCTGTAGTCTGAAGTCCCAAATATTAAGGACTACTTTAAAAAAAAAAAGAGAAAAAGTAAAATATTCTGATGCCCATGTTCATTAAGGCTTTTGAGAATTTAAGTCAAATGAAAAAAATGTTTTCATGGAAATAATTCCATTGGTTTCTGTAAAGCAGTACAGTTTAACTCCTTTTGATTTATTTATGTAAAGAATATTGTGCAAGTTTTCCATTTGCCCTGAACACAAAACATAAATATGAGAAGAACATTAACAACTTTATTTTTGTCCTTTGGGGCCTTTTTATTAACTGTATTACTGTATTTTGTTTCAGTCCTTTTCAGGCTTCTTTAGTATTACCAGTTTTATTTGTAGTGGCTCGTTTTACATTGTATTTGTGTTGCCTTTTGTCATTTAGCATGAAGCACCTTGAATTTTTAGAAATGGCAGCTAACTGGTTTCTCTGCTAGGTTTCTTTTTTGTTGGTTCTTCTCTACATCTAATAATATTCTTCTATCTCTTAAAGATATGAAATGTCTGGCAGCAGAAATAAGACCATTAAGCCCCATCTGTTTAAGTGCTACAAAGCCCACTATAATTGATTATAAGGTTTGACTTCATGTTAGTTACTCATTAATCTAACATTAAAGAAACCCCAATTTTGCACAGGCAAATTCAAGACAATCTGCTCAATGAATGCAGAAGCCCACTGTTGTTTTCATTTATCACTGTTAGAAGTATCTGCAGTGCTAGAAGAAATTTTAACATCTTATTTTCTTTCCACAAAATTGCCAAGGATAGAGGGGACCTCGGGAGGTCATATGGCTCCTCTATGTCACTTGTTCAAGCCTAGCATCTAGCCATCTCTTCTTTTTTGCATCCTCTAGCCATTGCTCTTACCTCTGTAAGGTGTCTGTGAAGACATTTAAATCTAGGACCCATTTATATCTGATGCCTTTGACACAACTCTCTTGTGAACACAAAGGATTACAGTGGAGAAGAATGCAAAACAGTGGGCTGTCTGAAACTTCATGAGACTATGTTCTGCCACAGAAAATAAAAAATAAGTTGGAATTTCTATTTTTTTATCATCTTTATTTTTCAGTTAATATTTATGAAAAATCCAGCCTTAGTGCAAAGTACACTTGCAAATTAGGGATACAGTGTGTTTTCTCAGAAAAAATGGTGTTTGGGAGGGGCAATGAAACAAGCTTGTGTTCATTTCTTACAGACAAGTGCACTGACTTGGAAGCAGGAGACAAAACCCTGACTGAAAAGTAATTATTTTGTGGGGACAAGTGCTATGAAACATTTTTTAATTAAACTTAAATGTTTAGATGCTGTCTTACTTTACTGTATATACCCATTAAGCTTGATTTCATACAGTAGGGCAAACAGATATTCCTTTAGGCTTCTCTGGGACTGCATTTATCAATGGGAACATAAAGCAAAACTGAATGGGCACTGATTATTTGTATTGTCTCCTGTTCCCACATTTCCTTAGTTAATATTTACTTACTGTTCCAAAGCAGATTGTGAGTTTTGCTGGTGTATTTCTGCAGATTTCTTTATTTCATATATGTGTTAAGCAATATAACTTTCAATAAACAAGCATATTTACTTCAAGCAAACTGCAGCAAGAAGATAAAAATCAGCTATGATTCGATTAGATTTTGTTTTAACCTAAAAGCTGAAATTTGATTGAGTCACAGCAGGGCCAAATTGAAGAGAATCACAGCATACAAGGAAAATGTAAGGATTTGGTCTGATTTTTAAAATAGTGTTATTCATACAGAAGTAGTTTAAACATCCTCCTTTCCAGAGGTTAAAAAAAGCCTTCATGAGAACCAAAACACACACACACCAGCCACCCCAGAACCCCAGAAATCATCTGTGGGTATTTACTGTCAAGCCTACCATCATCCTCTGTTCCAAGTGTTGCAGGTTGTCCAGTTATAAAAATTTTCTTCAGTGAGTTCTGACTGAAATGTGTAATGGTGCTGTCATGGTGTCGCCCCTTTCTGCATTTTCAATCTTGTCTTTGCTTCTTAGTGGTGTATTTTTACAGTCCAGTCCTATCACAGGTTGAACCAATGTACAGTACTGATGTATTTACTCAGATTTGTAGTTAAAAACAAAACAACAAAAAAACCACCCTTCAAAAATTAAACTCTAAAGCCAATTTAAAATTATTGTGGATCTTGTAAATAATAAGAATTCTGGGAAAGGTGACAACCACTTCAGGGTGTGGAAGTATTCAAGATGAAGTGCCTGATAGGAAATACTTGAGAATGAAGAGAGATGGAATTTTCTGTCTCTACCTAGGCCAGTAAGGGGCAGATCTCTGTAAAACCTATCTGATCCTTAGATTGTTGCAACTTGTCTTGACAAGAGAGATACAGCAAAGGATTTTTTGATAGTATCGTACAAGCTTATTAAATGCTTTGCAAGAATTACATACATCAGTACATTAGAGTTCTGTAAATTTTTTTGGTGATAACTACAGATCCTAGTGTATATTTTTTGTTGCTTTGTACCAAATCTCTCAATTAGATTCTCCAGCCATCTGCTGTAGGACAACAATGTATGAAAATTTCAACATATAAAGCAGGGTGTTGATTTTGTAATGTGTATGAGTTACAAACACATGCTTGACTTCAAAGTGGTCAGAAGTCATCTTTTGCAAATTTAATTTAAAAAAAAAAAACAAAACAAAAACAAAACAGCATGTTCCCTAATGAATGAGGTGCAAAACATTAAAGCATTAAATTAAATTTGCATACTTTGTCACAGTTGGCCTTCTCCATGCAAGAAGGTGATCAGGAGCGTGTAGCTGGGAAGATTCTGAATGATCTGTCAGTCTGAGGAAGACAAGCCTCTGTTTTGTCACTTTTGCTGTTCCTGTGCGCAACACCACTAAACATAGGTAAATGAAGTAATTTGCATTCACAGTCATTGGAGTTCAGTCCAAGGTAGCCAACTAAACTCTGTCTTCCTGTGGGAAGACAGAGGGTACCCTTAGAGCACAACCCATACTAGAGTCGTGATAGCATTGCTGAAGCATAGGGGCGTAACTGGAAATTTCATCAAAAGAGGCGTTTTCCCTTTTGACCTGAGAGGAGTACCCTTGCCAAAAGTCTACTCAGCTAATGTGAACTGGGAAAAAAAAAAAAAAAGGGGGGGTGGTGGGGTGGTGGTGTATTCAAATGTATTCAGTAGCAATGTCAAAAAAAGACTTCTGTGGACAAAAACTCTCTCTGCAGTACTTTATCCTAAGCCTCCAGTTGGGATCTGATTGGTTTCATAATAATGCAACTTCACATGTAGTAGCTCCTGATTTCAACAAAAGTCTCAAAGTCTGTTGACCCTTTACGTAATCCTGGATATTATTTTTTTTATTGACGGTCCTTTTTGAGGTCAATATTATATGTAATATTTTTGGTAGAGTACTTTTTTAAGCAGTTCTGTGCTTTTCTGTATGAGCCGTTATCTGTTCAGAGCTTAATCTGTTTCTCTTTGAATGCAGAAAAAAAAATAGACCGCAAATTCATGCTTGTCTTATCAGTACAGTTTTACAGCCACAGGAAGGACTAAGTCTCCTTAATAAAACTTCTGTTAGTTAATGCTTGAAATGCCAGCTGCTAAAAAGGCTGCAGATAATTTGATTGTATAAGAATGGCTGCTATCTGTATAAGCACACTGTGTGATATTAAAAAAAAAAAAATAAAGATGGAAAAGAAAAAAGAGAAAATGAGGCAAAGAGAGTAAACAGAAGAAATTTGTGACCAGATGTGTCTTAATATGCATCAAGTTTGCCCCCTGTGGCAATCTGGAATACAAGTGGATAGAAAAGGTTTTAAATATTGGAGATTCTAAGACAATACACGTTTCTGTACTTTACATTAGAATAAGCAGTATTGGCATTAGCACAAGGATTTCTTTAATAAGTGTCTGAACAGTTTTAAATCCTGCATGCAATATAGGCAACAAAAACTGTATACATTTGACATATCCATATTACAGGAATTATGGTAGTTTAAGCAGTATTAGTCAGAAAAATGGCAACAGTACATTGGTGAATCAGAGCTGTTTGTGCTCTTCGTATACATACACAGATTTGTGTCCAGGCAGCTGAGGCACCAGTCTAGACATAATTCATTTATGCATAGATTCCTGTCCAGGAAATCTTGTATATATATCACCAGTCTTGCTGCAGCATGTGTTTTGTTTTTTTTAACCATAAACTGATTGCTGCTCAATGTAGTGACTTCAGTATGGTTGTTGTTTATAGTTTGTAATTTTTCAATTTGGAGCATGAAGTAGCCCATGTACTAGAGGGGTTGACTGTTTTGTCTGAGTAATTTGCCTATTGTTTATTTTTTTGCCTAAGTCAGTTATATTTAATTTTTTAAAATGTTCTTTTTTAGCTTTCCTAACACCGATTTCTAGGATATTATTTTTAATGGAGCCTAGATTTCAAAGCATTCACAAGTGTATGCTTAATGGCTGATCTTTCTAAATTCTTTGCGTATGTGTGGGACATTGAATATCCTTTTCAGAATTTCCATTATAATCATGATACTAGAAATCCAAGTCTAGGCTTTTTAATTACCAAGTAAGGCACATAATATGTTCTTTGTGTTTGAGTGGAAAAAACTCCACTCAAAAAGCTTGCATGATAGTGTGAAGAAAATCATAGAAACAGCTTCTAATCTATGATTGTGCACCTTACAATGAGAAAGATTTAATTATGAACATATGAAGAAATGCACTTTTATTACAGATTTTTATAAAGGAATGTCATAAAAAAATTTTGAATAGGAAAGATTTAGGTAAATCATTTCATCATTTATTATCAAGCATTTAATATTCCCTTTTGTTATCTGACTTAAAGAAATTTTCCATTCTGATTTTTTCTTTGTGAGCTTCATGAGCCTTACCAAAAGTCGGGTCACCAGAGACCTTTAATCCTTTTTCATGCACTTTGAAATAAGAATGGGAATGCTTTTTTTGACTTGTAATATAAGTAATGATAAAAAAAAGATATATGAATCCCAAAGTATGCAACCTTACTTTCATAAATGAAATATACATCCTTGTGTACTGATATAGTGCCTTTAGAGGTGTGAATTTCAGCAAGATGTACTGCTATCATTTGAAGTAGTTCCTGAGTTGAAACTCTATCAAAATGTTGTGCTACTGTTTTGGGGACTTTTTTCAATTGTGCTGTACCATAAAAGATTTATGTCTATGACATTAATACAGAGAGTATCATAATGATATACAGTGTTACTTTCTGGAAAAAAAAATCTGGGCTGTAGCTCATCAGTATTTACATTTTACCTTCAAAATAAGAAAAAGATTCTGAGGTGTTCTTAAGAAATGCTTGTTGCCTTCTGCATGACTGAGTTGTGTTCTGGTGCATTGTATGAATGAACATGAAATCACATTTGGGAAGAGTGGGTGATTGAACTGTGAAAGATACTAGAGAAAATCTATAGCAGTTGCATCTGACTCTCATTTTGTGTTAGTAGGTCAAAATATTAGTGTTTGGTTTCATTTGTAACTTAAGCATGAATTGCTTTCATCCTAAAAAGATAAAAATATTGTGACTTTGACATTATTTTGACAAATGAAAATGCAATTTTAGTATTGAAATACTATTTTGAAAAGTTAGCACTAGGAATTGTTCAGTAACATTAAAACAGTATTCTTAATTCACAGGTGAAAATACACAAAGACGTCTAGTTTCTATGAACAGAAATAAACAGAAAACCATAATTTTAAAATTATTATTTCCTGATTAGGTCCAACACAAATTATTAAAAAGTCCCAGTTTCATGTTTGTTTAGCATTTCATCAACCACAATAACTTGTGATGATCTGCTGCAGAGCCAGAAGCCTATCCTTTAGTCAACTGGTGATACCGCCTTTTGAGCAGGAGAGGTAAAATCTTGGTTGTTCTACATTGAAAATACATTACTTCTATTTTCTCAGATCTTTTCAAAGTAAACAAAGCAGCTTTCCAGCAACGTTTTAGATGCATGGGTGGTTCTTATGTGACTAGTTCAGCTGACTGCATTAATAGTATGTATGTGAAAAAGTGTTATTTAAAGAATCTTAATAACTGAAACAGTAAAGCCTTACTCCATTAAACTAAAAGCATGAATTCTTTTCTGCTTTTTAAAATTGTTAGCTGTTGTATAATTTTATTATTGTTCAATGTGATTCAGTCTCCTCAAAAACCAGTGTTAATCAGTTTTTCCATTGGTGGTTTGGGTTTTGAATCAGTACTTGAATGAACATATCCGTTGGGTCCAGCTGAGCATCACATCAGCTTGATGTAAATTCACCAGAGTTGCTGGAAATTTGGTTATCTAGGCCTAGAAAAATGAGTCCCCCAGAACGACTTGGCTGATGTCTGAACAGCAAGTGTAAGTAGGGATATTTGTCATAGCAAATATGTTTAGCAAAATTACAAGTAGATAATATGTGGAGACTTCTCTGCACAGAGCTCTAATATTTTTTTAAGGGCAAAAATATACAGATCATCATTTATCTGTATTTGTATACAAGGAAACTGGAAATAGAAAAAACCCTCTATTTTTATAACTCATAAAATACTTTTCATAATTTTATCCTTAATTTTGTAGGTAGACAATCCAGTGTAGATCTATTTATTTCTGTTAATACAATAAAGCTGTTACTTTCTCCAATAATTAAAGTGAAGACTATGGAAAACTAGAATAATTTTACATTGGGGTATAGATGAGATGTGGTTAAGGTGCCAAGATGTGAAATAATTTTAAAAGTTTTGAGCTGAAACCATCTTGTTTTGTTCTAAATATACAAGGTGACCTTTTTGGTCTGGCAAAATCGGCAAATACCATTTAGTACCCAACTCTGTGCCAAAGGTCAAGATAACACTTGATGAGTACAACCCAATTTTGAGACCAGGAATGTTGAGCAGGAAATAGCAGCTTATATCATCTTCTCTCATGTCCACAGTCCTGGTTCCCAACAAATAAGATGCCCTGCAGATTAGACATAGTTACTCTCAGCTGTACCTGATTGTGACAGCCCCCAGCAAACAGCTGGAGATGCCTATGGCAGAGCAGTGCTCTCAGACTCTGTTCAGTCTCTGACCTGAAGTTAGGGCTGGGAACCATACGCTGTCTCTATGCAAACTGGGCATTTCTTTGTGCCAATAGTATTGTAACCAGCAGTTTGCAATGGCTTGACATGCAGCTTACGTTGTAGGAACAATGCAGAGAAGGCCGACTGTGTCAGCAGGTCTGGCCTTTTATAGTGATAAGAGCTGCCTTCGTTATGTGAATTTCAGGTGTATGTGAGTTCTTAAGCACCTCCTTGCATTGCAGAGGACCCTAGGTGTGAATGACTTGAAAAAGGATTGCATGTGACTCTGCTTTTTGCAGGATTGCACGCTTGCTTTGAGTCCTCTAACCCACATGTGTCTAGTTTTATTATCTACAATTTTTAAATTACAGAAAGGTTTAAAAAAAAACAAACCCTCTACCTAAAGGAAGCCAGGAAATCATTTTTTAGACAGTTTGATACCATGAGCTTTGTCCTTGAGAGCAGCTGAGGCTTTTTGGACAGTAAAGACAAAATTACCTGTAACAGAAAGTATTTTTAAACATGTTATTCCAAGGTAGGCAGCTGCTCGCTGCTTGAGTCCTTCACTCACTGCTGTGCTCAGCAGTTAACTTTCATTACTTAAAGGCAGTAGGGCATGGAAGATAACTTCAACACATTGTTTTTCTATTATTCTTTATTCTCTGCTTAGTATTATCAAAGTGACTGTATTTTGATAGCAATAAAATGATGGAAACGGGATGTTGCTGAGTCGATTAAGTTTAATCTGCAAGAAAACACTTCATTCGTAGATTAACATTACTACAAGCCATCCAGAAACAAAACTTGACGGGTGTTATTTGGCACAAGAATGACCATATATATGGGGTATAAAACAGTTTCCTTTAAATAGAGTATTAACTTCTCTCCTTTAACATGCTCTTTCAGTTCTATGGCATGCCAGTGTATTGTTGTAATAATAACCAGTGCATATTATCCTTAGTAACATCCTAGTTTTAGAATTCTAGTCTGGGAGTTTACTTGAATTTTCTTAATTGAACAAAATAAGAACAAGTTAGAATGCCATCAAAATAGGAGTTAGTGAGGGAAATTTGGAATACTAAGACTGAAGTAACAGCTAAGAATATCTCTGAGATAACAAGAAAAATAGTAGAAAACTAAATATACTTTGTAAACACATATTTATATAAGCTACTATACACTTCTATTAAATATTGTGAAACTGCAGGGGTCAGCAGTCTTTTACTTTTTCGTTTCCAAAATTAGAGGATAGAAGTGATTGTAAAAATAATAATAATAATAATAAGCTCAAGGCAGTATTGTTTTGAGCTGGTAACCTTGCAACACCATTCCTGATATCACTCAAAATTTGTTCTTGTGTCATCTTCAGAACCCACTATAGATTTGCTGAGTAGCACAGAAGTCAGCAGCCTTACATTTGGTCATCCAGTTACCAGATTTACCAAAAATATTTTTTTATTATTATTTTTTGTAATGCAAATCTATTCCTTTAAGGAAATTAAAAAGGTTTTTCAATGTATAAAATAATTGTGTAATCAACATGATATCCTAAGATTTTACATAAACACTCATATAACATTCAAATGAAGAAGCATGAAAAAATATAAAGTAATACATTTGTCAAAATGTTGATATCACAACTTGGTTTCAGATAAATGTTTCATCTATTTAGACGATCTAGTATAGAAATGCATCATCACTCATAAATAAGATTTGCAGCAATTTTTATTTAGAAAGTTGAATGATCTTTTCAGGAAGTTTTTTATGTTTATTTTAGAAAGCAAACTCTTACTATATATACTTTTTAGTAAACTGGGACCTCTCTTTTTATATACCTCTTTTTACATCTCTTAAAGACCAGCAATATGCTCTTGAATAAATCAATGTCTTTAAATTTTTTATTATGCCATCAGCCTGGTTTCTTAGATCCTTTCAAACACTTATGAGGAAATACTATCTCATTTCTCTTCCAGTTTTAAAAGTAATTTTTTTTTTTTGATAGAACAGTATAGAGTGTTCATAACTAGTGTGTGTCTGCACAGTTTCTCAGGGGAAAGTTAAATTGAATAAGTAACTTATTTGCATTCCACAGTTCCTGTAGTCATTCCTAGCTCTTGCATAACTGGGTGTTTTGTCCAGTTTTCATCTCTGTCTCTCGTATGGATATTCCATTAGAAATTAAGTCTTATAAGTTGTGTGGAGTATACCTCCTAGAAGCTCATGCTCATACAAAGAGCTAACACTTAATCCTGTGTAACCTGCTCCATGTGACCTTGTTTAAGCAAGATGTTTGGATGGGATGGCCTGCCAAGGTCCCTTCCAACCTCAACTGTTCTCTGATTCTGTGACTGTTTACAATCACAGAATTTATTTGGGTTGGAAGGTACCTTTAAAGGTCAACTAGTCCGACTTCCTTGTGATAAGCAGGGACATCTTCAACTAGAACAGCTTGCTCAAGGTTTTGTCCAACCACACCTTGAATGTTTCCCGGGAAGGGGAATTTATTACCTCTCTGTGCAGCCTGCTCCAGTGCCTCACCACCCTCACAGTAAAGAGTTTCTGCCTTACACCTAGTCTGAATCTACCCACTTTTAGTTTAAAACCATTGTCCCTTGTTCTTCACTACACGCCCCACTTAAGTCTGTCCATGTCTTCTTATAAGCCCCTTTAGGTATTGGAAGGCTGTGATAAAGTCTCCCCAGTTTCTCTTCTTCCAGGCTGAACAACCCCAGCCCTCTCAGCCTGTCCTTATAGGAGAGATGTTCCATCCGTCTGACCGTTTTTGTGGTCCTCCTCTGGATGAGCTCCAACAGGTGCACATCCTCCTTGTGTTAGTGGCTCCAGAGCTGAATGCAGTACTCGAGATGGGGTCTCGGGAGAGCAGAGCAGAGCCGGCAGTTAAGGAGGCTTTAGGACAATTTCTGTGGGTTGCCTCTGTTGGGCAGCAGCCCATGCTGGAGAAAGCAGCAGCCATGTGATAATGATTCACCTGGCTGCTTGGTAACGTGATACATCCTGTTGTAGCAAGTGGTTTCAGCTAAGAAGCTAAAATAATTAGTTCTGTGCACACGTGACCACAAAGGCTATATCCTTTTTAGTAAGTGGACATGCAAATTTATTATGATGATAACTCTCTTTAACCTATCTTCTCATGGTACAAAATTCTCAGTCCCCACAATATATTCCTCTGCTTCATCAACTTGGTTATCTCAGTAAGACTCGGAAGCTTTGAGAGTGTGAGCGGTCTGTTCTGGGCTGTGGATCGTGTTGGTATGCCTGCTGAAGACAGTATGGAGATATTATTCCTCCCCAAATGATAGCTAGTTCCTCTGAGACACATTGTTGACTTCCTCGCCTTTCCTACTTCTCCTTCTGTAAATTATAGGATAAGCTGTAAAGATTTACAGCATATACCTTCTTAGTAATGATTCACTAGTTTCTCTGTAAGTGACCCTTGATGTCTAAACAGAAAGACAGTAAAATACTTGTTTGCTAGTATGTTTTCTATACTATCTACAGCTTTGTCAGCTGAATCTACTTTACTTCTCTATGGTCAATTTGTCTTCAGAAAAAATTTAGCTGTGTCCCAGTCAAAAGATTTTTCTTTTTTTTTTCTTTTATGAAATACAACTTTCATTGATAAAGTCAGAAAGCATGTTATCAGATATCAAAGAACAGATTTAAAATGACAAAAAATACCAAGAGTGTAGATAAGTGATGCTTATTGAGTGCATGAATTTATAGTCTTGTTTATCTATGGCAGTAATAGGGCTTTTCAAAATCATAGTCACCATGCGGTTTTGTTGTTGTTTTTTTTTTTCCAGAACTCTGGAGGGTGGAGAGGAGTTCTTTCACTGCTGTTGAACGTATAATGCTATTACCAAACCTGGGGTTTGACATTTGGTTTTGTACTGTGTCTTGTAACACACTGAAGTTACACAGTCCAAGTTTTGGTTTATGTTTTTGTTCAGCTCTCCCTTTTCCTGAATTTACAAAGCCTTTATACCTTAAAGGCTTTGTTTTCTTCTCTGACTATTCAGACTGTTCCCACCATATTAACTCACTCTGGTTTACATCTTTGCGAGGAAGTTCACCCAAATGAGCTGTTTTTCTTTTTTATAGACACTATAGTCTCTCATTCATTATTAAGTATGCTCAAATCTGATTCACTTTACGAAAGTTAGACTCTTTTTTTCCCCCACATTTGTCTCTTTCATGAGGCAGGGAAACAGCCATTTGAAGAAGAAAGTGAAATTTGAATATTTTTTAAATTTTCTTTTCAGTTATTCATTAATTGTTTACTTGAAGATCTGTTAAATCAGCAATTTATTTTTATTTTTAAATTAACTTGAACAGACAATCAGTCTTTTAGAAGTGTGTTCTTGATTTGCGGGGCAATATTGTGTATTTACAAGGGAACTTGCTCTACCTGGCTGTGCTGTAAGTTCGGATAATTATTTTGTGCCCTTTTGCTAGCCTGCAATACTTACAAACTCAAGTTCAGAGCAGTTATAATGCATGTGCCATTGCATTTCTTTGTTTCTTTGATACTTATAAGAACATAAGTTAAATAGTATTTGTGTGTTCTTAGGTTTTTATGCCTGGAGTACAAAAGGTGAATGGGTGTCTGCAAACAGCTGAGGTGGTTAAGAATGAAGTAAGCTCAGGAAGTCAATGCACAGAAAAATGCTAAAAAATTACTTTTTCTTTTATATCTGTTGAGTTCCAAGAGACTGTGAAAAAATTTCTTTACAGAAATAATAGAAACATTACAGCTTTACCATCTCTAAAGCAGAGTACCCGAATTGACAGTCAGGCCATCTGGATTTTGGAGGGGACAGACTAAACCCTCAGCTGAACAAGTGCTTTGTCCAGCGTCCACAACTTTCTCACTAAATAACTGTAGATTTTTAGGTTTTGAATGAATATATTTTCTATATTTCTGAGTATAAAAGATAACATTAAAAACGTACCTCGCCTGAAATCACTATTTCTCTTGTCCTTCCTGATAAGCACTGCTTTTCTTAATGTAAACAGTGAAAAGGAACAGATAGCTACTAAGCCAGGAAAGCTTCAAACAGGCAACTTGTAATGTAAATGCATTTGGGGTTTGCTAGTAGGGAAATGTTTGTTGTGTTTCTTGATAAAACATGATTCTTTTTGTGAACAAATATTATCTGAAGGAAATTGATTAATTCTCAAGTGTAGTAAAGAATTCTGTAGGAATTATTCATGAGAAGCTAAATTTGTGGTATGTCCGAAGCAAAGGTAAACACTTCATGTAAAGCCTCAGTATACTTAGGACAAGAAGCTTCCACCTATTTACAGGCAAAAGAAGGATAAAAAGTAATGAACGGTGAGATGAAGGTGTTCCTAATGTGATGCCATAGAGTGCAAAAGAGGAGATACGTTTCTCAATGCAAGTTCTTTGTAAAACAACAGTAAAAAAATAAATGCTACACACCTTTTGAGCTATGAGTGTGGGATTTTCAGGTAGTCTGAAAATTGTAGACCTCTCTGTAAGCCTCTCCCCCATTACACTCAACAATTTTAATTGGTACCACTAAGGGAGTGGTCCAAGAGATATTTTAACAATGCAGTAGCCTCCCAACTTCTGATCTTCGAAGTTGGCTGTTGAACTGCTTGTGAAGTATGTATCATAGTCCCATCAATTATTTTTTGCTTACCAAGTACTCTGCATGTTTTGAAAGAAATTAAATGGAAGTTATCGCTAGATTTAAGGATAAAACAATCCAACTTGAACAACCTAAATGATATTCCTCAAAACATCAACATTTTGATGTTAGAAAAACCCAGCACTTGATATGAGAAACTAACATAAACATCTGAAATAATCAGGAAAATTAAACAGTGCAAACTGTTTGCTGCAGACCAAACTCTAGCAAATAATATATTTCTGAAGGTCATGCCCATGGAAGTGGAAACTAGAGACTTTGACCTTTATGATGGCTTCGTAGTGGATGAACATAGACTAAAACTTGTTTAGATTTTAAAATTCTGCATAATTTAAAGCTTCAGGTTCTATCTGTATGTTGATATTAACGTTTATCCTATTCTGAAAAACATATGACTAAGAAGTAGTGAAAAACATGAGTCAAAATAATGAATTTTGATCAATGAAAGTTGTTGCGTTAAAGGGGGTTGAGTAATTTAGCAGGAAATACCCTCCCCTCCCTGCCTTCCAACTCTCCTCACTGAGGTGGGAGGTTAGGTGTGGCTAGGGTTACATTCTAGGTGATGTCCAATTTACCACCATCAGTTCCTGCCAGACTCTCACAGATAATGAGGCTCTTGCTTGGTCTTCGCCGCAGTTGTTGGCCCGGCAACAGACATCTCATATATTTTGCAGCCACTATGCAGCTTATCAGCTGTACGGTACCATCAAGTTCCCAATACTGCAAAGAGTAGAGCAGATCCTGGCTGCGGTGTCTCCACTCTGCTCCACCCTCCACTTCTCCTCTAGGATAGCAGGTGGTGTGGCTTTAGGGAACTGTGGTGATGGAGATGCTGTGCGTGGCAACCATTTGAAAGTGGAAATTGTATTTTTCCTTAAAGGGTTGTTATAATATTAGATCTATAATTTCCCCCCTCCAAGCAATTTCACAAAAAAAAGTTAAAAAAAAAACAAAACAGTTTTTGTCTTTTTTGGTATTCAGAGTCTTTACACACTTTTTCTTTAGGCTTTATTAATACCAATTTGTCTTGATTAATTCATATTTTTGGTAAAGGACACCACTGATGGATATTTGCTTACATAATTTCAACTGAAGAACCAAAACCCCCAAAATAAACTGATACTGTTAAAACAAATCTTTGAAGTCTAAATATTTCTGAAGTGAAAAACAAGATTTAAACAGTCCCCCTTCCCCTAAACCAGTATAACGTAAAACTTGTACCATGTAAAATACTTCCAGGCTTCTTTCAAACATCACAGAAAATAACACATTGAAAAGAGAACCCTCCTCTCACCTTGATCTATAATATAGTTTCTGGTTTTGCAATTTACCTTGAAAAAAATGTCTTTGTGTGTGTGTGTTTTCCTTTTTTTTTTAAATCTGTCACTGTCTTTTTTTTAGGCTCATGTCCATATCGTATTGTATCACAATTGAACTTACCGTTTAAGGTATTCAAGTTACATGAGAAAGGTTAGTGTAGACTTTGAGCTAGAAACCAACCACACTCTGTCTCTTAAGAATTTATTGTGGTGACATGGTGTAACACTTGTGCACTGCACTTTTCTCAGCTCCAGCCTTCTGTCCTCCAGTTTTCAAGAACATCAGCTTTAAAGAACTCTCTCTTTTTAGCAAAACTTGTATCAAATAGTATTCTGTAGTTGTTCTATAAATTCATGTTTATCAACTCAATTTTGTTGCACTGTGAATAATTTCATTAGTTTTCAGACACCTACATACATTGACATATCTAGATGTTTTGCACATAATAATCTATGTTGTTATCCAAGCCTCCATCAATGAATTTAATTATTTAGTAAGGGATAAGTTATGTGATGTTTACAACAGCTTTTGATAGCCAAAACAGTACAGGAGAGTTTGAAGATACCCAGGAGAAATCAAAACCATTCAAGGAATTATTTTATTGAACTCACAGACAGAGTGAATGCTTGTTAAAATAAACAGCTCATTTAGATAATCTTTTCTTGCGGTTCTGGTTTGGTGTCTTGAGCAGGATTAAGATTCCCTGAACTGGTTGTTGTTTTGCTGAATTCTTATGTTGAGCTGGCCTGTGGTTCTGCACGATGACTTCAATATATGTATAATGTTTCTATTGATTGGCTTAAATTCTGTGCAAACATGTAACTATTTTAACAAGAGAGCACCCATTTCTCCATCTGCAGGAAGCTCCTTCTGACAAAGTGTCATCTCTGCTACAAAGCGGAGAAATTCTTTTGACACTAAGAACTACAGGGAAAAGCTACTGGGCCACCCAGGTCTTCATCTCACTGTTATCAACACATTTAAGGATCCAGGGAGTGCCTGTCAGTTGGTTTGTGCTTGGCATAGGCTGCCCGGGGGAATCTCTGGGACTGGCCTAAGTTCCTACCTGGACAAATCCCGTAACAGTCGCATGCTTTACCCTGATGTCAGTGAGGGTTTCAGTCAATCATCTCCTCTCAAGCTGATCCATTGCCTAGCATAAAGACTAGCTGCACAGTTCCTTGGATCACATGGGGAATCCAGTGTGCTGGATCTACACATAGACACAGCCCTGATACCCAGCCATCCTGCAATAGGACACAGTTGAATTTCATCTTTATTTTACAGTTACAACTTAAATTCCATAGATTGTGCCACAACTCTAATGTTAGCACAGCAAAACACTTCTTCCTTACCATAAAGCATGTTAATTAGTACCTTTCACATAACTTGGCAGAGAAGTGGGAATTTCAGTTTATAGTTTAGTGCAATTTTATCAAATACTGTATAATCAAAGTACCCTCTTTTGATCATAGAATCATACATCGTTTAGGTTGGAAAAGACCTTTAAGATCGAGTCCAACCTTAAACACTGTCAATCTGTTTGACTAAACAATGTCCCTAAGGGCCATATTTACATGTCTTTTAAACACCTCCAGGAATGGTGGCTCAACCACTTCCCTGGGCAGCCTGTTCCAGTGTTTGGCAACCTTTTCATACAAGAATTTTTTCCTGATATCCAATCTAAACTTCCCTTGGCACAACTTGAGGCCGTTTTCTCTTGTCCTGTCGCTTGTTCCCTGGGAGAAGAAACTGACCCCCCTGCCTACAGCCCCTGTCAGGCAGCTGTAGGGAGCGATCACACCCCCTCCGAGCCCCCCTCCTCTCCAGGCTGGACCCAGCCAGCTTCCCCCCAGCCTGGTCCCCCAGCCCCTGCCCCATCCCCCTGCCCGTCCCTGGACATGCTCCAGCCCCTCCATGTCCCTCCTGCAGTGAGAGGCCCAAAGCTGAACCCGGGGTTTGAGGGGCAGCTACACCTATGCCAAATACAAAGGGAAAATCACTGCCCCGGCCCTGCTGGCCACGCTGTTTCTGACACAAGCCAGGGTGCTGTCAGCCTCCTTGGCCACCCGGGCACACCGCTGGCCCGTGCCCAGCCGGGGGCAGGTGTGACCCGCAGGCAGGGCCTGGCACCCAGCCTTGTTGAACATACAATTACCCTTGGCCTATTGATCCAGGCTGTCCATCAACATATCTAGTAGTCTTTTTGAAATTAATTTAGTGGTCATCAAAGTTTCTGAATTGATAGCTCTTGAAACACTGCTGCTCCCTTATTATTCGTTACAGTTTTTTCTACAGCTTCTTTTAGTGTTTTTGCTCCTGGCTTCAGCTCAGTCTAGTGAGATTAGCCCCGAGACACGGAAGCACAGTGCATTTAAGAGCTGAGACAGATTTGACTCACAAAGGTGTTATACAGTACCTCTATGACAGCCTAAATGGAATGAATCAGGGATCCATCTTGATACCAAGGAAAAAAGGTTTATGTGCAGTCACAGCTTTATGAAGTCTAGACTCTTTTTACAAGTGATTAAACAAAAGAGCATATTTTTTCCTTTAGTTTTTTTATGACCCCAACATTTATTTCATATACACTATTGTCAGTTTGCTAAGATGCAATGAGTTCTATTTTAACTTTTAACAAAAAGTGAAAGCGTCTGTAACCCTTCACTAATGCTTTGTCCATTTATTATTTTTAAATTTCTTTTTCATTGCTTTGATGCTAAGTAGTTGAAATTAATTATATTTTTCATCTTTTCTTAGTTTTATGTTAATATTAGGGTATTCTTATTTGATTGAATGTCTGTTCTGTAAACTGTTACATTTCTGATTTTTGTATCAGTAGTCTTAGATTGTGAAATACATAACTTTTAGGTGCTTACTGGGAATTTTGTAAGTAGTTAATTCTCATTCAAATTACAGTAATTGAATAAAGAACACAGACCATCCTGAAATTAGTCAAATGTATTTTCTCCAGAAAATATAAAATATTTCCTGGAAATGTTTACTGTCGTTTTTTCTTAAACAGTTTATCATATAGTCCAACCAGATAACTTTTGTTGGCTTTGAAAAGCCAAGAGTTTAAGTACTAGTATCATATATACTTGAAAATAGAACTGTGGACAGTGATACTATACTAAAATCTAAGCTGATAGCTGTCTTTTCAGTATTCATTAAGGACAATATTAATATTCTGAAAAATTTATCAGTTTTCCTTTGTTCTTGTGCTGTTGTTGCAGTTTCTATTTCAATATTGTAGTGGGAAACTCTAAATAAACCTATAAAATATTCTTTCTGCAGTGATGGTTTTTTTTGTGCTCATGAAAGAAATTTGAAATATTTGCACTTCGTGTGACCTCCACACTCAGTAGAATCAGCCTGTGACTTGTTCCCAACCATTTCCAAAGTTATGGAGTTACAATTGCACCACTATATTCTTTTTTTTCCTGGAAAATTGTAGTATGACTTGGCTTTTGTAGAATTAGAGAAATGCATATCTTCTGACCCATCTTTGACATGTATTCCTCCTTTTCACCCCTTTCAGAGGCAGGGGTACACTGGAGCCCTTGAAACAGTTATTTGTACTGTAACGCCACACGTTGCCATATGAGATTTTCTGCTGGAAACTTAGAAGCTCGTATACATGCTTCTTGAGCACGTAAGAGGGTTTGTTTATACTAAGGATTTGGTTACTGATTTTTATTGTCAGTATCAATGGCCATGACAATTTTGGTTTGTGGCAGTATATAAAGTTTCAACAGAAGTTGATTCCCTCAAGAGACAGAATACTCTTAAGTTGCTTCCTGGAGTGTTATGGTTGATAAATGTCCTGGGAAGTTTCTGAATGATGGCAAGGACAAGAATTTGTCTTCATGTAGGTTCCAGTGTTACTGTACAGATAATTGTCTTATATAATTTTGTTTCCGGTTTTGTAATCAAGAGCCCCAACCATTTTGTGAGAGTATGGTGGTATATTTGTGCAAGATTAAGATGTTGCACATGATTTGCTACAATTATGCATCTAATTCCCTAAACTGGCATTAAAGAAAACTTCCTGGGCAGTTTAAAGCCCATGGCAATTTTGGAAATCTCATGTATGGAAAAGGGGGCATGGAGGATAATGTTTATCTGCAAATATCACTTTGGAAGCAGTGGCATGAAATGCCTGGACATAGAAGTCTCCCTGTTTTTATTTATCGGTTTTAGATTGGACTGAAAGGGTGGTCCAGCTCTCGAACAGGCTGCTCAGGGAAGTGTCTGGGTCATCATCCCTGCAGGTATTTTAAAGACATGTAGACATGGTGCTTAGGAACATACTTTAGTGGTTCCTTGGTAGTATTAGATTTACAATTGCACTCAATGATCTTAAGGGTCTTTCCCAAGTTAAATGATTCTACGTGATTCTCTTATGCAGGGCCAGAGCCATTGAGCCAGCACAGGATTTTCATTACTTGTTGCAAAGGCAACAGCACTTGCCTTCCAGAAAATGTCCTGCCCTTAGCTTGTGTTCTGTATGAATATGGTATTTGCAGTGGTAAATTCTAGAAATAGGTCAGGGTTTTTTCCCAGTGCAATTGGATAAAGAGGGTTATACTTGATCTTTTTTATCTTTTAAATGTAGAAGAATTTCTGTCATGAGTTTTATTTTTTGGGAGTGGGAGAAGACAAAGAAGAAAATTCCATAGAGCTCAACTCATCAGTAAGCTGGAGAGGCAGAAGGCTGACTTCTTTATTATATAGAGTATTAGATTAACAACATTGTTTAAATTTCTCAAAAATTATAAGTTTTAAATGATCTATCAAGTAATTAATTTTCAGAAACAGTATTTTATATGTCTGGTTGGTACCTCTTTTAATCTCACTAAAATCCAAGGAGGTCTTTTTTTTATGGCCAAGGGAATAGTTAGTGAAGGACAAAGTAGTCCCTGTCATTTCAATAAAGGAATGCAAAAGAATCCTGCAAATAATTTCTACTGAGAAATCTAATTGGTATATGGTAGGTCTCATGAGTTACTATCATTATGAGAATTAAAGGACATTAGGATTTACACAAAAGCTCTTTCTGACAGAATAACCCCCAAAATTAATTGGAAAAATCTCTATTTGATAATGTTATACTAGCATATTCACAAGACTTCTACTTACGTCCTTTGCTTTTTTAATCTTTTTTTTTTTTTCCTCAACTGAACAGTCTTCAATTGCCATTTATTCACACTGTTTCTAAATGGTGCTGATGACCTATTACTGAAGGCATGCGTGTTGTATTTTGGGATGGGCATATTTTACTGTTACATTTTTAAAATGTTAATTTCTTTTATTCTGACATTATATCCATCATTAGATGTGGATTATCATTACAATACTTAAAGTTCCTTTGTCTAAATGTTTTTGTGAATTAAAAATAAATATAAATATGCAAAGGTACTGTACATTATTTGGTTTCAATTTTGTATCTTATTACACCATTTAAATTAAATGTATAAAGTTCTTCTACAGATTTCAAAATTTTTATATGTCTTCTATTTATTTTGAAAGGAACCTGCTATTGATAAAAATAAAAAAAAAAACCAGTTAAAGTTGCTGAGAACAATACACTTATCTGTTGCATAAGCATGAGCACTTAAAAGCAAGAAAACAAAGTTAAAGTCAAATCCTACTATGCCACATGATAATGAGACATTTTTCTTATCAAGTATCTTGATGAATACTTTGTCAAAGCACAGTAATCTAAATTGCATGCTGCAATCTGAATTTATTATTTATGTAATTTTAATACAAATATATGGCATTTGATTTTTTTATGTGTACTGAATAGGATAAGCCAAAAACTCAATGTGGTGGTTTGAGGAGGAATAAAAAAGTATAGCTGTTACAAGAATTTATATAAGCAGTAATCAGAGTGTATAGTTTTATTAAGTTGGGGAGAAATCATATAAAGTTCTATTTCATGCTTAGTGATATGTCACTGATGTGTACTTATATAATTTTTTACATTACTCTTTCAGATGGCTTTTGTGCTGTCAGTATAGTCTGTGATGACTAGTGGAAGAGCAGCACTGTTTCATATGACTGAATTGGAATAAAAACACTGGTACCGTGAGAAATATGCATTGAACTGTTTGATCAGAGTATTAGGTTTGTTTTTGTCATGTGCACAGTGAACGATTTAATGTCAGTAACTTCTTATCTCTTTGCATTTAAGTATACGTATTGCCTAAATGATGCATTATCATTTTAAAGAAATATTTTTTTCATTTAGATTTTCCTTTTCTTTCAAAATTCCATGGTATTGTATTGGATTTTGTGGTTTGGGTTGTAGGTTGGGGGAGTGGGGGGGGGGGGGGGGGGGATTAGTTTGGGTTTTTTTTGGTTTGACTTTTTGTGTGTGTGCTTTGGATTGGTAAAAGAAATTTGTTTGGGAACATATAAAAAGTATGGTAGAGTAGAAAGAAACATCTGCTATTGATTACACTTGTAAGGAATGATCAGAAAAAGAATATCTGAATCAACATCTTTAAATTGGTACAGAAGAGAAAGAATAAGAGAAGATTTTATTTAACCATCTATAAGAAATACATAGCCACTGTTTTGGTCACAAAGATCATTGTTGGTAGGAAGGGGATAGACTTTCAGGGGTTCCTTTTGTAAATCCATTTGATTTGACATTATGACAGATTCTTGCCATCTTAAAACCATCTAGAGACAAAGCTGGTGCAGAACTTGGTGGCTTTCTGGTCACTAGATAAGATTAGGGTTTTCAAAAGACCTTAGGAAACAGGGAGCAGCGCTCATAATTTCCTAAGATTCCTTTGAAAACTTGTTGCTGAGTGTATAGTAGTAATACCTTGGGGTTTTTCCTAAGCTTTTGATGTTGGTCTGTCTTTCTCCAATGGTACTTACCTGTCCTCAGTCTCTTCTCTGCATCGTTTTGCTGTTGTCCACATAAGGTATCACTGCTACACAGCTGTCAGTAGTGTGTACTCTAAGCTTGAAGAAATCTGTGAGCAGGCTAAACTCAGGTATTTTACTGTCACCAGGAAAAGCTTTTGGATAAGGCAAATACACAGGATTGATGAGGGCAGCAATTGTTGACATTACATGACAAGAGATGGGAACTCTTGAAACAAATGGGAGAAGCTAATGGGATACATAAAATGAGAGCAGATACAGTGTGCTCTGCACTTTTGCAGTTGGCATCACTACCCTCCTTAAACCAGCTTTAGCCTATTAACTTTTATGTCAACTGTAAAGATAACACTTGGTTTTATGTGTTTACAGGGATTTTTATGCTGTGCTGTTTGAAGGCCTACGGCTGGCTGGCCAACAGGGTAGGAGCTGCCCCTGCGTTGCTCTGGGTGTCTTCCCGGGAGAGGCTGGCCCCATGCAGGGTGTGAAGCCGCCGGTGCAGGTGGGGTGCCGGGGCAGTAAGCTGGGGGGCAGTGGGAGGCAGGGAGCTGTTCCTGTGAGCTGCAGCAGCACGCTAAGGACAGAGGTACATGGGCACTCACACCCAGACGTGGCTAAACCAAGGACTTTCCTAGGTTCTTGGGCAGACTGCACTGTTCTGCCATTCCAGTGTTAAATGCAGAAATCAGAAATGAAAGGCGCTTCTAGGGTCACAGCGCTTTGAGGATGTCTCCCTCTTCCCAGTTCTTTTGTTTCATTCCAAGGGTTTTTTTTTTCTCTAAGTTCAAGTTCATGCCTCTAGCCTGTCATTGTGGAACTAAGTTTCAGATTTTCAGCTTTGGTGTGTCTGATGTCTGTAAGGAAAAAAGTGTAGGCACAGGTATATCAAAGCTAGGGTTGCATCATAGAGACTTTCTCCCATACCTGAAGAAGACAGTGTGACTATTGGGCAGATAGGGTGGACTGGAAGCTCACTCTGCATAGCTCTGCATACCTGTAAACTAAAAAAAAAAAAAAAAAAAAAAAAAAAAAAAAAAAAAAAAAAAAATAGAGTTTGAAAATTGATTATGTCCACATGTGAAATATTTGGATTCACTTAAAACTTCCAGTAGTTTTATTCAGTGATTGAGTTTTAGTCCTTCTGGAATTTTTCATTAGTATCAAGCCCAGACTCCAGTCCTTTATAGACTTGTGACTGGAGAGAAAAGTCTTGAGCCCTGAGCAGGAACTGAACTGGAGCCATATTTTGTCCATATAAAATTCAGAAAAGTAAATGACTTCTGCCATTTCTTTTGTCATAGGTAGCAGATCAAACTAGCTGCAAAATTAATTTTTTCCATCTGTAAGAACAATAGGTCTACACCTATTTTTAAAAGTTTGTGTAAGTAGCACAAAGTTACATTGACTAAATTAGGTTTAGGATATGAATAAATTCTAAGCATTTGCACAACAGATTATAATATACCCTTTCTATCAAACATTCCGGTGATAACAGAACAGCAAATGAATGTCAGTATGATAGTGATTCAGAATAAGCTGTTTGCAAGACAATAGAGACAAGATTTGCTTTTAAAAAGCGGTTTCTTACCTTCCTGCTATATTATTATCAAGTTAGTGCCAAAAAGGCAAAGTTAATAATTATTGCCACAAACTGTATTTTATCTTGTGAAACTGTTTAAGTTAGATCACCTTGTAAAACCAACTATTATATTATCAGTTCTGTCTGCCTACTCCAAAATTAATCATCTTTCAGTTATTTTAACAGTGTCGTCAACATTTTTTCTTCTGTCACCAGGCAGGTTCTGTGTTACACCATGCTAATACAGTCTGTGGAGACTAGTTGTGGTTCAGATTAAGGACTCTTTTTCTCCCCTTTTCAAATCCTACAATTTAATTGGAAAATATCCAGTCTTTCCAGAGTGGCATTTTCGTAATGTCAGAGAAGCTGGAGACTTCACTCTTCAGCTGTAACTGGAAGCAAGGGGCATACATATATCACCATTTTAACCTCTGCTTTTGCCAAGAACTTCTGTTTTCCTGGAATACTCATGAGACATGTTGTTAGGGTGAGTTCCACCATTGAGGAGGAACCCATGTTCTTGATTATACAATAAGTATGAGTTTCAGTTGTCTTTAATGCATATAAAATGTCTTATCAACTACTGTAATATAAAAATTATCTTACTGGGTTGACATAGTCCCAACAGCCTTTATTATAGACTCCAGTATAGCCATTGTAACTTCAAAATTGCAGTACCAAGATGATAAAACTAATATTTTCAAGACATTATGTTTGATGCATCATCTTAGTTAACCATCTACTTGCTGATAAAATTATTATTTTATAAATGGATTCATCAGTTTTCAAAGTTATCTATAATCATTGCTTTTTTAAAAAGGTCAAGAAGTTTAGCTTGCAACAGCTGCCTTCACTTGAAGAAGGGTTTTAATTAGTACTGTTTTGTGCGCATATATGTACAGAATCAATCCTAGACTGCTAAACTGTGACCTCAGTTAAAATGTATAGCTGTGCACTTGCTTAATTTAAACTGTGTAAATACTTTTTCAGACTTCAGTGGCAGTATATAGTTGTTTAAAGCACACAGTTAAGAATAACTGATTTAGAGTGGTATAGTGATTGAGTCAGAAGCTTACAAATCTTGTCTTTAATACAAGTCTTTATTAAAGAATTAAAAAAATATATTTAACAAAGAAAAATCCTAGTAGGGAGACTTGCAGGAGCGGGCTGCAAACTAGGACCATGCGTGGCAATCAGTTAGCTGAGGGGGATGAGCTCGAGCTTGTCTAGACAACAATTAACATGATGAGGCATGTTTGCAGAGCACAGGGGAGTGGGAGACGGATGGCGCCAAGGAAAGATAACACCTTGTTGTTAATTGCTGGCAGTTAACCACCAATCAGGGATTGCCTAGTATGCAAGGCTTAGCTTCAAGAACCAATCTGTTTAAAACGCGCAGCTTCTGAAAGTCTATAAAACCTCGTGCTTCTGTACAATAAATTGACATTTGCTTGCATCAAGCTGCGTCCCGTCTCTTCATTCGCCGCAGAGACTGATTTCTACATGTGCATTGTTTTATATGTTAAAGCTGATACTACGGAACCAAACAAATTAGAAGTCTAATATAGTCCAAAACCAGCATGTGAATTAGTTTGATAACACATGGGGAAAGAAAAAGGGGGGGGGCAGGGAATGACACTCGCCCTCTGCCCACTGGAGACAGTGGATTTAGGCTGGGCCAGGTTCCACATTTTTTTTTCAAAGTCTGATCTGCTGCCCACAGCTTTCTCTGTGTTATTTTATTCCAGCTCACAACCTGTGCTGTGGGATTAGTGTCTCTTTCAAATGAAGGGTCACAGCCCAGTCTCTGCACTTTCTGTTTGGACATTTTGCAATTGGATCTTTCTTTCTAAGCCATTGACTTTGTATCCCATTGGGCATTCAGTCCCTTTTACACAGAGTTTGCTTTGGTCTTCCTTTCTTAAGGTTGGTCTCCCACTTCTTGGTCCTTTGCCAGGTCTTGCTGAAGCTGTAGCATCCAGCTCCTGATGTGACAGTGCAGCCTGGTCACCAAGCCTGAAACAGACCCTGAGTCAAGTTGTAGGCATGTCATTCTCCCAGCACTTAGTTCTAATGAACATTGCTGACATCCCAAATTTTCTTTGCGTGTTATTTCTCAGCACAAAGCACTTACTAGGCCATTTAGCCTAACATTCAGTTCCTTTCTATTTTTTCTAAAAGTAAAAAACCATTGAAGGCATTTCTTGTAGTCTAACATTCTTCCTCTTCCTTTGGGAAATAATTATTTGCTAAGAATCATCCATGGATTTGATTTTGCCCAAGACAAAGAAGTCTATTATCATCTGGTTCAATGACTGAGAAAACACATGGCAGCCTCAGAGACCTAAGAAAAGCCCTGTGTCAGAGAAGTGTACTGTTTTTCTGTTGTTGAGTAGTAGCCATAAACCTCCCCCTCCACCCCCACCCCCTCGCCCCTGTTTTTGACATTACCATATATATTTGGACATTGCTGAAGAAGCTGTTTGGCTAGTTCTGAAATGTCTAGTGGATTATGCAGGGCACTATGATACAGTGGATTGTTTTCCAACACTTAATTTCTGCCATCTCACTCATTTATAATGGCAGCCTGTATGTTTTGTTTGTAGTGCATGCAAGCTATTTACATTTACTGAATGCTCTTGAGAAATTTGAATATTTACTCTCTTGGAAGTGCTCTGATCTGTCACTTGGTGTCAGCTCAGGGAGCCATTTTGTGAACTTGTGACAATTTTATCTGTAATACTTCAGCTGGCAAGAAGTCCTGCTGGGCTACGTTATGATTCCCTTGTGTGCCACCTTGTCATCTTAGAGTATCACATAATAATGCAGCTCTCCATGTCCTTTTCCCATGACAACCAGCTGAAGACTCCTTTCATCTGAAACGTGACTTCTGCAGTACGAACGGTCAGCTTAGTAAGCAGAATGTCTTGCATTTCCTTCAGCAACTGTTTTGGTTTCTAGTAATTTAAAAACTGTTTTGTGATCTGACTAGCAAAATTCCTGAGTAACACTCACAGGTGCAATACTGAAACCATTTAAACTATGGAACCATACTTTAAGCAAATTCACCAATTTACATTTGACTGTACTAAAACAGCTTTGTCCAGCAATACAAGCTGATATGCACCACTTACAAAAAAAATGCAAATTTCTCTAAACTTTCCAAGTATCTCCAGGTGTCTATGTACTTGTGCATCTCTGTACGGGGTATGGACTGTGCTTCTACGCTCCTCATAGGCCACAAGGAAGGGGAAAAGTGACTGATCTACACTCGCATCAGGACTGAACTGAGTTTGCCTGTAAAGCCTGCATATCCCCATGTCCAGTCCGCTAAGGTCTGTCTGTCGAGGCAATTCAGATGGTATGGTGAAGGACCTGAGAGGGAACCAAGACAGCTCCCGTAACTGTCCTACAAGTGCCACGGTGATGTGGTTTGCGGACTGATTGCATTTTCGTACAAACACACAACTTAGAGAAGCATTTATGATTGTGTTGGTGATGCAGGAGCCATACAATTACCGTTCCTGTACTTGCTCCTGCATGTGGAAGGCACCAATTATTCCAAATGACTTAGAGGTACAGAGGAGATGGTGGTGTTATCTTAGTGTAGCATGATACAAAGCAGCAAAGCTTGCCGTGTGTTCAGGAGTAAAGGTTTTTGCAAGTCTACTGAGTAACCTGAGCTACTACCTGCCTGCCTGGGAGCCCTGGGGACGGATGCTGATACGGTACAAGTCATTGTGAAGTATAGTGTGGCCTAATGTGAAATCAGCAGCCTGAAACAGTGCTTCCATATTCACATGCAGAATAAATATTCTCATGAGAAAGGACTTGTGGGATCAGAATTGAAAACTGCAGGTGTAGCTTTGTACCTAGGGAAGACTAATCTGTGTTATTCCCAATCCTAAAGATGTTAATAATGTGATATTTTTTTTCATCAACATATAAAGATGCCAGTGCATAATTTGCAAGTAATACATAACATATGGTCTTGATCTCTTAAATTGCTTGAGGCTGGAACATCATTGTATTTTTATAGAAGGGCTTGGTAGCTAGGGAGAGAGGAGGCTCATTTGGTTGGGAAATACATCTCCAGATAGAACTAAATTGCATTTAACTCAGCTGCTTGAATGCCAGTAACATATGAAACAAAAGGCAACAATAATAAATAGATTATTTATTTATACACATATTTTTGATGGAAAAGAGAGAAATAAACAGTTTTGGAATTCTTTTTCATTTGCCATGCTTGTTTAGCTCAATGGAAAGTAAAATAGGAATCAATTTTAAGGGAAATTTTGTACATTCTATTTTTAAAAGCTCTATTGAAGATGGATAGACAGAAAATACTCATCAAAATACACAGATTTTAAGAGAAACATGCCATAGCATGATTGTATACTGGAGTGCTGTTAAGTAATATTTTTTTTTCCTCATACCCCATAAAAATGAAGTCCCAGGTACCAAAAGCCTTCTCTGTTACCTTACCTGCTCTTTCCTAGCTACAGGTTCTAACAAAAGCAATTCTGGTAATTTCCCAACTAAGAATCAGGATACAAAATGAAGGGGAAAGAACAGTGTCTTCTATTCTCTCCCCTGCTGTGCATTAGAAAGAAGTAACTTTAAATGGTTCCCTGTCACATATGTGAATCTAGTCTATTGAGACACAGGAGGTGTCTAGGAGAGAGGAACGTGTCCTTGACTTCAGGTCCCAATCTACAGTCGGGGACCACCAGGTATCAGTCCAGTATGAAATAGCCACTGGATAGAGAACAAAAGTTTGCTAACGTCATCTTGAAGTTTCAGCTTCTTAAATGATTTGAGCACTTCTCAGGAACTCCGAAAGACTTTCTTCTAACTCTATTGCTAGAGAGAGAGAGAGAGAGGAAAACAATGAGTTTTGTTTCAAGATGTTCATATTTCTGTATTCCAGCTCAAATTCTGTACTGTTATCAGTGATACTTTGGTTATATGGTGGGTTTTGAACACTGCAAAATAGTCATTAAGTTATACACATACTTTCACACTCTTTTAAGATCAAGAAGTTACATAGATATTTTTCCATCAAGTATAGTATTATATAAATAATGAATGACACACTGAGCCTAGAATTTCAAAGATAATGATTTAAAATCTCATAGAAATTCATGGAGTTGATCACTGAACTCTCTTACATATGTTTTTATATATTACAGCCTGACAGACCAAACAGACCATAATAAACTGGGACTGTTATGATGAATTGTTCCAGTCAGGCAAATCTTAAAAAGTCCCTGAATACTCATTAGAGCTGATACAGTTTGCACAAAGATTTATTATTAAATGCTTAAATAAAGTTGCAGATTTACATGATAGGTTGTAATAGAGCTAGAGGAGACATTATAGCTTATTTATTTATTTAAGATTGGTAAATAATACTTGCTTCTATAATTGAATGATTGTCTGTGGTACAGAAAAAGCCAATTAGACCTGTATTTAAAGCTCGAAATAAACTCTATAGAAATCAAAGAGAAAGACCCTTCATTAACTTCTGTGACCTTCAGGTTCCTTTTCACTCTCAAACAGTATGCAGAACTTTCTGAAGTTCCATAAATTTATTATTATTTCTAATTTGATGCCTCCAGAGTTAACTTGGGAGAAGGAAAATCACTTAATTCCTTCACATCATGACTGTACTCGAAGATACAGTTATAGTAATGTATTAATTGTTTTGGAGCTGTAACTCCTGATTTTATGCTGGTGTAAGCTAGGGCAGAATCAGATCCACAGAATATGTATGTGGATCCCACTATTTGAAGCATCTGGTGCTGGCTCAGCCCCCATATTCTTATAACAGAATATCTTTGAGACACGTATTAGATCTCAAAGGTATTATTTGGGTTTTGGCAGGATGTGAGCTACAGCCTTATCATTTCTTATAATGTCATGTTAGTGTTAACATGGAACTGCGCACTTCATAGATTGCACAGTTGAAAACAAAGTCTCACAGATGCATCAAGTGCCTAAATAAACACTGCCTTTCTAGAAAACTTCTTCTAATCTGTCTCTTTGAGAGGTGCAGTTACTTCAAAAATAAAACATGCACAAGCCGTTGCCTGTTCAGCCTTGGGCTAAATTGGGTGAATTGGGTGAATTAAGAAGTCGTTGTGAAAAGAGTCCTCACTTTGCCAGAGTTCAGAAAGAATGTAGCATGGTACAGTGCATATTTTCCTCAAATATCCAGGTAATGAGCCCTGAAGGAGGAAAAATATACAAGCAGATATTCAATGGTTAGGTATGCCCATAACCCAGTACCAATTTTGCAAATTGTACAGTAGTTTTGTTCTCTGCATTACTGTGTACTTGACATTGAGAAGAGATAAAACATAATTTACTTGTTACCTGAGGCAAATTCAGCTAAGCTCCCTATCAAGTAAAAATTTGGTACAAAATTGCCATTTTTGTTCATGTGTCTTAAATGTGATGAAACATTCCCCCCTCAGAGTTCCTTTGTGGCAGACAAAGTCGCTTCAGTACTGTCTTTGAGACTGATAATGTACTGTAAGCAGCCTTTTTAATGGGTGTGAGAATTTTAACATGAAAACATTTCCCATATTGTTGACACTTTTTCATGTAATGTTTACCTATATTCAGTGTATGGGTTTTCCTTGACCATATCCAGGAGGAGGGGGAAAATGTTTTCACAGTAACTAATCATCTTTTTTTTGTAATTCTGGTCAAAATGATATTTTCTTCACCCTGAAGCAGTGACAAGGACAGATATTGACAATAGGTACTGGGAAGTAGGTCTAGGAAAAAGACAAAATTATGAATAAAATAGGAGCGCTTGTCAAAAAAGGTCAGCTGTCTCTTCCAGTTTTAATCACAAGTCAAAGAGCTAGATTCTAGAGAATGTACAGGGAACTTACTGCTAAGAATACCGTGTGTACCTGACAAGGCTGCTGCAAAACAGGGAGGCAGGTAATCTGATTTCTTACTGGGAAATAAACCCACTGAAGCACTAGAATTGGTGAGGGAGCTGGAATATCCTGAATGTTAGGGTACAGTAAAATCTGAAACAAAGAAATAATTTTATGAAGTTAGAATGTTGCCTGTTGTCAGGGTAGGACGTGTTTCTCTAGGAAGGAAGAATATGGATGTTAAACAGAAGAGTAATTTTCAGTTTTTTGCTTCTTTTGAAATAAAGACCCAACCTCAAATTTCTTAATACCTGTGCACAGAAGGTGGCAAGACAAGATAAAGTTGTCCAGTCGCCTTGAAGTTGGCTGTTCCTGATGTTCTTAGTTGTGTGACTTATGCTTTGGGCCTTTACCACCTCCGGGACAATTCATCATTGTCACCAAATACACTAGCCTTCTCTCTTCCTTTTTGTGTTAATAGCTATTATAACATCTGTACCAGCGTCCAGTTTGAATGCAGCAGTTGGAAAGCTGAAGCAGACTTAACAAAGATGTGGTTAGTTAAAAGTGCTGTGGCCTTTCTCCTGACGACGCTTGACAGCTGACTGCTGATTAAACGTTGCAGTCCTTTACCCCAGGAAGCTCTGAGTCAGGCTAGAATTAAAGAAAAATCTTCAAAGCAGTCAGAACTTCAGAACTGTGCTTTACAAATAGGAGATGCTGGGTATGTAAAAAAAAAGAAGGGAAAACGAATACATGACACAATTTCCATCAAGATGAGCTTCAGCATAGGAAGCTAACTTTGGCAGGCAAAGGATGCTCTTTCTGACTGATGCTTCACTGTTCAAGAGATTGCTGACATGCGTCATAGAGTACTGATGTTTTTCTACTTTGTGAGAAAGGTCCTTTTAAGGGAGTTGGTCCACTGAGAACTCGTTGCCTCAGTGACACATAAATAATGAACATTAATGATGAGTTCTTTTCCCTACTTGCAATATCTAGCTCATCTTTCATTGTGACTTAGTGAAGTACAAGAAAACAGTATAGAAACCAAGGCAGAGATGCATTTTTCTCTAGTTTACATTGATTAATGCTTTTAAATGGTGCAATGACAAGAAAGTGAGGGGAATCAACGGATAAAAATTGAGGGACAGAAATGCTTGGTGATGTTCCTATAGTGAGGGCAAGGGTATCAGCAATGTCATAAAGTTAATGAAAGATAATTTCTGCCATTAACATTACAGAGTGTGGGAAAACATGTACAATTAGGACTCTGAGATATGTTCAGAATCTTAGCTATTTTGAGAGAAATAACCCTGTTGTGGGATTAGATTGATAAATCATTTTTTATTCCCCAAGGAAAATGCATTTTTCTCTTACAAGTGAAAATAAGACCTATTCGTATTGGCAAAACCAGGGATTATTGAAATAATAAGAAAAAAATCTTCATTTTAATAAGAAAATCTTCGTTCTAATAAGAAAAATCTTTAATGCTGCACAGAGTATAATACTTTCTCTCTGTTATCGGCAGTACTGGATTTGATGGAACTTTAAGTGGCCACTGCCAGGAAAAGGACTTCCAACATACCTTTATGTTAAAATTAATATGCCTCAAATCGATTTACATACAACCAACGAATATACAGTTGATCCACCTGATCCTTCCCAATTCTGTCTGCTTTATGTAGCTAATTAGACCAAATTCCTGTTGCTATATCCACTGTACAACTTAGGTGTTGTATCTTCTAAATAACCAGTTTTCTTTGAAAAGTGAACTGTGACACGAAGGCCTAGTGCTCAGGGATTGTTCATACTTTCAGCAATAGATTTACAAAAGTTACCTTCGTGACCCACATACCCTAAACACAGCTGAAGCATAAATGAAAGCTAAATGAAGAAAACAGAAGTGAAAGAAGCGTACCTTTGAAACAGAATGTACCGATTTGGTAATGGTCAATGTCATTCTTAAAGATGTACCTGCAGCGGGCTGTGAGCACGCATTTCCAAGAGAACTGGCTTCTTGTGTATGAGGATATTGAAGGACCCCAGTGAAAAGTTCTAAACTTCCCGAAGCTTCTCCCTCTCTGGCATTGTGGCTTTCATTTACATCATTTCTTGCAGAGTGCATTTGAATATGAAAGTCTTCTCATTGATTCCTTGTTATTTTTTCCACAGATGCTGTAGTTATGAAGTTAATACACCCCATGGAATGCACATTCAAGTTTCCTCTGCTATGGGCGGGTGAAATAAGAATTTGAACCACACATCCCAGTTGTTGAATTAATTCATGCAGCACAAGAACGATTTTAGTACTGATGAATGGACAACTACAGTTAGTTAAAATACTTTCACTGATTTATTTTTTTTTCCCCTAACTGGAAGTTGTTTGTATACCTTTCTCTTCCATCAGTGCTCCTAATAATACAGTTCAGCTTAAGTTGCTAGCTGGGACTTCTCCTCACTTACAGTCATGTGGGGTTACCTTTACTCAGCTCCTTTCCTAGATTTTTTTTCTGTGACCTTTGTCTTTTTTACTTCAATTAGTATCATGAGCTTGATGATTTTTATACTCATGCAGTATGCCACAAGTTTGAAAATTCTCAAGTATCTTGTTCTGAAGCATCAAGTTAGGTATTTTCTGCAGATGGCTAATTTTAATGTTTAAATGTAGAAAGTTAAACTCCAAACAATGTGACTTCTTCTGATGTGGAGAAAAGTGGCAAATGGCATGCAAATTCAGCTCTTGTTTTGCCTGAGAAAAACATCTCATTTCTATGCATTTGCTCCTAACTGTTTAATACAGCATAGATTTCAGCTTAAAAGTTCTCTACTTTTTGGATTTTGTTCAAAATTTGTACTAATTTTTGCTTTCAAAATAGTTTTGGTATATTGAAGATATTTTGCTATAAAAATGAAGAGACTTCTTTAAAGGAAATATGAGATGATCCCACATCTTCATAACATCAAGTCATGAAAGAGCTCATTGCATACTTTTAATCTCATTTGTGTGGCCAAATGAGTAAAGAAAAGAAGTCTAGCCTATGTAATGATAAGTTCAAGCCTTTAGAAAGAGTTCTTGCTAGAGGAAGATTCAAGGCTCTATGTTCACTTGAAGCAATAAGCAGCAAAACCCAGCTCTTCAGTCAAGGTAGTTGCTGAGTTTCCAAAGATGCTGTGAGCAAAGGAACATAGATTCAAAGTAGCTGTTTCTAGATGGAGAACATTTTTCGTACACTTCAGTCAAAAGCCTCTGGCCTCTTGCAGAGGAATTCATGGTTCAAAATGGCATAGTAATCAAACACCCCCTACGCATGAGAAGCCTGGAAGCAGAGTCCATGAAAGGCTTTGCACAGTATGGTGCATAGAAATCTAAGAGGAATGTGCATTAGAACAGAGTCGTTATCGTGATGGGGTAGGATGGCAAGATCGGGTCCAGGAGGAATGCAGAGCATTGGACAAAAAGCGATGCAAATAGGGCCTGTTTTACCCAGTATAGACTGGATAGCAGTAGCTGCAATGGCTACTTCATTGTGGAGTTCTAGTTTAATTCTGCAAGTATCATGGGTATGAATCTTGTTTACTTCAGGTTCAGTTAACAAATCTGAATCTGAGGTTGAATTCCTTACTGCTGGTTTGCTGCTAGGTGTGGGGGATGGAACACCATTCTAGAATTTCACTCCACATTTAGGTGGTAAAATTGCTCAATATTGAAAGAACAAAGAAACAAACTTGAATTATAGCTTTATATTTGTTTATTCAGCTTTTCTCTCTGAATATTGTTATTATTTGTTGATTTAATAAATCTGCAATCAAAATCCATACCCATGTCCTTAAAAAAGGAGTAAAAAAAGTATTTGGTCAGGGTGGTTTCTCTTAGTTTTATTGTTTTCATACAGAACATAACAGAAAAATATGAGTAAAGAAAAGAGGAATAGAGTTTATCTTAGCTTTTGGAGTAGTGTTTCCCTTACTAGTGAAGGCTGAGCCCTAGTGGCTTAAATCTAGTTGGGACTGGTGTATAGCTGATTTCCCTAAAGCAGTCTCTGAAGATACACACTGCTTTCAGTGAAGAGGTATTTACGAGATTACCATAGTATATGCCCTCTAGCACCGGAGCTAGAGACCTCTACCAGCTGCTTAGACATGAACATGTGTCGCAGCAAATGTGCCTTAACAGCATTTGCTGGGTGATTGGGCGTTTTGTTTTTGCTTATTATCCCTGTCCAGGGTTGCTAGCGAGGGACTAAAGGATCGCAAGGACTACAGTAACGGTTGGTTGTCGTGAAAAAAGCTGGTGTTATCTATACTAAGATACTTACAAAAAGGGAGAAATTTTCACCTTTTCTCTGTGAGCCCTCAAAGAGCTGTATGAACAGCCTCAACAAAAAAAAGAGTGTGTAATTCCAGCAAGCAGTGGCACATCTCTCTGTCCTCTCATTGCCTGAAAAGCTTTGTTCCAAAATCTGACAAAGGCTACAACGGGGAGGAAGGGTGGCGGGGGGGAGGGGAAGGATGGTGGTTAATTTTTTTACAAGCTTATCTCTTATGATTGACATTTTCTCATAGGTAAATGATGAAATCTGTGAACCGAAAGAGCCAAGTAGTTAGTTGACTATTTGTGCTCTGATATGGTATAGACATGTGGTTCTCTGTTCCTCCCTCTCTGTCATTTTAACTTGGTTCAATTTTGTCAATGTAAGTTACAGGGAAAAAAAACAAACCATCAATGATCCTAATCTTCAAATCCTGGCAGCTGAACAAAATAATACATGGAGGTTTTTTTAATTTCCCTTCTGATTCCTGAGACTTATCATTTGTACTTTATGTTGGTCTCCCCAGGACCACCAGAAGCAGAAAATCACTTTTAAGTTGATGACTCACTGTGGGAGTGGTATTAATTCTAAATGAGAGTGACAGAGTAATGGCAACTGGGAGTGTGCTACAAAAGTAGCAAGCGTAAATAACATAAATAAAGCTTAAGACATTGCTGACAACTAATTAAGAATTTAACTGAAGCACAACATAATTAGAGGCATTTTTTACCAAAGAATAGCCAACAGTTTTTAGCAATATGATGTAAAAAAATTATAACTTTCGAACAACACTTTAAAACTTTAATACCATTTTTTAAAGATCTGATTTCTTTTTTATTTTCTATCTGCAAATTTACATTTATTTTAATTATATTTGCCATATATATCATTCTTTTGTTTAGCATTACTTGCTTTTTAGCACACTGGAGTCTTGGTTAGTAGCTTGTGCTTTTTGGGTGGTGTAATATTGGGGGAAAAACACAGTATTTATGATAGCATAAACAATATGAAGGGTAACTTTTCTGAAATTAACACATGTAGTTTTGCCCATTGGTGTTTTGGTTTTTTTTTTTCCTCCCAAATTCACTACTATTTATTGTAGCGTTAACCAAAGCCCTTGTAAACTGTGGTATATCAGATTGCCTTCTTATATTTCCCATGTGGCAAAATCCTCAAAGGTCCTAAATATCTGTTCGTGGTCCTTTAAATACTATGTGAAAGGCAACGCCAGGAAATGAATAGTTTCAATGTCTGCTGATTCTTGTGGGGTTCATAAGAGATTAATAGACCCATAATGCCGTACTTTTGAGCATGTATTGCTCTGTTGGTTTAAAATCACATGGCTATTATTGCTGTTCGGAGTGTTTGGTTTTTTAAAAAGGGAAGAGGGATGGGGAGACTCAGTATCTGTAAAACAGCAACAGCCCCAAAATGCCAAACAGATCAGTGCTAAATCACATGCAGCTTTAATGCCATTGTGATGAGTGACTTATATTGGAACTCAGCTGTGCTTAATTGCTGCACTGCAAAATCAGGGGTAAATGCATGATTTGTCTCGCTGTTGGTCAATTATGGGTATCAGTGATCCAATACCCTCCAGCCAAAAGAACCTTTTTTTTTCTTTTTTTTTCCTTTTCTTTTTTTTCTTTCCTCCCCCCCCCCCCCCCCCCGCTTCATTTAGCCATGGCTTATGGCTAGATATGCAGAAATGAGGAAACTACTTACCTAGATAAAAATCTCTCTGTACTATTTCAAATTGCCTCCTTTGGGCTAGAAAAATATTTCAGAAGAGAAAAAAAACAGAGACTTACTGACTTTCTTTGTGAAGAATTTTCCTGTAATTGTTTTCGCTCTAGGCCAATGGTCTTAAGTGATAGAGGGATTTCATTTTATTAATAAAAGTATAGAGAACAACATCTACAGTTAATTTTAGATTAATTTAGATACCATTAACTACTAAAAAAGCCCATAGTCTATTGATGATATATAGTTACCAAATAACCCATAGCATGGCTTGCATTATTATTTTTGAGAAGAGTACAGGTGATATTCAAGGAGAAAATATTAAATTTTTTCATTAGTTTTATGTCCCTCTTTCCAGCTGTAACTGACTCAGATTTTGATGAGTTTAAGCAGGATTGCTATCGACTGATTATTGTTATTGGAACACCACCACGTTATATGTCTAATCTATAGTTGGATGGGGGTTTTTTGTAGTTGACTTGATGTTATGTTGCAATAAAGGGTCCTTTCACATTCTTGTAAAATAGTGAAATAACTCAGCCGGGACAACAATAAAAAGAGCAGCGCCTTCCAGGCAAGACATGTTCTTCCTTACTTTCCTCCAGGTCCTAGAGTGCCAGGTTTACTATGTGAGCATCTGAACAGAATAATCATATCCTTGCAGAAACCAAAGGAAATTCTTATGTGGGTTACTGACTCCTAACAACTGTGACTTTAGGTAAATGTGACTGTTCTTAATTTCTGTGCTTTAAACACTGTTCTCAGATTTTTCTACCTTCTCCATGAAACCTGGTTGAATTATATGCTTCAGCATTTTCTTATTGCTCTTTTCCAAAATGTAGGGGAAAGGAAAATCAGGTTTGCTTACAGCTGAGCAAGACTGGCTACAGCAGTTTTAAAGCTGGTACTTTAGATCCACATCTGAAGGAAACAATTTAGCTTAGAAACTGCATCTATAGCACAGCATAAAACTCAGTGAGGTTGTACCTAATCGGTTTTTATATTTTGTTTGTAGGTTTGGTTTGAATAATATTTTCTTTTTCTGAGTAGAAACAAACCTTAATAAAAAGAAGGGGAAAAGGTGACTTTCTCATCTTGCATCTTAGTTCCCTGAGCTAGTCCTTGGAATACATTTGTGATCTACAGCATTTGCTGTCATGGGAAATATTTTATGTGAATTTTGAAAGACAAAAGCATAATTATTTATGAAGCACTCTCACTGCAGTTCTTAAAGAGGAATCATGGAGTCATAAGGATATTCTATGCACCTATGTCACTACAGGTATGCTATGTAGAGGGAAGCCAGAGAATCAGTTGATACTGGAAACCATCAAAGGATGTGGACCAGTAAACAGAAGGGAATAAGAAAAATTTATTTGAAGGCTAAAAAGAAATAGAAGAGACTTAAGCTGTGAGGAGCAAAGAATTAAATGGAGAATGAATAAGTTACAATTGAATATACAATAAAAAATAGAGTAATTATAGAAGATGCATGGAAGACTTTAGGATGTCATGAAAGTGGGTAAAATATGGTGAGAGACAACCTCTTTCAGGAAAAGGGGAGACAAACGTATTTTTGGAGTCTAGTCAGGACAGAAGAAAAATGGTGATTTGGGGGGTTTGGATAATCAGTAAGTGATGGAGAAGTAATATAGGATGGTGATTTGTGTTGGTTGGCTTTGAAATTTAAAACTGGGAGAAAGCTCCTGAGTTGCTCAGTCTAATACCCTTCCACCTTAGGCAACTGTATCAGGTCATCCCTTTTCTAAGCTGTCTTGGGGTCCTATTCCTAATGACAGACTGCTAGAAGTTAATTTTTCTTATAGCTAAAAATCTTGTTACATTCAAACAAAATATACTCATGGTGCAGATATGCCTGTTTTGTAGCATCTCAGGGCTATGCTAATCTGTTAAAGTCAGTTAATGTGCCGCAGGTTATTCCAACTGAATGCCCAGTGAGGAAGTAAATAAGGCAAATAAAAGTATATTAGCTATTGGTGTGAAAGAGGCAGTTTAACTGAGAAGGAAAAATAAAATGAGAAGTGTGTATTTGCTTTTAATAGGTGAAAAAAACAAGTACTGTAATTTACTACATTGTTATTCTTGGGGTTCTTTTAACCTTATTTAACATTGCTGGATTTCTAAAAAGATACTTTCAGAGTATTAGATTCTGAAAGAAGCAAATACTGTACATGGTTTTGGTTCATAAATCTCTGATAGACAGAAACATTCCCCAAATGATTAGGAACAAAGAAAGGAGTGGGAATTAGTTACTTATTCTTTTACCCCCCTCTACCCACCCCCTGCTTTGAAAACAGTTATAAGTAACTAATGCTGAAAAGTACTAATTACTTAAATAGCTTCTGTGTAGTTCTGATACAGTACTGGAAATCTTTTTATCTGGTTTTCTTGTATTATACATTCTTTATTTTCCTTGTGATTTTAAAATTCCAGGATATTCCTGAGAAGCAAATGCCAACATTTTGATAGAAAAAGAGCACCTGCAACCCAGAAATGAGGTTATCAAAAAATCTCTAACATGTAAAGTGAGTTGACAAGATGCTTTGCTGGTGGACTTTCAGTAGGAATGATTCTGCCTTGCTAAAGCACAAAACTTTTGTGTTCAAGACTTCACAGCAGCAAATTTCAGTAGCATCTAGAGTGTTAAACCCCTGAAAGTAACAGAAGGGGCATGCTATTCCCAATTAATGGTTGTTTTTTGCAGAAAAGTTTCTCCATGGGTTTAGAGAGCAGCAAAGAAGAGGGACAGAAACTGCCCTTGGCAAAACCCAGGAATTTGTTGGAAAGGTTTTGGAAAGATGTGGAGAAGTGTCTGTGGAGCCTTCTGAGTGCTGCAACTTTAGGGACAGATGTGACTGTAGAACGAATTGGGTTACTCAGTTACACCCCGGCTGCTTTGGAAAATTGCAGACAATTTTCAGATTGTATTATTAATTTGAATAACTGAAAGTATTTAAGATAGGCAAATATTTTCAGACAGTAAACAACTGGTAGTATTCATAAACATTATAGACAGTTCATTGTTTAGAGGTAAACGCTATCCTCCCACAAGGAAATATATTATGCAAATAAATCTACTAAAGATATAGTTAAAATTTTCTGTTAATTTTCACTAAAAATCTAAACCTTTTAAAATATTCTCTGCACAATCTGTTATCAATTGAGTAGAGACAAACAGAAGATTTTCACTGCTTTCTGTTGCCAAGATTTTTGTAAAGTTTTCTCTGAGTGCTATTTCACAATTGTTCAAATGTTATTCCCTTACAGCAGATATTAGTAGATAGTCCTGTTTTCCTTTAAATTTTCAAGACAGAGGCAAGAGGGACATGGGACTTGCAAAGAAAGATGTCTTGCTAATAGTAGGATATATTACATTGTAACAAATACACTCAACAAAGCAAATGAGTACTTTGCGTGAAGCTGGGAGTGGAAGAGAGGTTTCCTCTAAAGAAAAGGGAATTTGTGAGAACTGAATTTTGAATAAATATTTATATATTTGGGCTTGAAGCCAGTAGTAGAAAGACAAACATTTGCCCAGGAAACAATGACAAAATGTATTCGATATCCATCACAGTGCAAGATTCTTTTTCACTCTGATGCCTGTGTTCGTCATCACTCAATTTACCAGTATTTTATTTATAAAAAATAGTAGTTTTTTATGATGAGTCTTAAGAAATTGCTGGCTGTGGTATCTGTGTGTCAGCATAATCAGACAGAACAGTTACAGAATGTGCCTAAACAGATGGAACATTAAAATAATTATGAGGTTTAGTTGCACATTATGCTAGAAAAGATGATTAAAATGGGCATATAACCAGATGTGGTTGTTGGGTGTTCTACACAGGACTGAACTTCTTTCTTCTGCTGCTGTCTCTGGAATCCTTTAGAGGGTTTTGAGCAAAGTTTGTATCCAGCTTAAAAATGGGTTCTTTTTTTGATAGACTGATTTTGACAAAGGTGAATCTAGCTGTATTTTCTGGTAACAGCTTTCTGCTACAGTCCACCACTGAACACTTATATTCTGTAATTTCTCTCAAAATATATGCTATTTAAAAGTCTTTAAACCCTATAGTTTTGGTTGTTTACGCAGGTATTGATATAAGCTATAAGCAACCTGCTTGATCACATGTGTTTCATTTACATTCATCTGTCTTGCTTAGTTGTGTTATCTGTGGCTATTGCATAGCTCTGTGCTGTAAAGGCATTTACATTTTGAAGATCTATATAATGAATTCGGCAGCTTTTCTTGTTCTTACATATTGCCACTATCATACTGACTGTATAAATATACTATCTTTTCTATGAGTAGGGCAACCTGAAAACAAATATTAAAGCCTGAGTTTGAAGAAACAGAGGTTCACACAAAAGAAACCCCAAATAATAAATAATAATAATAAAAAAAAAAACAGCCACAAACCTAATCAAAAGTGTACATCTTTGTCCACTTTTTGTGGTTAATATTAGAATCAACCGGAAAAGACAAACCTCTGCTAAATATGCAGATCATCAAGAATTCTATGATTTTAGTGCTTAATTCATGATTCAAAACTTAGCAACAGTAAGTGCACCATCTGGATCGTTAATGATTATAATCTTTTCTGAGTTCTGTTGCCACGTTTCCCAGAGTATATTTTTCTCATTTAAGTCCCTTTGTCAGTCAGTGTTAAAGTTGACCAGTCATGTGGTTATTTACAAATTCATTTTGGTGAGGAAATTTATAGATAATGTTGCTTGTTTGCAGAAGAAGGCTGTGTCTTCCATGCCTTGTTAACAATTCAGTATGTGCCACTTCCGTCTTATCAAGATCTACCAAAAACTATTGAAAAACTGAGGAAAGAGCTGGGCTGTGTACGAATGTCTTGTTGAAAGCTCTGGAAATGAGCTGTGATGATTCCAGTTGTGGTTCCTGACCCATTGTGTTGTGTTCACATAGTTCAATCGCAGCCACCTCTAATTTTCTAGCGGGAAAGTATAGCTTGTAAACACCACTGAGAGTATGCCATGCAGAGCATGATGAGTCTCGATATATTTTCCTTGGCCATAGACAGGCTGAAATTCTTCTCTAATAGCAATGGGAAACAAGGTAAGCAGGGTGACTGCCACACAGAACAAATAGGAAACATGAAAAACAGAAGTACGATCAAAAGGTAAATCTGTACTAGTGCCTATGTCTTTTTGCACTTTATATATAGCAATATAAAATAGGTCCAAAAGAAAAGATCCATGACTTTTGGATGCTGCATGCAGGGTTGTCATTCACATTTAAAACTTCCCTAGAAACTCAGTCAAAGAGTGCAGAGAAATTGGATAGGCTGGAGCCACAGGTAGAAGGTGGTGTGAAGAGTTAGAGGTATGGATTGTCCTAGAGTCAATTCACCTTTAAAGATTTTGTAAAAATGAATTTCTGAAAGCACAGCTTTATTTTGCATGGAGAATGATATTCTGCGTTGACCTGTGTAAGCCACTAGATCCGACAGAATTCTTTGGGGAGTCTATCTCATTTAATTTTCCAGAACCTTTCTTTATGAACTATTTGTGATCCATTTATGGTGCATTTTGGCTGCTGTGCAGACATTAAGACTGTTACTTATATACAGCCTATGTATCGTACATTACCTGCACACAGGATTCTGTTGATCTCGGCTGGTTACTTCTGTGTGTGTGTTGCAAATGAAAATTTCCTTTGTTTTCTACATACAGTTGCCAATACTTTTTTACTGGTGTTGTGTATCAGTCTAATAATTCAAGGAGTTATATGCCTGATGATTGAAGAGAAATTAATATAGAGAAGGGTCTGACAGTTTGTGTAATTTTAGTTGTTAGGAAAGGAGCTTGCTCTGTCATTTCAGACCCATTAATTACTTTGGGTGCTCACTCCAAGGCACTTAGATTGTTGTTTGTCTCTGAAAGATTATGAGAATAAGAAAATAAAGGGCCCCTTCTTTCGTACCAACTGTAATTTTCCTAGTTTTAACCAAGCAAATTTTGTGACTTGTTGTAGCTAACTTTGTATTGTGTGAAAAGGTCACACATGCCTAATAATGGAATTACATGACCAATTATATCGCAGTTTAAAAGTTTAATTCAAATAGGGAATTTTTCAAGCCCACTGGTATTTTAGTGTTACCTAAGGAAGCAGAAGAAGTATCTTTGCCACAAACATATAATTTTTACACAAGAGATTAAACCTGTATGCCCATGGTCTGTGTCTGATTTTTTAAATGTATTTTCAAGCTGGAGGAAGACCTGATAACTGTTTCTCTTTTTTAAGATACATTTTTGCCAAAGCTTATGCAGGTATTTAACATACGGTGTCGAGGGCTTTCTTTTCCTTTTTTTTTTTTCTTCTTTTTTTCAAAGGGTTTTACCATTTCCTGCAGAGAAGATGTGAAATCCCTTAGCCACCAATCCTTTCAATAAGTGAATACCCTGATTTTGAAACATAAGAGTGTACTTAATACTTTCAGCTACCATTATAATCTGCAGGACATAGTTTTCAAGACAAATCTTGCATTTTCACCAGTAACTGATGTCTGAATCTGGTCAGTGTTTATTTCCTATCCTGCATCTATGAAATTCAATAAAAAAGTATGTGAAAACATTCAAGAGTTGTAAGTGTTGTTGCACAAGGTCCTCTTCTGTACTAGATTGTTTATGTATGTACAAATACTTTGAAGTATGCCACATCAGAGTGATAATTGACAATTAATCAAAGCCTGAAACACTGCAGCATTTTAGAGGTAGAAGTAGAATTAAATATCCTCAGACGTGATCCCCTCAGCTTTGACTGAAAAAAATATTAGTATGGTAGGGTAACTGGACAATATAGATGCTGATTGAGTTTCAGGCTGGTGTGAGATTTCAACTATTTAGTCATTTTTATAGCTTGTATACTTGGCTTTGCAGACCTCTGTAGCTAAATCAAAGCCAAACAGAATGATGTCTCAGGAAATATTCTTGTATTTCTACCATCCTGGACTTGTGTAATAGTTTTACAAACACAATATTTATTTTTTTCCCCCTTTCCCTTAAGAGAGAGGCATTGTTCAAACCTGTGTGGGGAATCTAGCTTTTCCAATTAAAACTATCTGTCTTTGTGTTTACTACAAACCATTTGACAGCTAGCCTGAGACTTCCACAGCTTTGAATTATTTAACCAATTCCAGAGATAACCGCTTCGCCTTCAACGTGAAAAGACCTGTCAACGTCTTTCAAAACAGTAGATGCTCTTAGGATCGCTGGTATAGATTTCCCTCCACCTAATGACACGGGCTATATAGGCTTAAGCTGAAGCGAGGAGATCACAAGTTGCCATGTGTTAATGAAAACAAGTATCAGAAGCAAGGATGAGGGCTGTCAGCAGAGGTGGCAATAGTTTGTTAGTGTGGCAGATGACTGGGGATATGCTTTGCTATATATATATATGAATGATTACAGGATCACCATTTTTTGTTCACATGTTCTTGTGTTCCTTCTTTACCTCTTAGGAACCTGTTGTCCTGGACAGATGGCCTTGCGTATGTTCAGGATTCAAAACTAGCCCAGCCAGTTACTCCTGGGCAGCTACAGAACAGCCGAGGGTAGCAGCGCAGCAGTATGTGCTTGGGGAGAATGACAAAGGTTTCCAACTCACAGGCAGGTGAGAGGAAAGGATGACTTCCATCATGTGTACTCCTCAGCTATACTCAGAGTAGTCAATATCAACCCAGGGACAGCTCCAGCTACCTAATCACCTTTATAATTTATGTACATTGTTTTAGTTACATATATCTTTCTTTTGCCAGATCTATGCTTAACCATTAATGTGTCTATTTCTTGAGTCTACATTGATTAACAGATCAAATTTGTCAGCAATGTTGTTATTATGTCATTATGTCTACTTAAACACTAATAACAATCCTAACTAGTACTTAAATATTCTAAATTAATGGGCATACTGCCTTTGATTTTGTTTTCTTTTTTCTCACCAATGTTTGTATATACCTTTCCTGTGAAGTAAATGGTTACCTCCTAACACACCTACAATTTCTTTATTCATATCATACAAAATTGTCATAGAATCATTTAGGTTGGAAAAGACCCTTAAGGTCATTGAGTCCAACTGTAAACCTAACACCACCAAGTCCATCAGTAACACTTGTCCCTAAGTACCACATCTACAGGTTTTTAGAACACCTCCAGGGATAGTGATTCCACCACCTCCCTGGGCAGCCTCTTCCAACGCTTGACCACCCTTTCAGTCAAGAAATTCTTCCTAATGGCCAATCTAAACCTCCCCTGGAACAAGTTGAGGCACTTCCCTCTGGTCCTATTTCTTGTTATTTGGGAGAAGAGACCAACATGCACCTCACTGCAACCCTCTGTCAGGCAGTTGTAGAGAGCCATAAGGTCCCCCCGAGCCTCCACCTCTCCAGGCTGAACCCCCCAGTGTCCCCAACCACCCCCCACCAGCCTGGTGTCCCAGCCCCGCTGCTTGTCCCTGGACATGCTCCTGCCCCGCTAGGTCCCTCCTGACATGAGGGGCCCAAACCTGAACCCAGGGTTCAAGGGGAAGCTGCACCAGTGCCCAGCACAGGGGGACAATCACTTTCCTTGTCCTGCTGGCCACACTGTTTCAGATACAAGCCAGGATGCTGTCGGCCTCCTTGGCCACCTGGGCACGTTGCTGGCTCATGCCCAGCTGGCCATCAGCCAGCCCCCCCAGGCCCTTTCTGACCAGGCAGCTTCCCAGCCACTCTGTCCCTGTCTGCAGCATGTCATGGGGCTGGTGTGACCCATGGGCAGGACCCGGCACTGAGCCCTGTTCAGCCTCATGCAGTTAGCCTCAGCCCGTCAATCCAGCCTGCCCAGACCCCTCTGCAGAGCCTCCTGCCCTCTGGCAGGTCAGCACTCCTGCCAGCTCGGTGTTGTCTGCAGACTTACTGGGGATGCACTCGATCCCCTCGTCCAGATCATTGATAAAGGTATTAAACAGAACTGGCCCCAGCATGGAGCCCTGGGGAACATCGTGCGTGCCCAGCACCAGCGGGATGTGACTCCATCCAGCACCACTCTTTGGGGCAGCCGGCTTTTAACCCAGCGCAGAGCACACCCGGCCCAGCCATGAGCAGCCCGTTTCCCCAGGAGAATGCTGTGGGACATGGTGCCAAAGCCTTTATTAAGGTCCAGGTAAACAACATCCGCAGCCTTTCCCTCATCTTGTTGTAGAAGAAGAGCAGGTTCATCAAGCAGGACCTGCCTTTCATAAGCCCACGCTGGCTGGGCCTGATCCCCCAAGCTGTTCTGCATGTGCCGCATGATGGCACTCAGGTTGATCTGCTCCGTGACCTTCCCTGGCACAGAGGTCAGACTGAAAAGCCTGTAGTTTTCCAGACCCTCTTTCCAGCCCTTCTTGTAGATGGCCGTCACCTTGGCTAACCTCCAGCCTGCTGGGACCTTCCCAGTTTGCCAGGGCTGCTGATAAATGATGGAGAGTGACTTGGTGAGCTCCTCCACCAGCTCCGTCAGCACCCTCTGGTGGATCCCATCCAGCCCCACAGGACTTGCGCATCTCTGAGTGGAGCGGTGGCTCACTGACGATTTCCTCCTGCACTATAAGAACTTCATTCTGCTCCTCCTCATCCCTGTCTTCCAGCTCAGGCGGCTGAGTACCTAAAAGGTAACTGCTCTTGCTAATAAAGACTGGGGCAAAGAAAGCACTGAGCACCTCAGCCTTCTCCTCATCCTTTGTGACAATGTTCCCTGCCGCATCCAGTAAAGGATGCGGATTATCCTTGTCCCTCCTTTTGTTTCTAATGTATTTGTAAAAACATTTTTTGTTATCTTTTACATCAGCGACCAGCCTGAGTTCTAGCTGAGCTTTTGCCTTCCCAACCTTTGCCCTGCAAAACCTTGCAATGTCCTTATAGTCCTCCAGAGTTGTCTGCCTGTTGTGGTTTAACCCCAGCCAGCAGCTAAGCCCCATGCAGCTGCTTGCTCACTCCCCACCTCCACATGGTGGGATGGGGGAGAGAATTGGAAGGGTAAAAGTAAGAAAACTCGTGAGCTGAGATAAAGACAGTTTAATGGGTAATGCAAAAGCCACGCACTCAGGCAAAGCAAACCAAGGGATTCATTCCCCACTCCCCATGGGCAGGCAGGGGCTCAGCCATCCCCAGGACAGCAGCGCTCCATCACACGTAATGGCTACTTAAGGAGACAAATGTCATCACTCCAAATTTTACCCCCCTTCCTTCTTCTTCCCCCAGCTTTATACAGTAAGCATGACTTTCTATGGTATGGAATATGCCTTTGACTAGTTCAGGTCAGCTGCCCTGGTTGTGTCCCCTCGCAGCTTCCCATGCCCCTCCAGCCCTCCTGCTGGCAGGGACTGAGAAAGTGGGTAGTCCTTGACTTAGTATAAATATTACTTAACACACTGATGTTTTTAGGTTGTTATTAACATTACTCATACCAAAGCCAAAAGCCAAAACAGAGCATTGCACCAGTATAGAGGAATGAAGGCAGTGGGTTGATTACCATTGATAACATGCAGCTGTGGTCTTGCCTCGAAGGCTGTGGGTTGATTGACATGGATGATGTGCAGCTGTAGCTTGTTCCTGCAAAGTGGTTAAATAGCACTGAGGAGTGTAGGAGAGGGAGGTTGTATGGAGGAGGTTGCTGGATGAAGGAGCAACAAGGAGGAGTGTGGTTTGGCCTCTGGAGGATGGAGAAACAGCATGAATAGTAGAGCTGGACCAACGGTAAAGCTTTTTGCTGTTTGCTAGTGTTATGTTACTTCCTGACAGCTGTAACTCAATCGCAACATACCAGCTACTGAGAAGAAAATAGACTATCCCAGCTGAAATCAGGTCACTACCTATTCTTCCAGAGGTGTTGGTTCACCTTTTCTCCCCCAGTTCTAGTAAAAGCTCTCTGTTCAGCCAGGCTGGTCTTCTTCCCTGCTGGCTCATCTTTTGGCACATGGGGACAGCCTGCTCCCGGACCTTAACTGTTTTTTGCAAGCTTATATTTTCTGTGCTCATGCTTCTGCAGAAAAAAAAAAATCCAAATAGAGGCAAAAGAAAGCAGCAACTTGGAAAGTGCTGATACGCTAGATTTGGGAAGTATGCAACTGCTGAGTCAAAACTGTCCTTTTACTAATGAGCATATTCTGAATCCCTCGTGGGTATACGTTGTGTCAGCAATGAGTTTTCTTGAAAGAACAGTAGCAACTTAATTGTACTTGCATCCATATTAGAAACTCTCAATTCCTCATGTCCCTATTCATCTAGGTATGCAGATAAAACCTTGTAGTGTAAATGTGGCTTGAGGCCAAGAATATAGGTAAGGTAGACTGCAGAAACATGAGGATTGTGTTAATTGGATAAATACATTGTCCTAAAATTTGTGTTGGCTCTTCATTGGAGAGCTTCAATGCCAGCTCAGTCTGGGGCAACGGAAGCTTTTGACTAATTGATGTGGCATACTGGAAACTTAAGATAATCCCGTGATGTCAAAATATGTAGATAAGGGCTCCTCACATGGTAGTATTTTGTTTGTATGCGGACACCAGTATGTTTTGCCAGTGATTTCTGTCATACTTCTGAGCGGCTTTCTCGTTTTTGGTGTTCTGATCCCTGAGAAAACTGTTGCAGTACTAAGAAGGGTCCACACAGAATGGAAAGGTGTGTTGATAGAGGGTGACGTGAGACAGGACTTAACTTCTGAGTAAAATTACTCCACGGACCTTTGTAAAAGTGATCTTGGTAGCCTGGTTTAAATGAAATACCAACCATTTGAAATGCCTTCATGAGGTAACCAGTGGATTCAGTTGGTTACAGACTTTGGGTGAATAGTGGAGGAAGTTTGATTTGGTGTTCCCTATTAGATGTCTTGGAATGATTTGTGGGGGAAAGACAAACTGTAACACTAAGAGGGAGTCTAGAGCACATACTAGATGAATGAAATAAGCAGAATTTAATAAATGGAAAAGTTCTTCTACTATTAGATAGAAATGACAATTATTGGAATCATATAGTAAAGCTATTCAGGTGCAAAAAAAACCCATAAATAGCCTACTGTTTCCTCTAGCATTTGTTGCATTGGATTGAAATGGTTCCTCAGAAAATTATAAAACATATTAATGCATAGAAATGACCACACACAAACTATTTTTCTTGGCATGCTGTTTATAGCCTGAGAAAAAAGAAAATTAGCTTGGTGAGCGAAGTGACATCTATATTTTAAATATTGCTGTTTCTGTAATTTTTTCCATTTGCCGTGTTCCTTTGTTACTTAGTAGAAACTAGAAATGAATACTAATTGAGACCATGATGAATATTTGATGTATATTACTCTTTTCCTTTTGGGCTGGCTTCATGTTTTTTCTTCCAGATGTGATACTTTCTCACAATGGCTTATACTGTTTGTTATAACTAAATAATAAGTATTTTTGACAGTACTTGCCCTAAAACAAGGTTAACATATACTGCCATGATAAGCCTCTTAAGCCTTCTTCCTTTTATTCTTTTATTATAAGATATTTGGGATTTGGATCAAGGATACTTGAATGATGTGAAAAAAAAAATACAAAACAACCAAGCAATCTGGAAAACTTATAAGAAACTCAGTAGTGACAAATGAAAGGCAGCACACTTGGACAGGACTAAGCAGCTTCACAGATACAGAATGGGAAAGAACAACCTGGTTTTGGCCTTGTTTTTAGCTCTGTGGGTCGGTTTCCCCCCCTTTTTTTTAATAAGAAGAGCTTAAAATATCATAACAATTATCATAAATTTTTATTGCCATACTTTATTTCAGTAATTGGAAAATTCAGAATCCATAGGGTTCTAATTAAAATTTTCATAGACAATGAAAAGGTTAACAGTTTTCAGTAATAGTGTCATAGCTAAATTTTGTGCTAATGTTTTCATTATAAACCCTTTTTTAGAGTTTTATTCAGCCATGAAAATGTTATAAGATGAAACTCTTTCTACATGCTCTCAGTCTAGAATTATTTAAAAAAATCTGTTTAGCAGCATTGCTTGATCTTTTTTCTCGAACAAAGCAACAACAATAATAAAAAGCTTTGGTATAGCATGCACTCGGTGATCTTGATCTCACAACATCGCTATTTTAAAAGAGCTTTAGTATTCTGTGGAATAATATTCTACTTGGAAAAATGGAATTTATAAATTACCCATTTTTACATTTTCCCATAGACAAGTGGATTTTATTGTACACACTGACTGCTGTGTGGAATGTGTAGTATGGCAGAGTGGGAAGGAAGTTGCTGTTCCTGCCTGCTAGGTATACTGAAATGCAAACTGTACATCTGGTCATCTTGATCTCTTCAACCTGGACATGTTTAGGAAAATGGAAGATTATTGGCACAAACTGGAAATGGACTAAAAATGGTTTGAGCATTTGGCCCTTCCAATTTTGGTAGTTACAAACAAGAGCATATTACACTGCTTTTCTTGCTCTAACTTGTGATAGATACTTAAAGCAAGATCCACGGCTTGTGTTCTCGTGGCTTCACTCTGTGGCTTCTTTGGGAACAGAAGGAGAAAAGGTAACGAATGAGGACAGCCTCACTTCAGATGAAGGATGATCAATGCCTCGCCTCATCCCAGTGTACAGAACTGCGAAAGACAGGGGAGGAGAAGGCTTTTTTTGGACAACGCTGTCTCCACAAATCACTTTCTTTACACTTGCTAGACCAGATTATTTCCTTACCATTTATAACTGAATTAATTATTTCTTTACACCTGAATATCTCTAAATGATCCCTGTTAACTTATAAGGCAAGCTTTCTCTTTATGGATTAGCAGGTGGGGAGGTTTGTCTTTGAGCATTAATTTCATTTAGTAGTATATTTTAACTCTAAAGTTGGTAATAATCCATCTAATGTGGCCTTAAATTATGTGCCAGTGCTCAGTGTGAATGAGTGGGCTTTTTTACAGAAAGAATGTTAAGAGCAGAAATTTCCAAGTGAGCTACTCTTATGAGGTCAATAAATTCTTGACCCTCTAGACTTTCCTTGGTAAAGCTATTGTTCAACTAAAATAGCTTTTCAAATAAGCAGAAGTTGTCATAGTTCTTCAGTTCCTCAGTTTTTAATATGAAGTAGTATGCATTGATAAATATTTTTATCAATGATAAATTACATTTGAAATTTAAAAAGTCTATTACCTGAAGCAATAGCTATTGCTTGTTTTAAAACTATGAGACTAGAAAATTTGAAGTTTTTCTTTAAAAATAATGATGATTTAGGAAAAATATTTTTAAATTGCCACGTGACATTTCTCAATCGTAAAAATGGTGTTGGAAATCTTTAATGTTAACTCAGCTTTTTCATCTAATTTCTTAAGGTATATTCCACAAAGTCTTGAGGTCACAATTTTAGAGACTTAAATCCTATTATATGTCCCTTAGTATTTATATGTTCCATAGTACACAGTCTAGTATTAAAAGAGAAAATGAATATTGAATTTAAACATGGATTTTAAATCTGCTGTATTAAAATCTGAAGGTGCCTCTCTTGTTTGTGTAGTGGTTCTTCTATTTAAAAGGGAGATTTTGTTAAAGCAGAGTAAGACTACCTGCCTAGATTCAATTACCTTTATTAACCCGAAAATGGAGCTTTAAGATGAACCTAAGGTTCTTGTTTGAGGAAGAAAATGGTCTGAGATGGTAGATGCAGTTGCATCTTGTACAATAGATTTTCACAGTTCCTGGAACATCATCTTTGCAACACAGGGAAATTCAAACGATCAGTAGAGTTTGCAAGACAAACTATTGGAATTTTCATTAGCTTGCAAAAGCAAGTGCATTTGCTGCATCTGTCACAAAAGCCCATTTTGAATAGTGCACAGAAATATTAATTCATGAGTTTAAATTTAGTCCTGTACACTCTTTCAAATCCTAGACCATATCTGGTATTTTCTATCACAGCAGACCATACCAAGCAACTAGATGATTTTTAAACTGTAATGCACAGTGTATAATCTATTATTGTGACAAAAATAATGAAATTCTACTGTTAAAAGAGTACACAAAAGGTAAAGTAAGTCCTACTGATAAGATAAACTGACAAATAAAGAAATGTTATAATTGAAGTAAATGGCTTAAGGATTATTCAGAAGCTCATCATAGCATTGTCCCATAATGTGCACAATGTGTGCCACAAAAAACTAACCGTGCTTCTGGGAAGAATGTAATACTCTCAAGTGACAATCCAGGAAAGCTTTCAAGATCTGGAATGCTTTGGACTGGGACTTTAAAATTTTCCAGTTACAGGTATTTCATATTGCAATTTTTATGTATTTCCTTTTCTTAGAAAGTTAGGTTTGAATAAGACTGTTGGACTAAATTTTTAAATTAAGTGGTATTTAATGTCAATAAGACCTAAATAAACAGAGCCTGATTTTCTGTTTCTTATATGAATAGAAGTTTTGATTCTCGTTGTATCTGAGAATCAAGTACCCTCACTTGAGTGTCCCTAGATATATTTACGGATGTATAAATTCTCAGGAACTTTAGTCGAGATGAATGATGCTGTGAGGAAATATGAACACAGAGCAACCTTGCTTTGTCTGCTGTGGATCACTGTTTTATTACAGCACCTAATGAGGAAGCCAGATTGTGCGGTAGGATCTGATAGAGTCTTTTTTCTTTGTTAGTACACACTGGATTACTGTCGCACTCCTTAGTGAGACCAAAGGTTTATGTTAGACTACTACATTTTGAAAGGTCCAATCCATGAATTGTCCATCCTTGCAGGACTACAGTATTAAGTGAAAGCATAGAGCAGGTTGTGGGTTTGTTTTGTTGGTGGTTTTTTGGTTGTTTGTTTGTTTTTTTCAGTAGCTATTGCTAAAGCTCTGTTGCTGTGCTGTAACTTACTTTTCACCTAAATACATGCTCCTCAGTCATTTGTCAACTTTGTCACTACTAATTCTACCATGATGCTGTGATTTGTTGGCATGTGTAGCTTTGATGGAGCTGTCATTATTCTGGAAACAATTGTTTTTCACCCCACAGATCTTCAGATCACTGTCCTGTAATTTTAAACGTTACCTTGTCCTTGTGGAAGAAAGATACTGCTTTTCTAAGTTACTGGTAAACTTCCCAGGCACTTTCACTTGTCTACATCTGTTAGTCGTACACTTCAAAGCATTCCTGAATCCCTACCAGAAGACAGAAATTCCTCTTCGTATTCCTCTGCTGCTTTGGACACACTGTTAAATAAATAAAACTGTAGATAAGGATGAATTGCTGAAGTGTTTTGGGCCACTCGTTTTATTTAACTATGGGGTTACCTGTTAGTCCAATAGGAACATTATTTCTCCCAGTTACATATAAGTAATCAAATAATATCTGCTGTAGATAATTAAGTCAAATAATACCCTAGTGCTTGGGATCAGAATACTTCTACCAGTCTGTTCAACTCTTCTGCTTGTACCATAAAAACTCACTGCTCTAGGAACTGTTGTGGGAATAAAGTCTTTACAAGGTTAGTTCATGGCATGTGGAGGTCCAGAAGAAGTGATTGTTATAATTCTTCAAAATATAAAATACCTAAAGCATAAGGGACATAGTCACCATTGCCTTCTATATGCAGAGTTCGTACATAAAAAGGAGACTTTAAAAACAAAAATGGATATAGCTATTCTAAATGACACAGACATTTGTTTCTGTTAAATTGTATTCCATATAATGGCATTTTCCAGTCAACAGTCAAGGTCATTTTTATGAATTTATGCATAAATCAAATTATTGATTAGAAAACCATTGCTTTAAATTTCATACTTTATTCAGTTTTAAATTAAAATCTAAGAACAGAATAAAGATTGAGGAAAAAATTAAGGTTTATACTCTCAACCCAATGGAATGAAAGAAAAGTTTCCAAGTTAACAAATACGAAATTTCATGAAAGTACAGATTAATCTTACTGATTTGAGGACATACAGGACATTCAAACCAGCATTTGGTTATTGATATTTTATGAAAAGTAAAATGGTCACTTCTATATTTAACTCCACCAGTGGAGAATAAATCTTCAAGAATTTGTGAGAACTTACAGAAAAAAAGTATCACAGAACATGGTTCTTCAGTAATAGTAAGTCCTGCCCTGTTTGTCTCTCCTGTTTCTGAGTGCTGAAAGCTGGGTTTCTGGGGTAAAATTAAATTTGTCATAACTTATTGCTACATTATTCATTTTAAACTGATAAGTATTATATATATTTACCAACATAGTGCATCCATACATATAGATGGATGTGGATAGATACAGATACCTGTGTACTATATACTAGCATATCTTTTCACTTTAGGCCAAGGAGCATATAGAATTTTTAGGTGACTATTAGAAAGCCATTAGTTTGAATTTTTATGTCGTATGATCACCTAAGACTGAGTTTCCTAATTATGATATTTAAGGGAAATTAATTCAACTGAACACATAAAACCTGATGGCCATGTCAGGTCCAAGCCACCATCTCAGTGCTTGCCTTCCTGCCAACTCTGAGATTTGCTGTAAGCCCAAAACTACTGCTGCATAAGTGTTACTCTAATTACATCACAAATAGCCAATTAAAGTGTAATGAAACACAGCTCAGCCCTGTCTTCACAAACAATATTCACGGTCCTAAAATCAACCTCCACAGCCAGAATGAAAGAGGCTTAAAGTCTGTTCTCTCTGCTTAATCTCTCTTCTGTGTTTACCAGTTCTCCCTGATATGTTCACAGCAACACTGTTTAATTTCTGCTGTAGCAGTGTCCTGAAAACATCTATCTTGTTAGAGCTTCTTGGGTAGCCCATGATAAGAACATGTGAGAAACCTCATTGCACTAAAGAGCTTATAATCCAGGTAACGATAACCTTTGAAACAGTTAGGAGTGTAAGCCTGGAGCCCACAGATCAGCTCTTTTACTTAATTCAGATCCTTATATTTTCAGGGCTGACAACACTGGTGGCTACCTTGTATAATTAATAGGGAGTATGTTCTTCAGTATTTTCTTTAATTGGTATTGAAGTCTTAGAATAGACAGAGTGAGATAGGAAAAAATGTTTTTTTGCAAGCAACCTTATTTGCTAATTTATAAGGTATTCCCTTTTGAGTCTTAATAGTGGTCTCTTAAAGTAGAGGGTTTGAACATACAGCATATGTGGAGGTATTTTTAATTTCTGGTTGAAATGGACATCAAATGAATATGTAGCCTCATTTTAAGAGAAATGGAAAATTAAATTCTGCCTGGAAAGGGAAATAGCCTTGGAAGTATCTGGTATATTTTGATTTGTGATTTCCTTCCTTGATTTTTTCTATTTTAGATTTGGGTTTTTTTCCGTATTATTGTTATGTTTGCTGGGAGTTTTATAATTTTGTTCTTCACATAGCTGATAAAACTGTTACATCTCATCCTGTTTTAGTGAATATCATGTTTTCTTTTGGATATTTCATTCTAGTTTCTTTTTTAAATACCTCCCTTCTTTTATTTGTCATCTTTCTTACTAACTTCAGCATTACTCATCTCTTTTCTTTGATAATGTTCATTTATCTCTGTTTGTTTTCCCCCCTTTTTGGTTTGCTGGTGGCTTTGGTTCTTGTTGTCCACTCAACTGCTTTTGATTGCTTTCTTTTTATTTTTCCACATCCTTTTGCATCAAGTGTCGTCTTCCTCCTTCTGAACTCAATGGCTATTCACAATATTAAATAATGACCTGCTGTAGTTGTAGGTTCCTTTGAGATGCTAACTTCTGTCCAAGACTCTTTATTTTCCCAGAAGATATTATCTGGTTTTATTGCAGACAATGGTTTGGTACTCACAAGAGCCAGATAATTTCCTTTTGCTCAGTATAGGTGAATTGAGAACTCAGTAAAAATTTCCCTTCTGCAATCATCTGACTGTAGTCAATACTGTCCTTTGCTTTTGGGTTTTTTTTTTTTTTGTAGCCTAAATCTTCAACGTGATGAAAATCAGAAGTGAGAGAGCCATAATGTTTTGTAGAAATGGAAACACTGCAGTCCTTTAGAGGAAGGTCTGGTTACTTGTTCACAGTTAATTACAGAATGGTGGAAAATCAAACTGTCCCTTTGTCATCATATATGTGTTGATGTTATGCATGTTCCATCTTTGTTAGAAAAAACGTGAGCTTATTATTTCCAACTTGAAGTAATTAGTTAATTGCTAATTATTATAGAGTCATATTATTGTTTTTCCTACCCTAGGGCTGCTTTTAACATCTTGGTTTTTACATGCAGTGTATAATTTCTATGAAAGTAGAAATCTGTCTTGGTAGTTTAGTGTTATGCTTACTTATTAAAACATTGTGTGGAATACACTTGCTGAGATGCAGTCCTCCCTTGTGAAGTTTTATAAACTTCACAAATAACAGTGCTATGTGTCCATTTGCTTGTGCCAATAAACCTTAACATGTTTTTTCATAGAGGGGAAAAATCAGTATCAATTTTTGATACTTTTCCCCTCAGAAACTCTCTTCATGCTGATTAAGTCCTTGAGATTTGAAAATGTGATGTATTTAGTTGTAATAAGCAGGTGTATATTCTATGCTGATCAGCCTCTTTCTTTGCTAGTCCTCATCAGTATCTGTGGGTTGTTCCCAAGAGACAGGAAGGATTTAGGCTGATTAAAACACCTGATAATATAATACTTGCTTAGCACTTAAAAATAAATAAAGAGAAAATATCAATCACTTCCATGTTGAGTAGGTTCTGTACTTATCTCTATTGCTATAATTGAAAAGAGAAAAAGGTAAAGCTACAAGCATTTACTTTTAGGAGAGAAAAATCCTACTTAAAACAGTATTAGCAGCTATGCAAACCTGGAACTTTCTCCAGAATAGTGAAGTAATGTTCACTTCCAGAAATCACAAGCAGTGCTGTGGAGATAGGTAATGCATAGATTTTCCTAGGTGACCAGAAGTCAGTTTGTCAGTCATCGGACTTCAAAGGAGAGTTCCAAAGTTTTCAATGCCTTACCCTCGGCACTCTCACTGCAGGGAGCGCCATCATGTCTCTCCCCACTCCCTCTGTTCCAGTGACCCCATGGCAATGGTGTTGCATGTTGAGGATACTGTGAGGAATTGTTAGCCAGGGTTCGTTCATGGAGCCCTTTGAGCATATGGAGCTTTATTTGCGGAAGGATAACTCTTGCAGCTGGTCTCAGTCCAGCTGTCAGTGGGCAGGTGTCTGTAGTCTGTAAATAGCAATGACAGTGCTTAATAAGCCATTACAATAGTCTCAGCAAGAAGAGCTTATTTAATAAAGGCAGTGGATCTGCTGATCAGTTCAAAGAAACCCAGATGCATGTGATTGTTCTTGGTTTATGCTTTAACTGGCTTGTTTGCCTATTTCTTTGGTTCCATTTATCTTTTTCCCATGCCACTGCAATAGTTTTCAGTTTAATCTTTTATATGACAGCTGCTTTGCTTTTTCAGAACTTATGAATGCCAAATTACATAGTGTACAAAATTTTAGGATTCTTGTTTTCACGGCATATGCCAAAGATATCTTTTAAAAGTATGTCTTTTCTTGAAATAAAGTTGATTATAGATATACTTCTCCCCCCACATACACCAATATTAAAATGCACTATAAACTATTTATATGATCACTTGTTTACTGCCTTTAACATACTGATGGAGGAAAAAAGCACAAGCATTGTGATTTAAAAGGTTTTGTGCATATACTTCTTCCCACTTAAATAAGCCTGCGTGAAAATTGGCAGTGCACACTTGAAATTTTTTAGCAAGACTTTTCTGCCCCTAGACCCACCCTGTGTCATCGCAGGCAATCGATCTCTAGGCCACCCAGCCCCAGAGAACAGCACTACATAGAGCAGCTACAGTAAGGGACCAAAAGGGGAGATAGAGGGGAAGATGAGGAATACAGCTAGGCAGAATAAGGAAGGTTCAGCACATTTTCAGTGCCCTCACACCATTTAGTAGGTGTTTGGCTTGAACTACACCAGTTCCCTCTGAAAGTGTGGCTGTAGGTTTGTGTGTTCTGATGTTTATTTTGGCCTAAAACAATGTGATTCAATATGGTGTTCACAAAGAGTTGCTGGATGTGTACGCTGCTTTGTGCATCAATTTATTTTGCATCCATGTGTGTGTTTGTGACAGATGTCCTTTAGAAGTAAAAATATTTTGCTGTTTTTAAAGACCATCTCGAGTTTACCTGTGAATCCTTTTGGTTCTTACTGTTATTGTCTAGCAATCTGGATTTTACTGCTCTTTGGTTTCCTACTTCAGAGACTGATGCATAACCTGTGCTTAAATGTTTTTATTAAAAATCAGTGAGGCTTTTAATATAAGTAAAACATAGGTGTATGATTAAATGTTTAGAAGGCAGATGAAATGTTGTAGTGAAAAAAATATTTCTAAGCTTGTTTTGCAAAGCCTGAAATTATGAGTTTTCCAAATCGGAGACCTAATTCTAAAATCCTTTGTTTCTTAACTAAAAGTGGAATTCTTCCCTAAAAGCATTGGCTAGATTCATGTAGTCTTTAGGTTTGGTGTTAGATAATTGTTTTTTCAAGCAGTGCTTTGAAAGTTTGACCCCTGAAAGTGAAATTGGAAAAAAGCAGACCTTGTACTGATCAGAAAACCACTGAGAAAGAATAAAAACACCAAATTTGAAAACTGATATGTACTCTAAAACATGCCCCAGCAGGATGGCATCTATTTCCAGTCAAATTTTCAGTCTTGGGCTGTCTCCTGAAGTAGACACCTAAAAGCAAGATCATTCTTTGAAGGGACTGTAGAAAAGTTAATCTTTTAAGCGATATGTTCGGAACTTCTCTATGAAGTATGAGAGATCAATTGAACTGCAGTTCTTCTCTCTTATAGCTGTATAACTTTGAAGAGGAAAAAGGATAGAGGAAAAAAAAAAAAAAAAAAAAGAAAAAAAGATTCCTTGACAGGGAGAGAAAGGAAATCTACAATCATATGTTTAAATCTGGAGCTTAATGAATAAAACCATCCTGAGAGGGAAGTTGCAGAACCATCTCTACCTCACCTTATTGTGTGTTTTATTTAGTGATTGTTTAATGTAAAATAAATTTTACACATTACTAGCAGGGGAATCAAACCACAAAGTCTTCATTCACAGGTGAGTGCTCAACCTACTAATGCAAAAGAATTGTGAATGTTCTTGCTTACCTACTGTCACTCTTGCCATTGAATCTTCCTACAGAAAGATGGAGAGTGTCATTTTTGCAGAATAACCTGAAGAGTTTATGATACTCTCTAGCCTTCTCCTTGGAGGTCTGTGTTTTTCTATGCTTGGGACTATGCATGAATTAAACCAAGGTACTCTGAGTATTATTCATTGCATAGAACAGAAGTGTGGAACAGCTTTTACCTTTTCTTCTTACCTTTCCTTCCTATCCCCACACTATCTATTTCTGAGAAAGATTTGTGTGATTTAAGCCATTTTTTGGGCAATTAAAGAATTCTAGACTATTGAGTTATTTGGCCATGTCAAGATGTAAAAGTTGCCAAGAGTACCTGGAAGCAGAATTTTAGGTGCCAGAAGATACTGAAGGCACACATCTGCATTAAGTAATATAGGTACCTCTAATGCTGAAGTGGAAGCAGAACAAGGGGAATTTTGGATTTAAGAGTTTAGATTCCTTTTTTAATCTCTTTTTAAGTGTTGAAATCCCATTTTTGCATTTAGCAGAGTATCAAGATAAAGGTTTTCTATAATGCCTTGTTCTTACATTCATCCATTAACTGTAAAAGCTGTAAAGCGACAACATATCCCATTCTACTGTTTGGATGATTTGTCCTTAAGCAAGAAACATAGGAAAAATAATTTGCTTTATTTTTATGGACCTTTTATTTTTTTCACCAAATCGATTTGTGGAAGCACAATTCTTGATAATATAGAAATTTATATTCAGTATGTATGTATGACTTAAAATCAAGGGAACGGTCTTTTTATTTTGGCTTCTGCTAATTACTTTTGTTCTGGTGCAACTCTTAGAAAACTCTAAAATTAATCAGGATTGCATATTGGTAGCACTGAATTTGATAGAATTCTATTGATAATCCTAAACCATAAACTTCCTTTTGTGACATACTTTGTGAGATACAGTATAATGTACAAATTCTCAGCTGAGGTGACTATATCAGTCAAACTGCAGCAGCACAGAGTGTAGCAATATAAATTAGCTCATAATGAGTTTTGTGTTGCCCTGACCAGTTTATCATTGATGCCTGAAGGGAACAATTGAAAATGTGTTTTCAATTAAAGCTTCTCTACACTGTGCTTCAGTTTCACTATATCTAGTATAGACTAACTTGGATTTTTTTACAAAATGCATTTTAAAATATGGCTGTCAAAAATACTTTTTTTACATGTTTGTGTTCAGTTCTGTGCCACCTTTGTGGAATTCTCATGCCTCCGTGGGTCTTGTGGCTCAGCAGTGGCATTTTCACTAGTTACCACATAAAAGGCTACGGAAATCAGGTGCAATTAAAATACCTTTTCTTCCTCTTCTGCTTTCTCCACTCTCAAAGTGAACTCCTTAAGTCACGATGATTATGAAACATTTGATTTTATTCTTCTTTTTAGTATTTGTTGTTTCACTTGATATGTGATATTCTAACTCCTATGATGCTATTGGGGGGGGAATAAAAAAAACTATCAGTTCTCAAACTGTAATTTTTTACACTGTTTTTTTGTTTGTTTCAGTCTTGTGTGTTGATTGGGGTTTGTTTGGCCCTTGGTGGTTGCTCAGGGTCACAGTGCCACATACGGTTACTCTAACAAAACAAATGCCTTGATAGCAAGGAGAAAGCATGTTTGCTGTTGCCACCACTGAAAAGTAATTAGATAGCTAAATCATCAGAAATTAAAACTACAGTGCAAAGAAAACTGAAAAATAAGTAGGACATTAACCACAGTTCTATTTGGAACAATAATTACGTGGAAATGCCAGCTTTTGACTCAGGTACTCCCAGTATGGCAGTGATGGGCATTTGAGGTTTCTGCTTGGTTAATTAATTTTTTCGGTTGGAGAAGCTTCTGTTGGTTCATCTGTGTGGATTGACTGGGTACCTAAAGTTGTACATTTTGGAAAGTACCACACTATCACCAGCAAAATAATAATAAAAAAAAAAAAGTCAGGAATAAGACACTAAGAAATTGTGATATGGATTCATTTGACAGTACATGCAACTGGATTTTTGTGCTTAAGTGTAATTTTGTCCTCACTGAAATCAGTAGCAATATTGAACTAACAATCAGTTTTTAGTGCGTGCCATGCGCTAATTAATGCTCAGTGATAAACACATTAGGCCTCATTAGTTGTTTTTACTGTAACCTGTGACCTGAGGCATTTATACCAATGGAGTGTTGAGGGCTCTGCTGGATAACATCCATTGTCCCAGCCTACTTGAAGCAAGTGTAATGATTTACTGGAGCAAATACTAAAGTGGTTTAATCATTTCTGTAGAAGCAGCTGATTAATTTCTGTTCTGGATACTGCCAGACCTGTATTTTTTCCTAATTCTATATTTTCAGTGTCATTTCATATAGCCAACTTACAGTCTTGACCTTTCTTACTTTCTGTTTGCATTTGCTGAAAAGATGGAAATTATAGTGCAAACTTCAGAACTGGAATTCAGTTTTAGAAGTTGTCCAAACGCATTAAAGCTACAATCAAAGGTGTAACCTGGGATGCTCTAAAATGCAGCAAAAACCATTCCTTTAACCTCAGCCTACCTATAAAATTTCTCTTTAGGCTGAACTAATTCCCAGAAGGGCTTATTTTGCCAGTTTAAAAAGAGTGGCTTTTTGAAACTGGAGTAAAACCTTTGTGCTCATTCAGTCAAGTCCAGTACCGCCAGCTAGCGGTCATGACTTCAAAAGCTTAACCTAATGGAATTTACGTTAGCAATTTAAAAACAGAAAAATAGAATAAAAATAGAAAAGTAGAATGATCTGCAGGGATAGTCGGCTCTCCCAGTATTTTTCTTGAGCAATATGAACAGGGAAAAAAACTACCTGTATTAAGATTGCCTTCAACTTTTCATCCTCCTGTATCTATAAGATTAATTTCAGGAAGATAACTAATTCATGTCACAAATTGCCATGGAGGCATGAATAGTCACAGGACTTGTCCACATAAATCACAGAGGATATTCCAATTCATTTTTTCCATAAACAATATTTTATGAAATATGCAAGTTTCAGCAGTGAAAGTATACCTAATATGCCTGGCCAATGCAGGAAAACCTTGCCTAGAATTTTTCTCTTTGAATTCACTCGATTTATCACAGGTTTCGAAAAGTTGGAGCAATATGAGTTTCACCTAAAGCAAGTATTATCATCTAAAAGCTAATATTAAAGTTCTTAGTAATCTGCCCTAAAGAGGAAGGAGGCAGAAAAAAGTTTCTACAAAAATACTGGACTTCTGAAGGTGCTTGGGCTTCTAAGGTCACTTTTGTCAGATGTAATCATTCCTTTATATGTTCTGTTTCTCGCATATGAAATAATTTTTAGGTAATTTTTTCTTCTCCTTTTCAAGTGATTTTGATCTCTATGAAAGGTTTGTACGTCTTCTGAATGGTGAGAATTGCCAATAATTTTAGATAATACCATTTATTTCAAAATACTGTCATGCTCAATTTCATTTGTCACTGGGCTTTCACAATATTTTTTGTACTTTAAATAATAGCCTAGAATATTTGATTGTTAAATTATATGTTACTTCTGGAAGTTTACAGTATTTTATGGCTGGTTTAATGGAGGCTTTGAAAGATGGCTCTTAACATGCTTGTGAATTTATCTGGTAAGTGAATTGAAATCAGTTAGGATTTTCTTTCTGGTATTTCTAACGGTTCCAAAACAAATGGGCACAATTTATGAGTTAGAAATGTATTTGACCTGCAGATCCTGTAAACGCTTCTTGTATATGAAAAAAAAAAAAAAGCATAAATCTCCACTTGCTAGAGCTTTATCAGGAATTTAGAAAATCCTGGACTTCTGGTTTAAAATCCTCACCACCTAAATTCACTGAGAATTTGTACTAAAGATACGCAGGGGGTAGCTCATCTGTCTGGTAGAAAGTAACTATTTTTGCACAATTCTTAAGATAGAGCTTCCCTTGGCAGGCCTCACAGTGGATGCAATGAAGAAGCAGCCATAAAAAGAAAAATCTGTTTAACATGCTGTTTAAACAAGAAAGCTTTAAGGTGGACATTCTAGTTGCAAACCCTAGTTGTCTGCTGGCATGATTTTGATTTGCTAAACCAATAAATTCTTAATCTGCACCAATATCAGATTGCCAAACAAACCTTCTTCTTGCCATTTCTTCTTCCAGTATCCCTGTGAATGTGAAGACAGTGAAATTCTGGGGGAATTCACCCAGCTTAAAATCTTGCTCATTTTGAGAACACTTCTGCAGACTCTCTCTTCCTGTCCTTTAATTTTGTACAATGGAATCTGTTTCTTTCTAATGTGCTATAATGCTTCTTACTGTTCCAAATGATACATTCAGGTTTTTTCTTTTGGTTTATACTTTGACCTTTGCCAAAGAACCAAGTGTTCAGCCTTGGTAAGAAGGGGGATTTTTGCTTATTTACAAGAATGCAATAAAGAACTTCTTTAACAAGATGCATTTCCCACTTTTCCATCTTCTTTGCAAATGGATCGAGAGACGTTACATTGCAATGAGAAAAAAATGCTGGGAGCTTTCCACATCACCTGCACAAGAGTCAAACCAATTTTACCAAGTAGGACAGGAAACCATAAACTGAACTGTAAACACTGAACATCATTAGCAACTCACTTTTTCATACATAAGCACATAATTAATTTTTACTTATTACAGCAACAGCACTCACTGAGTTCTTCATCTGATGATTTGATTGGGGGTTAATGCAGGCTGGTATGTGAAAGGTAGAAACACTCTAATAAACCGTTTATCCAGAGATAGAGCTCACAGTGCTGTCATTTTTTGAGCAAGTCCAATAGAAGACAACTGAAGCAGTTTTTCACAGTGTTTGTTTCCAGCCTGTACCAGCTCTCTGTTTAGTAGACAGGTGGTTAGTTAACTGCGTTCCGATGTGCCTGGCCAGGGAACATGCATCCATATCAGCAGACACCTGTATCATCCCTTAGTGCACCCACCTGCATCAGTGGAAGAAGCAGGACCACTGGGCAGTGATTCAGTCTCTGTACTTTACACAAAGAACTGTTGTTGGAGTGTCCCTGAAGCTCTGCTCTTTTATGGTGGGGGATGGGGTGTTTTCTTTTTCATACAGTAACAGACTTTTTTTTGGAGTGTGTGTTGACTGGCTAGAGGATTTCTATTAGGATGCAGGTGCTCGTGATTTCATACAAAAGGTATAATTGTGCTAGCTGCAATTTGGAAGATATTGGGAAGATAATTTTGGCATAAGAAGATGATTTTGATCTATGTCTGCAGGATATTAAACAGAAAATCAAACGACATCGTACATTACTTTTAATTAATGGTTTTGGCAAAGTTGACAAGAGGAGGTAGGATGGAGCAGTGCTCCCTTGTGTACAAATGTTGAGTCTTTGATGAGGTACAGTACTACAGAAAAAACAGCACTGCATTTTGACATGGATTAGCCTGCTCTGTTTTATTCTGAAATAGATCCATGTACTTACCCAGTTCTCAAAGCATATTTTAAATGTTACTTTTAAAAAGTTACTTTTTTCTCATCAATGTTTTTCAGTTATTCACTTTTTTTCTGAATTTCCCTTCATGTTGTGTTTACATGGGAGCGTGTTTTCAAGCAGCAGCCATGTTTTTAATCCTTTCATTTTCTACTGTGTGGGATGCTGTTGTCTATAGTATTCAGGTACTTTCAAGATTACAGAAACAAAAACAAAATCCGCCATGCTTTCATCCTTCTTTTTCCCTGCAGGAACATCTGAAATGTCTGTCAAGCTCTCTATGAAGCTGCTGACAAGGGAAGAAAGCACTGGGCTCCGTAGACTCTTCACACAGGTTTTTGTTTATTTGTTTTTTAAATTTATTAAATGTTTAGTTTAATTTTAAACATGTTTGAAGAGGTGGGATGATGAACAGCCATCGTAGTAGCAAGTGCCCTTCGGATAGGAGGCAACTGAGGTCTCAATTTTTGCTTCTTTTAAGGTAACAGCGGCTCAGTTTGTAGGAAAATGAGATCTGATCTTAGAGCAGCAAGTTTTATCAATGTTAGAATGACAGATATGCCAGAGCATATAGTCTATTAGATTTGAGTTTTTGAAGCTAAAAGCCCTTTTTTTTTCTTTTTTTCTTTGACATACTTAAGGCTAGGCACAATATGTGCAATTCTTGGAGCTTAAGGAAGGTAGACGTCCGGATCACACTGAAGCTAAAACATTGCTGTCTTCAGATGTCACAAAAAACTGAAGTTCAAGCTAAATTTATTTTTAGCCAAATGACTACCACTTCCACATTGTTCATCTCCTAGAATCTCAGTATTGTTTTTGCCAATGATGGTGCGATACTGATAATGATGGCGAGATAAAGAATTTGTCTGCTAGTCAGCCAGATCTACCAGTTTTCCTGAATGCACACACCAGAAAGGGGGGTGGGGGGTGGGGAGGGGAAGGCTTTTCCAGTGCTTTAATCCCTTTGGAAAATTATGTTGTTCTCCTGTCTTGGTGTCTGATGTCAGGAAACTTGAACACTAGACAAATCTGCCATTTAATCAAACAACAATAGCTATACATTGCTTTTTAGAACTTGTAACACCATTATAATGATCATCATAAAGTAATGAAAATAATTCTGCTGATGTTTTATAAAACTAAATTAATATTTGTGGTTAGTTTGTTATTTCACATCTTTGATATCACAACGTGTTTGATTATATGCCTTCAGGAAAAAAACCTGCAGAGGACAAAATGAATGGCAAAGCTGAATAAACACTGATTGTGCTGCCTAGCTTTAAGTGCCATCAACAACTGTATATTCTGTGATGCAATATTCTATCTTATGCAGAAGGTGCACGTTAGCATGTTAGGCTGTTACAGTCATACAGGGCTCTGATAAGTGTATTGCTCTCCAGTACTGTAATGTATAGGGTTGGTTTTTTTCTTCTAGAAACTGATATTGGTCTGTCTTCAGTAGCAAATACTGATATATATGAAAAACATTCTCTGCATCAATACTGGATGGACAAAGTTCTGTTGTCTTCACTTGTTTTCTGATAAGGACCTAGAAGGCAGATGTGCTCTGCAAGGGCCAGTCATGTAACTAGGTTAATATAATGGCAAATAATTTTTTTATAGTTAGTCTTGCAAACTTGTGTTGTGATCTCTGAAAGCAGTACAGGCCCAGTAAAACAGTGGGAAATTTATTTGTGAATGGACTGGTGCTAACTTGTCTTGATCTGAAGGTCTGGCTTTTCATGCACCTTCAATTTGCTCCTCGTGCCTGCTGCTAATTTGCATGCCTTTTCCAGAGTTTGCTTTGCTGCAGATCAGTGCCTCAGGCAGCTGCCTGGAGTGTAGTACTTTTTTTCTAGGAGTTCTAGAGGCAGAATTGCATCCTGGTTTTCAACCATCCTCTCGGATATGTCCTCTTACTTTGTCAAATATTTCAAAATACATGTGCTACAACTTGCAATATTTTTTTCATGCCTTCATCTTTTTCTGAGTGAAATTGTTGTTATTAAAAAAATGAATGGAGAAGTCTGAGTGAAAAGTGTTACATTGAAATCTCATGCTTAGAAAACTGGAAACACCATAACAAAACACCACTCCTCTGGAAAACTTAACATCTGTCTCTTCCATATGTATAATATCCATAATTTTCATTCTCTGCAAGTGTACTGTCAAACTATGTTTCTGTATAATGGATGATCTATTGATAATCCATTTGATTTGTTGTCAAATTATTTCTGTTACACCTCTGCAACATCATTTAGTCACTCTTATGCGTGTTAAATATCTCATAGTTAATATCATTGTTGCTCCTGCCAATTTGGAATGGATCTGCATTGGCAGTACGACTGAAACTGCTTAAAACTCTTTAATGCTAAGCCTGGAAAATCTTTTATGCTCTTCTAGGCATGATGCAATGTCCTGAAGAGAACCATCTAGTGCCGTTTTAGAAGTACTAAGCTGTATTACCTGTCTCGCAGCTGCTACTGGGAAAGGGCATGCTCTTCTACAGGTCGCATCACGTGCATCAGCTGTGTGCCGATGTTGCTGCAGAGTATCAAAGACACTCGGTGCTCATGTTGGGGCAGCCAAATTGACTCCTTCAGTATCAGATTTTATCTGACCAAAACGGTGACTGCTTAAGGTATCTTTTGACTCATGCCTAAGTGACTAAAAGCATTTCTGTATTGCCCAGTCATGTATCTCAGTGGCCTGGAAACCATCACAGAACAGAATGCACTGCGATGACACTGGCTTGGGCATGCAATTACTATATATACATTATATACGTACTGTATCCAAGCCAATAACGATTACTCTCGCCCATGACAAAACCCTTTAATTTCTTTGGGTAGCTCTTTTACTGTATAGTATGGAAACCTACTTTCAGAATTGATGTGTGAATTAACAGAGCTCACTACATGTTTTTTAAGTCACAGGGACTTGGGGACTTCAGATTTTCATCCTTTGAACTAAGTTTATATTTGGGAGTCTTAAAAGCCCAGTGTACTTGAGTTTGCTCTGATACTATCTGGCAGGGATTAGATGCATACACTTTGGCTTCAGAGGGGTTCTCTAGGATTCATTAATGCCTTGTTTTCTACAGAATAAGAACAAAACTCTTGATGGTTTTTCATCATTGTTTTTTGAGATTAAAGTACTTTCTCCTTTGAATTAGTTGGGTGGGTTTTTTCTTTCTGAAATTAGTGTGATAGTGTTATTTTTGAAATATTTTAAGAATGTTATATCAATTTTGTGTTCATTAACTTCAGTGTTTAAGAATTTTTTTTTTTTTGGTAGAGCAAAATCATGTTTTACTGTCTGTTTTGTGATAGGTTTCTGTTCATTTAGCCTAAAAAAATTTCCTTTAAATAAAAACAATCAATTTTGTACACTGCATCTAATGGCCAGTTTAAGCTTATTTTGTCCCTGCAAAGATAGTATAGATCTTAGAGTGGCTCATTTCTGTACGGCATTCCAATGCCATGTAATTTAAGATTCTTTTGATTAACCTATTGATTTGGGAGGATAAAGGGTAAACTATTTTTCTTTTCATTGTCTTTTTCCATGAGCTTGCTTTTTCTTCACGAGTAAAAGAAGAAATAGAAGTTTCCAATGTAATTTTTTCAGCACCTGTTAACATTTGAATGTTTTTTCTCACTAGCCGTAGTAGTTAATCTTAAAAACCTTTAGATAATAACGAATTAGTGAATCCTTACAAAAATCAGCTAATGAGTTCACTAGAAATAGTTTTAACAGATACTTAGAATATGGAAGTATTATGCTGTATCATATATTTAATTACCTGTTGCCAAAAGATATAGATTAAAAATACATATTTTCCTCAGAAAGAACAGTGTTACAGGCTTAGAGGTTTTTTAATATGTTAATGGAAAGCCTCTGATAAAAATAACCATTGTCTTATTTTTATTTGGAGATATATATATATCTCACCATCTACAACCTTAAATTGTTGTTGTACCATTTCAGTATCCCAAATGGATATCCCCACACTTTTCATTTTAATTCCTTAGAAGTAAAAAGTTCCTATTTCAGAACTGAAATTTTAAAATGCTGTCTAAAACATTTTTCATTCCTTAATTTAAAATCTCCACTCTAGTCCATTGCCTGTGTCATGCTCTCATTAAAAAAAGTTTTATTTTTCATCAGGAATATTCACATGTGAAATATTCTGGTCAGCACTGTGGCACACTTCCTTCTCTGAAAATTTCTGTGAAAAATGTTGTCACAAGCAGTGTTCTGCAACTGTGCAAGGTGGGGATTTATCTGCTTTGCAGGTTTCCGTAAGTGGAGTTGCCCTACTTTGAAAAATGAGTTTGCCAGCTGTTATTAGCATCTGCAGTACTTCCAGGTCATGCTGTTTGTCTATAAAAAGGAAGCAGTTTGTTACCTGTAAAGTCAAGTACCTAAACTCCTGTACTTAAAGAACCATAAAAGGGTATATGTGTTGATAGGTTTCCATCTTAGTTTATTGTATGCCTGTGTTGACTAGGAAGGGACTAGTAAATACATTTTTAGAACCAAGCTATAGACTGCCATGCTTGCTACTGAAACGCCTGGACAGGAACTTTATTTAGATGAAAAACAAGTTTGTCAGAGAAGAAGTTGGAGTCATGGTGTGTTTGTTCCTGGGCAACCAACGGAAGGTAACTACAGTGAAAATGGCTTTTTTCCATTTGGATGCTGGTTATGGCTGATGCCTCACTGAAGATCCTTGAATCTGCTGAAGGAGAAGGCAGGGACACTTACACAGGTAGATCTGACAGGCTGTCTAGCTCCAAGCCTCCATGATTTCCATGGAAGATACCTCAGTAGGTAGCACTACTGAAAACCGAGCAAGCATTTCAAAGACTGGAGGGAACACTTAGTTCAAAATCTTGGCTCAGATTGCTACAGGGTCTGCTGTATTAAAATCCAGTTTGTAGGATACAGACTTTTAGAAAAATCTATGTAAATCCATAGTGATAGCTCTGTTTTAAACACCATCTCCACAGTCTCTGGAAATTCTAACTCTGCTGTGTTAGTTTAACACTTACATGAGTCTTTGAGCTAGGTAACATTGTATTGTTAATTGCTTGATATGAAAATTATTTCCAGGTTGTTTTCTTCATATAGAAATTATAATTCAGAATACACCCAGAACACAATGAGAGTGCGTTTCCAGAACTATTAGGAAAAAGCAGAATTGGTATTTCTTGAAGTTTGCATTTATAAAATTTTGTCTGATTATCAACATGTAACAGAGTAATTCAACATAGTAACCACATATAACCATGGCATAAATGAATATAGAAAACAAAGTAATTAAACAGAAATAAAATGAAGAGGGTTGTTTGGCTGTTTTGGGGCTTTTTTAGAAGTGGAACAGCAGCATAGAATAGTTTGTCTAAGGGGAGCGTAGCAGATGTAGGAATGGGCAGCAGTCATTTGTCAACATAAGAAAACCATAATGGTAGCATCAAGAAGAAAATTATGCTAATAAAGTCATGCCTCATGGTACTATTATTACTTGCCTGTGATACATGAATGATAATGAGAATTACCTCACTTCTTGAATTTCTAAATTGCTTTACAACCTGGTTGTTTATACATTACATTCTGCTTCACAGTTGGCAGATTTTCAGCACTTTCCAAAGAGTTTAGATTGTAATGTTGTACAATCCTTGCCTTAATTATACATGCAGATGATGTTCATGAGTTTTATGGAAGCATGAAACCCATTCCCTGAGACTTGTCCCCATTTGTTCAGCTACAGGGACTAGGAATTTCTGGTACAGAAAGGCCAGACCATCTTTCTACTTATGTGGAAAACTGCCTTTATGCTGTTTCTGTGCTTTGATTTTCATCATACGTGAGCCCAGCACTGGACCGAGGCTCCATCTTCTTATTTATAGGTGCATATAATTTCTTTTTTTAGTAGGATTTCTAATTTTTGGGGTTGTTTGTTTTTTTTAGAAAAAAACATTTTCTGCTGCAGTTTAACTTTGAAACAGCCTGTCTAACACTTGTTACACCACTTTAATTTCTTTTACCAAATAGCAGTTTTCTTTTATTTGGATCACAGCAGAAGTAGTGATGAGAGAAACATCAATTTCACAGCCTTGTAATTCCCAGGAAGCACACAAATTATTTTATTTAATCTAGAGCCTAATATGTAATTCTTACAGAGCAGCTTCTCTGAAATGTATCACACAAGATCAAAATGCTTATGAAGGTGAGTTGAACAACAATGTTTTAAAACTGACAGGTACTGAAGTGATAACCTGTTTACTTTAATATTGGTAGTCATAAACCCTCAAATTTGTTCTATGACCAAGTAATTCCAATTAGTCTATTTTGCTAAAATTCTGTTAAATTTTCTTTTAAAATTGTTTTCGCATTTTAATTAACCTCCTCCTTAACACTTACAATATATACATAACTGGCATTATTTAATGAGGCAACTCTAATGATTCACTGAAAGTTTAGGGTAGATGGTGTTCATTTCTATTGTATCATATGGCATTTCTGGTAATTCCAGAATGAGAGTTATGTCTTTATTTGTTTTTTCCTCTGAGAAATGGATAATAGTAATCCCACACCCCTGCCCCCCAGCTTTTTTTCTGATATGGCAAGTGTAGTCCTCATTGTTCTTCTCTCATCCAGGCTGATTCTGGGATAGTAAGTACCACTTCAAGTTCCACATGACTATAAAATACAGTTCTTTGTCAGTGCTGCCTCTAAAAAATAGCATAATTTCTAATTGAATCTGTCAGTTTTCTGGATTTCTGCAGCTGTGCTTGGTGATCCTTGATTTTTGTCTTCTGTTGCTTCAGAATCTGGCAATCTATCCCTTTCCTCTTTGATCTAGAACTATCTATCTGACAATCAATTCCAATGTGTACTAGTGAAGCAAAACCACTTCAGCTACTAAAAATGATAAATTAAAATGGAGGACTGGTCAAAAACATTAATTGGTTTTGCTCAACTTGTGGAGAAAGTCACAATGTAAAGTGCAGAAGGCCCAGACTAATTTGCCAAGAAAGAAAAGGCTGCTGTAAAGAACAGAAGTCTTCCAGTCCATTGGGAAATGAAGCCACTTGGATAAGTTACATTTACCCTTCTATAATTTATAAGATAAAAATGGTGAAAATTAATAACCTATCATCTCTTAGTAATTTTTTGTGCCATACAAGGAAGACTGAAGTTAGGTTCTAGCAATTTCTTTCCCTTTGTGTTGTTCATAAATTAAATTATCTGTATTTTAAGAGGCATGGAAACCTCTATCTTGCTGAGAGCAATCTGTTTTTCTCAAATCCTGACAAAACCTATACTTTAATTCAAAAACTTTCACAGTGCATCTAATCAATTGTATAGTTCAAACTGACTAGTTCATCCTAAACGTGCTTAAGATATGCAAAACCCATTTCAAAACAAAGTATTTACTAAACCAAAATTAATAAAAAGGTCTTGATATAGCTGAGAAATGATACAAAAGAACAGAGGTGGCAAGGTAGATTCTTTCCCCATGTGAATTGGTCCAGGGCCATTTCCAGTCAACACAGTTTTGATTGTAGGTGTTACATTATCTGAGCTCGTGGAAAGACATGAATTTGAAACACAGTGATTTGGTGATATATCTGAGAAAGTACCTGCCTATGATGGATGGATATACTCAGTTGCAATTGAAAAAGCCCCTTAATTTTGAAAAACATAAGCAAAAGCATATTCAAAGTATAACGTGTTCTTGCCAGTATATGCTGCAGATCATAACATCTGTGCAAGGTTTCTGTCCTGATGCACTAATTCAGAGAGAGACATTTTGAGTAATTAATGTTGGAACTTTAGATAAAGTGAAGGCTTGTCTGTGCAGAAATAGTACAGAGCCAACTGTGAATTTAGCACTCACTGCATGCTCCTCGCTACTCCCTAGCAAATATTTTTAGTTTTTACCAAGAGTGCGTTCTTGTGCTGCAGCTGTCTGCAAGAGTGAAAATAGTCAGTGTATTATTAATTCATAGCCTGGCTTGTCATGTGCTGTGCTGACTTTTTTTTTTTTAAACTCTCTTCATTTTCTGCTGTTTAAGAAAAGAAGTCAGACTGCTGAACTTCATTGATAAGCATTTTGCAATAAGCAATATTCTTTACCAACCTGATTTATTAAATTTTATTGTTCACTTATGTACAGTTAAACTTCTTCCATAAAAAACAAATATAAAAGATTTTTTCTGAGTCACCCTCATGTTAACTGCATGCCTAAAACTGCAATCAGAAAAAGTTCCAAGTTTCACCATAACAGCTCGCCTGTCATCACAGTGTGTGTGAAGACTTTTGGAAATATACAACTGTTCAGTTTCCTTTAAATTATGAATAGCACATTTATGTCACTACAGCTTTATAAATCCACAATATCCTGTTAATTATGCTTTATGAGTCTCTTAGGTATTTCATAATCCTTACTGCAGCACAATGTATTTTTTCTTTATTACAAGATGTTGCTTAGTAATGCACAAATCTCACTTAAAATGCAGCTGTTTGTGTTTTTTTAATGGTTGTCTGCCTTTAGTTAAAGGATGGCATCAGTAAGATGCCTCTCTCTGTGCCAGCAATGAAGATGATAGTTTCATATCAAGTCTGTCAAAGTTGCCATCATTAAAAGGCTGATAGCTCTCTTTGTATCTCTTTCAGACACTGGAATTGATGAATCAAAAAAGCCACATGCAGGAGGGGGAGGGGAAGCAGCCTATATAATCTAGGAAGCTAAAAAAAAAAAAAAAATGAGGATGGGAAAAGCAGAAGCAGAGCACATCTACATTGGCTTTAATGTTCTGCACCTGGATTCAATCACCTTCCCAGGCCAAGCACTGGGCATTTTATAACACTGTTTCACAGCTGGAACAAAATGCTGTGTCTCAGCAAGCCAGAACCGTCAGGGGTGTGAGAAAGAGCTGGTTTGATTTTTAGGCTTGAAATGCTCAGTTGCGTAGTAAGATTTCTGTTCAAAAAAAGGCAAAGTTCATCAACCAATTCCATTAAAAAATGTAACTATAAATGATACTATGTTGTGATTTTTACTTTTTTAATGGGCCTTCATGAACAGGTGAAATCACAAGCAACTTCATCCACGTACAAACTGCTTATAGGAATGACAGGTGGGTTTGGTTTTCCTATACAAATTAATCCCTTTTCCTCACCAAGGCCCCTTATGAATGCTGACCTCACCTTCTCTGTGTCCTCTCTTACTGTGATTAGCACTTGAATTGATATGGGGTAAAAGAAATACCATGCTGTTTTGAAGCACGTTTACAATTTCTTGCTCTGAGATGGATAGCCAACTATTAAAGGGTGAGTACCAGAAACTCAGCTTTTGAGGATGAGTTTGCAAAATACTTTAAGTTTTAAGAATAATGTCCCTCTCTGTTCACCTGCTGTTAAACCACACTGATACCTCAAAAAGAGGTGTTGTAAAATGGCTCTGCCCAGCTGGTTCTGTAAGTAATATGTTTAGATTGTGAGTGAGAGAACTTGATTTTCAGGCTGATGCTAGAAATCCGCATGGTATTTTGTTGTGTAAAATAAAGCTTGATTCTGCCAATAGATTTCTGGCATGAATATGCTTGGCTGACTGCTGTCACCTAAACCACGGTTCACTTTGCTGTGAAAACTGCATTGCTGCCACGGTGGGTGTTCCACAGTGGCGCTGGCATTCAGTGTGGCACTGGCCTAAAGCTCTCAGCTTTTTAAGCAAGTTTGTAGGAAAAGGGGGAAAGAATGTAATAAATGATGACAAGGTGTGGAAGGAAGGTTGCTAAGTAAGATTTGGGATCAGGACAGAAAGCATAAAAAGAAAGGTCTTTAGACACTTTGCTGTTTCCCAGAATAGGAGAGACGACCTGGCTAGGGAGGGTCTGCTGTGCTGCTGTAAGGTCGCTGCTCCCCACAGCTGCTGAGGCAGTCCTGTGTGTTACAGGTAGTTTATGAGGAAAAAAAACATTTACAAGTTTAGTTTGAGAGAACATGGTTATAGACAAAGAAATGTGTGATTCGTAATACAAAATTATAAGCTCTCTGGCTAGTGAGAAGCTGCTTTTGACTTTGACAAAAGAGTTAATATTTCCTTTGTGTGTTGGATCAGCTGGCTCGTGGGGTCTTTTGGCGCCTCAATCACTAATCCAGCAAGAGGAAGATCTTCACATAAAACGGATCACATCTTCTGTGCAGAAGTACTGATAGGTTGAAAAGAATCTGTAGCTGTGTTTAGACTTCGGGTAAGGGATAAGAGTCACGAAGGTTTGGAGGTTTAATTTACATATGTGTAATGCTGTATTTAGTCACAGACAGATTTCAGTCACACTTTATTTCTTATTGACCCCAAGCTTTGTGCACAGAGTTGTTATTTTTGTCTTGTTACAGAAGCACCACCTCTGGTTTTTTTTTTTGTTTGTTTGTTTGGTTTGTTTCATTTTCCTTTTCTAGTCTTTACCTAGTTTCTTCCTCCTACCTTAAGTTTTTTTCCAGGGTATTTGACACCCACATTATCGGTCTCAGATCCAAGTTTTCTGGATCCTGTACAGAATCATGGAGCATCGCAGCACTTCTTTGGCAAATAACCCTTTACAATCCCTTTGCAGAAACACTTAGAACTCAGACCTGTGTTGCCCAGGGAACTCAGAAAACCTTTCTGCAGGTGCTTTGCTTTTCTTGCTATCTGCTCCTTGCAAACAGTAAAACCATAGCAATTTTCTAGTTCATGGATGAGAGAGGAAACTGGTGACAAAGAAGACATTCCATAATAAAAAAGACCGTACTTTTGAAACAGTCTCCAGATTTGCAGGGATGAAGATTGTCCTATATGTGGTAAACAGTGGGATTACTATTTAAATATGCCTTGAATAAAATGGTATAAAAAGTTTCCATAAGTACCTTTTTTCCTTTCACAATTTTTATATTCTATGTTGGTGAAAAAATAGGTAATTAAATGAGAATAACTAGATCAAAGCTTTTTTTTCCTCTTTCTCTACTTTGCTTGCAAAATTGAGGGAACAGAGTTTAACCCAAAAAAGATAATAGCAAGAGTAAATATATAGTGTCATAGAAATTTCTGCAAGAATTATCTGTCTGTGACAGTAATTTGTGCTCTTGTGTTCATGGCAGGTAGGACAGGAAATAAGTGACTTAGCCGGATAAGGCAAAAAAGATTTAGGTTAAAATTGTGAAAATCTTTCTAGTGTTACTGAGACACTGGAATAGATAACACGGAAAAGTAGCAGAGATATCACTTTCTGCAGCTTTTGAAGGTACATCACGTTACTGGTTAGAATGAAATGTCTGAATTTTGAATGTGGAAGAAATGTTTCCTCTATGATTCTCCACATGTGAGCATTTTCTGAAAGTGCAGCCATTTTAAAATAAATTAAAGTGACAACATGTGATCTATTTAAGGCTTTTGGACATGTAACAACATATTAGAAAAAAAAAATAAATTACCTACCTGATACTAAAGTTTTACGTCAGCCTTACCTTAAGATTACAAAGTTTAGAAAAAGAAAAATCTTGAGGTTTTATGTTGGAGGGTGAGTGTGTATGTAATGTGTAATCTGCCATAAGAAGATGAAGGTTTTAAGTGTGTGTTAGAGATGAGAGAGTTTCATGTAAGTATAGTTCTTTTCAGAAAAAAATAAACAATTATTTGGAACTTAGAAGATGTTGTTGTCTGTCCTGTAGTTGTTAACAAAATGTGTGTTCTCGTGTAGTATGACAAATCACTTTAAATTCTTATTTGGGCTAAAATGTTATTTAAAACCCATTAGATGCACTGATTGGAACTGTCAGGTGCCATATTTAATTTCTACCACATTAAAATTATATGTGGTCATGAATAATTAAAATATCCCATAGAAAAGCATTGACCTTGAAGGTTTAAAAAAGCATATTTCACAGGTCTGCAAAAGCTTGTTGTGCTTCCCTTTGAAATTATGTTCTCATGTAAGGAAAATACAAAACGAAATCCACTCTTTTTTCCCTTTAAAATTCAGAATAGAAAATACGCAAAGTACATTTAGATCATGTTTAGACAAATTCACTTAATAGTTCAGTGCAAGTTACAGGCCAGATTGGTAGAACTACATCAAATTAATTGCTATGAAATGGAAGCTTGTACCTGTTCCCAAAGCTTTTACACTTACTCAGTTTCAATTTGTGCAAATCATGTTAAATTTAAAAAGACATCATTTTAATTTGGAACAATATTTCAATTTTTAACTATTTTTAAATTTTTCTTTAGAAAGCAATTATATTTTTGGAGTCAAGTAACTCTCTAAAACCTTGAAATGAAATATTATTTTTTAAGTGATTTTCCTCTTTCTCCATTGTCATAGTATATGGAAACAACTGCTGAGACTTCGAGCAGCAAGTTCTGTTCCTTTTTGCCCTACATGAATATCTTCTTTATCTGTTTGACTTTTGTAAAACAAAAGTCATTATGGACCTATTTATGCAGGTGTTAATGGATGTGAATCAATGTTAATGCAGTTAAAGGATCCAGTGAAAACTTGAGAAATAAATCTACTAAATTTGCATTGCTTCTTCCTCAACTGTAGGGTGATGCCAAAACGACACAGAGTAACTGCTCAGAGACGAATTTTGTCTTTAAGCAGCAAAGGTATTTATTTCGTGCAACGTTGGGGACCTAGCCGATTGGCACCGGACAAACTAGGTCCAAAGTTTTCAGTGGAAAGTCAGGTATTTTATACAGTTTTCGTGAGGGATTACAACATCTTTACATACATATTCATTTGATTTTGACACCTAATCTTTCCATTCATAATAGGTGGGATCTAGGTGGAGTAGACCTTTCAACTTTCTTTGTTCAACGATTTCCTGACTCAGTCTCCTTATCTCCTTCAGGTACCCACCTTATCTTTTCTAATTATTCAGAGTACTTTCCTTTAACATTCCCAGCGGTACATTCCTTTAACATTGCCAGTGGAACCTTTTCTTATTCAAAGTACTTTTCTTATTATTCAGAGTACATTCCTTTCTCAACACAGAGCATCACCCAGAGCATTGTACCAAACCCATCCCGACCAATCTTTTTAAGTCCTTGCTCTGTTTCAAGGGCTTTTTGCTCTCTTCAAATAGTTTTGCTAAAAATGCAGGGGGTTGTTGGTTTTCTTTTTTTTTTTAAAAAAAACTGCCTAACAACTCTTAGAAAAGAAAAATAGTTATTTAATAAAGCAGAAAAAAACCTAAGACTTCAGAATGACAATTGCTGTTTTGCTCTTCATCACACACCTTACTGTATCACCTTCCCAACACAGTGGTGATCTTAAAACACAGCTAAGGAACAGAACATGATCAAAGTATGCTGAGATACATTGATTTCACTGTTGGAAAATCACTTTGAATAGTTTGTTACCTAAACCCTTCTTAGAACCTTCAGTACTTTCTTCATGTTGCTCTTTGTTTATGAAGTATCTGGCACAAAGCCATATTGTAGGCAGGGAAGGCAGCTTGAATTAAGATAGTCTCATAATTTTTTGCACATAATGAAGAAAGGTATCTCATTTTTATACAATTAGAAGTGTTTGTGTTATGTCCAGAAAGTTCTATTTTAAATTAGACTTTTTTTATAAAGTTAATGCCCTATGAAGTTGTGGCTTTTTATCTTCCCAAAATGTTTGATTGACTGTAACTGAAGATTTCTGGAAGGAGAATATGGCAGTTTTTCAGTGATATGGCTCATTGAGCCAAAGAAATACAAAGCATTTTATGGTGAAAGGCCACAGCTAGTGACTTCTTTCTAAAAAAAATACCAAAAAAACCCCAAACCACCACCAAAACCATATAGAAAGGGAAGTGACCGCGCTCTGCTCTGAACAAATCATATTTATTTTGACTGTTCAAGCAGGGCCTTCTAACACTTTGCCTTTTAAATTTGAGGAAAAACAGTCTCTTTGTGTACAAGTTGGCCGGGGTTCCTTGCCTGTTCCTCTGTGCCCATTATGCTCTTTCTCAAGGAGGTGAAATTTTCTCAAATGCATCTTATTTTCTTTTGTTTAATTTTTTTTGTTTACACTCTTCACACCAAAATGCAACTTTTAAAATATTTATTCCAAAGTTCTGGTTGTATGCCTGTTAATGACCTGTAATAAAAGTATTCACAGTATTGCAAATGGTGGACGTTCACCTTATGGTGTGTTACAATAAATTATCAAAAGAAATGGAGAAAAAAGGGGGGGGGGGGGGGGGGGGAACCCACTATTTTGATGCCTCAAAAAGCCTATCTTATTCTTGTTTGACTATCAGCTTGGAAGGAGCAGTGTCTTACAAGAAAGGTGCTTCTTATCCTCTATTTGACTATTTCCTTGGGGTTTTTGAGAATTAAATACATCCTTTTTTTCTGGCCTGTCTTGCACAGTATCCAAACGTACTACTTTGAGACAGGAATATAGGCCATTCAGATGGTTGTACAATATACCTTCCTTATATTATGGTCACATACTTGTTTCTTCTCTGGTGCTGGTATATTCTAGTTAATGTTGTATGATTGGAAGGATAGAAAACTGACATTAACGGATCGCATATTCTTAAATAAATCTCGATCTGTAGTAAAATGAGCTTTTTTTCTAAATAGTACATAACTTCTCTGGGTTTTTGGCATGTCTTGCTTGAGCCAAAGTTGTTTAGATGACAGATAACAGCAGATGTAAATCCAAATCTTGACAGTAGAACTAAACAAAATTGTGGCAGCTGAGATTTTGCTCTTCTGTTATGCACTACGCCATGTAAAACTTTTTAATGTGTTCATAAGAGATGAAAAGTTCATTCTTATAAATTACTGTAGTACTCGGCAGCATGTAGACATTTTTAGTGATCAATTATGAAAGGAAGATTTCTGATTTAGGCTTCATCATCTTTGTTTTCATCTGTCCAAGGAACTTCGGATACCTGTCACTCAAACTACCTCAATAAAGTGAAATTTTATCTTAGTAGCTTTCTACCTGTACAGTGTGTCTTTTATATTTGACTCTGGGAACTTCTTCAGAATGATGTAAGGTGTTCCTTTCTCCTTATCCTAAACAGTCATGTAACAGTGCTGTTGTAAGTCATCGTTCTGCTGATGTGTTAAGGTTCCTTTTATGTTTGTAATGTCCGTGGGAAATTTGCTACTTGGAGGAAGTGTTACTTAAAGATGTCATTATTCTGGTAGGTGGTATGAGGGGAGATTCAGCTTCTGGAAGGAAAAGTGTCATCCTTGAACTCTTGAAAGAGCTATGTAATAGGCTGATACAGGTACAGACTCTTTAGCCCCTCTGGTTGACTTTTTTTTTTTTCCCCAAACACAAGAGGTTCAAACAGTGATATATTTTGCTGCTCTTCATAGTTCATAAAATTGCTTCTGATGAAAACTGGAGAAGGATAAAACGTGAAAGGAATAGTACGTTCACTTTGTTGCTTCCCCTTCTGTTACATTCTCTCATCCAGTATTTTTGTATTTTTCCCCAAACTGTTCAAAGTAAAACTGAAATCCTTTACATTACCCTTCAGGGAAAAGCTATTCCTTTTTAGCAAGATTCAATATTTCTTATAATTTATTATTAATTTCTTTCAGTGATCATAATTTTTCAAGGGTAGCCATAGAGAAATAATTTCAAAAGAATTTGAAACTTCTTAGATCACATCAGAGGAGATCAGCAAATGACCGTTAGCCTTTCTTCCTCTTATCCAAAGAGTAAGCATGACTTCCCTTCATCGGGTGAACCAAAATATAATTGTTTCCTATCAAAAAGGATTTTACTTCACTTTCTTCACAGCATTGTGGTCTAGATTAATTTTTATAATAGGAAGATAATTTTCATTGCTTTTCAGCTGTATTTTTCTGAGCTTCAAAATATAAAACATTGTCATATATTCTATATTACTGTAGCTCTTGATATATTAAATGCTTTAGATACAGGGTAGAGGTATAAACACATCATTCAAATCTAAATGGATTTCAGAATGTTTCTCATCATTCATTAAAAATTTCTGAAGTGTCTGGCTTGAAAGATTCAGTGTTTGCTCCAAAGCTGACTCAAAGCTAGTGGGCAGTTTCTCATTAGTAATGTGCTTGAGAGGGAGGAAGGGAGAAAAAATACTTTAATCTGTTTGGGTTTTGGGTTTTTTTTTTTCCCCTAAGAAGTGATCCATTTATATAGTTTTATGTAGTGATGAATTTCATACCTATTGCCACAAAAGCTCACAGTGATTTGTTCCAGGATTTTGAAATTGCTTCCAATGCAACATCAGAATATTGTTGGAAGAATTAAAACCATAGTAAAAGTTTAATTATAACTTAGCTTGCCTTGGTAACTGAGATGATGCCAGAAACTCTTGATAATTCACAGTGAGTATGCTAAAAAGAGGACCTTCTCTTCCTCTTCCTTTTCAAATTTGATTTCCAACCTTGAAAATAAAAACTGTTTTGATTTTTTCAGTAGGAAAGTGGCAAGGCTCTCACCATTTCTACAGCATAATGTGGCAAAGAGCAAGGTTTTTATGCTTACTGCAGTTATGTGTGTACGTGTATTTGGAGTTCTTCACAGGGTATCAGTCTTCTAGGAAATCCTGGCCTGAATTGGCCTATTCTGTTTCCTGTGTCTGGAATTCAAAGATTTTATGCTTATTATGAAGCACAGAAAATTGTAAAGTGTTAAGAAATTTTACTGCAGCTGCAGTAACGTTTGTTTCTTTCCTAAAGCAGCATGTGGCAGAATAGTGCAGCGCGAATCATACCTGATGCACCAGAGCAGGATCATGGCCTATTTATATGGATTTTCTTTATGCCTCAATGAATTTCAAACCCTTTCACTTTGTTGTTTAGCCTTACTTCTACTACTCCACAATATTTACAACAGATGTTCTTTTATTTATCAATAGAAAGCAGAAAACCACAATGCTTCTACAAAAAAAACCTAGCTATTCCTTCCATCCTTCCATGACAATAGTCTTGCTTTACCTCAAGTGGCTGAACTTATGTTTAATATTTGATGGCATATTTTGTCTCAGATCTTCCCTCATTTTAGTATATGATGGAAGGTGAACAACTCACGTGCTTTGCATAGTGTTTTGGCACAAAAGTATCCAGTAATAATAATATTGCTTATTTTTCAGCTTCAAAAGGGATTTTTAAAATATGAGTATTCTAATTTAATGTAATGATAAACCACCATAAATACTTTGAACACAGGAGAAAAATATGAGTCCTATTACTTCCTCATTTTGGAGTGTGCATTTACAAAGTTCTCATGTATTTTCTGAGATGATGTTGGAGTGAATTAGCAATGATCATATGATTTCAGTAGAGGAAATTGAACCGTTCATATCGGCTGAAGATCCAGGCCTGAGGTAATAAAGTTTGATATGGGTAATACATTAGCATATGAAATAATTTTTGAAGTGCAAGAAGGATGTTCCATGTAAGGACACTAAGAAAATTTTATTTTGAGACATGAGCTATTGGTTAGTTAAGGTCTGAGATTACAGAATTAAGGGGCAAAGTTAAATCTAGTAAAACAATTCTTGTGTTTTAAAATGGGAGAAAGACCTCTAAACAAATGAAAGCATGATTCAATTGTTAGTTTTTAAGAAATCTGGGATCTTCCCTCTTTGAAGCTTTAAGAAATTCTAAGATTGAAGGGGGGGGGGGGGGGGGAGACCCGTTTGGGCATTTCCTCCCTCTGCCCTTTTAAAGGAAATAAAATAAAAATTTCACTTGAGAAACTAAATGTCTTTCTCACTGAAATGGAAGAGACGTACCTTGGCTAAGGCTAAAATTCAGCTTTGTGCATCAAGCCTATGCAAGAGGCTTATATCATCTGTCTCAGTTAACTTCCACTTCAAAATGTGCCGGGAGCACCGGTATTACAGTGAGTTTGCATGTCATCAAATGCCACGCTCCAAGGTAGACCGGTAACTTGTATTTGTTGTCTTATATACAAGAACTCTCATTGAAATACCAGAGCAGTTATGTTGCTTCTTAAGAGCATGAGATTTAGATATTTCTTGGCCTTATGGGCTATAGCCAATGCTATCACCTTGGCACATTTCCATATTTTTCAGTGAGACTTGGATCAAGTTTTGAGGAAAACCCGAACGTCTTTATTACTTTTTTCTCCTCTCTATTTATGCTTGATTAAGTCAGACACCATAACATAGCTACTAACCAGAAGCATTCTTGTTCCATATGCAGTCTGTTTCCTTAAAAGGCAACAGGAATCTGATCATTCCCAGAAAAAGATATTTTGTCGTGATTCTGAAGTGTGAATTGTTACAGTGGCTGAGTTCTACTGTGAAAAGGCCATCTGGCGTAATAGAATACAGTATATGGTACAAAAAGATTCTTTTGTCCACATGGTTTTCCTACTATTATTGTAAGTCCTGCAAGTTTCATAAAGTTTTAGTTCTAACCTTTTTGGTTTTGTGTAAGATTTTAATTGCTCATCTGGTCATGAACCAGACACAAGCATGCACTCTCACCTGTGATTATTTGGTAGAAAACAATGAATTTATTGTCCTATGATGAGACTAAAAGCTCCATCTTCAGTTCCTCTTCTTTATGATGGGAGAGAAGTTCAGAAGAGTTCCTAGAATTTTTGTTGTTATGAACACCGGGACATTTACCTGGTTATGACTGAAACCTCATATAACTATTTGAATGCAAAATGTAGTCCCTTCATGTATCCTTATCCAACCTTCTGCTAAGGACCTATCTTATTAGTTGAACCTACTTTGTCTGCTTAAGGAAACAGTTACCACCTGAACCCCAGTGCCTGAGTGAGCTTGAGGAAAAAAATAGCTTTAGCTTTCATCCGGGAGGAAAGGAGAAAGAGTCTTTTTCTGTCTGTTGTCTTACAGCAAGAGTATCTCCGAGATGTGTTTTGCTCACATTATGTGAAAGGTCTCCAGGCATTTACTTCCAAGATTTGCTGCAGTTCAGGGCACAGGCTGTCGTTGGAATACCCTAAATGCACCACGAGGTACAGTCAGTAATTTTTTTTTCTTCTTGGCCAAAGAAGCTACGCTACATAAGAGTTGGTATTAAAGAACTTAGAAGCAAACATCACAATCTGTGTAGGTCTAACGCTATGACGGAATAATGATGTTTGAGGTTGAAGCAGATGGTTCATTAACTAGAGATTGCAATTTTTCTCATTAACTATATGGCTATTTAAAGAAATGTTTTCACTTGATATGAAGAAAGTATGTGTGTGTTCACATACCTGCACATTGCACTCTCCCCCCACTGTAATATCTAAGTCTATCCAGATTTAATTTTTGTTAGACATTAAAAAGAAAGAGGGAAGGAAGCATACAACTACTCAAAGCTTGTTTTGTTAACATTTAATGAAAAGCTGTATGACGACACATGACATCTTGAAGATCTGTGAGGCTACTGTAGAGTCAAGTTCTGGTCCTCCCGTGATCTTGGAAACTGTGATCTTTTAAAAATAATAATAAAAAAAAGGCACCCCCCCCCCAAAAAAAAAAAAACAAAAAACAAAACTCCAAACCCCAACAAACTCCTGAAGGTTTATTCTAGCAAGGGTTACAAGAGTATCTCTTAGCTCGCTTTGTGTGGTATTTTATTTGGGACTTCAGAAGCCTTTTTACTGATTTTTTTGGGGAAAAAAAACAATGGTAACATAGAACAACTAGTTAAAGTAATCCATTCAGAAAACACAGACCGTTTAAAATTATGCTGTCTTTCCTGCAGCTCACAACTTGGGCAGCTGCGCATGTGTGTATCAGACATTAACTGCTTTTGTTACAGAGCTTTTTAGGGGAAGCAGTTGCTTTATGCTAGTTGAAAAAACGTGATGGTAAGATCAGTCAGGATGCTTTATAACTCTCCTTATTACTGTATCACTGCTTTTCATATCTTCCCATTCAATTGGATCCTTTTTCGTTATTCTACTGTATTCTTCAAGGGTCTTAAGTGGGCATGCATTTTATTTAGTCAAAGGCCTATAAAACCAGGAAAAACAAGAATACTTTTTAAAAGTTGAAAGGATTCCAATTTATTTTAAAGAATTACTTTCATGACACCTGAAAAATTTCATATATACTTTTCTTCTCCAATGACAGAAATATAAATAAGTCATATAACCACTGTTTATTTAATGGAACATGTTCTAGGTTTGTCTCCATCGGATTTCTGTATTCAGAATTGTGCCAGATATTAGCTGTGAAAGATAGATACAATTTTTTTAATCATTTTCTTTTCTTGTTTAACAGAATATGGTGGACCAAGCTTTGTATGTTAGTGGTTATATTTCTAAAATTGAGTACTGTATGTATGTACTCTATGTAGCCATTCTGTGAGATCATTGGAGCATGCAATGACAACTTGATTATTAGAAGTCTGTGTGTTTTGAGGTATCCTTGATATCCACTTCCCAGGCACCAGATCTCCTCATGTAGACCTGTTACAGATTGACTGCTAGAATATTTGAAGCTTATCATATGAAAGCTGAAGTTGTGTAAAACTCAGTAACTTCTAAAGAAAAAAATGCTGCTTCATTTCTGTGGCTAAAATGGGATAACATTGTAGTATTTCTTGTAGACTGAGGATAGTCCATTTTGGTTTCTTTTTTAAGAGAGTTTTAAAGGGTTTATGTTACAGATGTGATTTCCAGGTTCAAATCTCTGTATTACACTTTTGTTAATCTAGATACCTAATGTTTACCCTCCAAGGAAATGCACCTGAAATATACTCAGAAATGTAGCTCACTACAAAAGTCTTTGAAATTTAAAATAAAAAGTCACTATAGTGTAACCTACTATTTGATGGGAAATGCATATGTAAGTAGCTTTTTGTAATTGTTCATGAAGCTTTTAGACAGATATCCCCTCAGGTACCAGTGAATTTCAATGCAGTATGTGATGATATTGTTTATTCAGGTTACTTATTAGCATTCTTTACACTTCACTACTTTAGACAGCTGGGACTTCATATAAATGGTTCTGTAAAATTATTTCACTTGCCTACAGTGTGAAAATGACTCTTTATAATACATTGTCGCATCTCACTATGGAACAAAGCAGAAGTTGTACAAAGACTGTTTCCTGCAGTTTACGGAAGTTTGCCTCATACCATTGCAGGGCTTGGCAAGCTGTATTGAAATTCAGTCTCATGCCAGAAGTTTCATAAGCTGACATGCCAAAAAGTGATGTCCAAAATTATTTTGATGATGAACATTCCTCTGATTCACTGATCTGAAAAGTCCAGTGAATTCCTCAGTGGTTTCACCTGGCCCTAAGGTTTGAATTTCCCTAACTTTATCCTTTCACCTGTAATAAAGTGCTATATTGGTCAAGAGAGATTCCTCATCTTTTATAAAGGTTGATGCTACCAAGTCCCTTGTCACCTTTCCACCTGTCCTCTGATTCGCTTGGAGTTACTAGTTCTGGGATGATTTTTCTTTTCATGAAGTAAGTTTGGGATTTTTCTTCAGAGTAGTTGGAGCTGCTCAAAATTTCTGACTGCCAGAAAGGAATCCACTGCTGACAGGCTGTTTATTAAGAACTACACATCCCACATAGTAACGCACTAGGAAGAAAAGATAGTCTGCAAGTTCCCTACAATCAGAAAGTATGTATTTTACCTTCCAGCTCTGTATTTTGAGTAAAACCAAATATGGCATCAATTGGCATGATTATCATGAGGTAATTGGACCCAAGGGATTAGAAGCATTTGGCTACAGGTTGTACCTGTAACAACCCAGAATGTAAATTATAATAATTATTTCACAATAAACTCTGTATAGCTGCACCTTATTTCCCAAGTAGCCTGAGGTTAGCAAAATGCTTTTGGATACCTTCAGCAATTTCATTTCCTTCATACCTTAAGGTTACTTCTATTAACCTGATGAAGCTTTGATGGAGGAGTGAAATGAACAAATGCAAATATACCCGAATTCTGTTCTACAACTTCAGTGCTGTTTTGCAAGGAAAATGTTTATGCCCAGTATTGTGTCATTATTAGTTTTTGGTTTTTTTTCAAAATAAATTCTGCAGATGTCTTGTGTCTTACACAATTGTTCAGCGGTTGTTACCTGTAAAGTCATATTACACTGAGATTTTTAAGTGAGCCGAAGAATTTTGATGCATCACAATCAGAAGCCAAAAAGGGTAGGAGGAATCTATGAGGCAGCTTTAAGGACTTAAGCCTTTTACCCAGAGTTTTGCACATCTTGGGTATTTCACTGTAGTTAATACTACCATACTTGTCACGCCTGTGTAGCCTTAACTGCTGACAGTGCCGCTTTATGCACTAGAAACTCCTTACATCACTTAGACTGGCAAATGTATAGTAGCCTGACAAAGAGAAGGGAGAAACCTCTAAGGTCATAAAAAATGAAAAGGGTGATATATAGCTTATGTGATGACGCAGTAGTTCTAGCTTTGCTTACATGACCTGGTAGAAGAAAAGGACACATTAAAGTTTTGCACGTGTTCATTTTCACTTCCATGTATCAGAAGAACATCCATAATAACAAGGTAAGGAGCAAATGTCCTTAACCTGTTCCTGTTTGAGCATCTGTATTCTACTTATAATTGGTAAGAACTGTGTATGTTCTCTGCATCTTCAGGGTCTAAATATGGAATAATCTCCAGACATCATTAAAAAGAATAACGGATGTGTCTTTTGCCATTCTGGTACTTCTGTCACAGAACTGAAGTTATCCATTGGATAACACTGGTCCTATAGCCCAGCTAAATCTCTGTATTTACACAATTTCCCGTGGCTCTAGTAGTAAGGAACGCTAATGCTACAGCTTCAGAGAATTTCAATCTTGTAATACTTTATCACCAGTGATGCAATAATTCCAAACCACATAACACCAGTTGGAGAAGGGCAGATGTTTCTGAAATCTTTGCTCATATCCTTTGCTTGCCACACTGAATTACCCTGGAGTGTATGCATATTAGTATATATGTTAGACAATGAATGTTTCACAGCGTCAGAATAATGTTATGAATGATGCGTTTTCTTGCACTTATGCAATACTAGAGGGTTTATAAGATCCTTAAAATTAAAGACCACTATCTGATGAACTCATCTCTCACTCTGCCTGCATTTGTGTCCTCTGTTTTTCTTTCATTTAGATTCCATTAACAAGCAAACTTTTAACTGAATGACTACCCTAAGTCAATTTGAACAGGCTGTCTTTTCATGGATTGTATTACTTGATAAACCACCTCTTAGAACGGACTTGTCATTTACTCCAGGTCTGCCAAGCTTAGTTTATCTGCAAGTGTATATTTTTGTGTGTGATCATCAATCGAAATATTTCACTTTTAATTTGAAAAATTAGATGCCTGGTATAGTTGTAGGTGGCTCTCTGATCCTGGAGTTCGTCTAACTCCACGCTAAGCATAATAAAACTTTCATTAGGGAAAGTTTCTGCGTATTTTCCTTATGCAGCAGACCTTGCAAAGAAAGGGCTTCAGTGAAGATTCGTACTTTCATTAGATTTAAGGCTATAGTGGAGCTAATGATACTACAACTGGTGGAGGGGAGGGAGAAGGAACAAAAAAAAATATCCTATTTTTCTTTGGTCATTGTGTTTTTCTTCTGGTGCTTAAGAACTTCATCCTGTTAATCTACTTCATAGGATGCTGTTCAGCTCTGTGGATGATGGCACTGTTCTACAGCAGTCAGAGAGAGGTGCATTCGCTCACATTAACCTTTTGTTAGAAATGAAGTACTTGTCTGACTGCACTTTTTTGGCTAAGGAGCAACAGAACCCAAAGATTTTAAGCAGAACTGAGAAGAAAAACTTCTTTTCTGCTCTGATGTAGGCTTGCAAGTATGCAGGAATTCGAGATACGTTTTCTTTTTTCTTTCTGAAAATATGGGTTAAATTTGATTTATCCTTTAAAACTTACATATGTGTAAGTGTACAACCAAACACTGTTTTCCAGCACAGTAATGACCTACGTTGCACAGTCATTAATTATTTCCATCACAGAAATATATAATGCCATTAGAAGAAAAGCAGACTGCCTTTATAACTCCAGGAAATCAAACATCAGCCACCCAAAACTAATAGCCTGTCATTACATCTCTGTTTACCAGAGAACAAAATTTTGTTCTTGCTATTTTGAAAAGGTTCCCTGGAGTAAATGTTTCTATAACATTCATAAATCATATCCTCCATCAAGTAACCTAATGATGCTTTGGGGGTGGCATCATTAGGCTTCCACATAATATTTTGCCTGACAAGGGATGAAAACTGTCTTCTAATTATCAAGGAACTGAATAACAGGGACAAATAAATAATATTAAATGAGACTCTTTATTATCTTTTCCTGAAAAACAAACAGAGAAAACAAAGCACGCCTTTCTGAAGCCTGATTTTACTAAAATCCTAGTCCCAAAGTGTATGCTGTTGCTTTCAGTAGAAATAGAACTCAAAATGTATTTGATTCATTTTTTGCTTGTTATTCTTATTGTCTGTTCTCGTAGATAGGGTGGATAAAATGCTTGGGGTTTGTTGTTTGGGATAGATCACTGATTTTTTTTTTTTTTCCTGCTTCTTGACAATCTCTTCAAGGCATTGATTAAAATCTATTTGATTAGATGTGTACTGAATCTGTAATATTGTTTCCTTGAATGCACTTTTTCTTGTTGTTTTTCTAGGTGGTTATGCACTGTCCTTTCCTTTAAGAAATGTAGTGAGAGGTTTAAATTGTTTCCGTGTTATATAAATCAAAGCACCAAATGTTAAATGGTTTTAAAACAACCAGAACTGCTAATACATGTAAAATGTATTAATTGCATTTATCACATACATAGTAACAAACTGTTATATGTGCTAATACGAGAGAACATAAACTAAATTTTTGATGTCCCAAAAAGACGGTTTTTCAAGTCACAGAAATACGGTTGCCAGTCTTGCCATTTCTGCTGTAGCAAGGAAGAACAATAACATCTCTTGATCACTTTAAGCTGTCCCATAGCACTGGGGAGGGAATATTTAGCTGTAGGAAGGATGACTGCAACTTCTGCTGCCTCCTTTAAGACTGATTTGCTTAGTATCTTCCTGCAATTTGAATCCACTGTCCCCTGAAAATGGTGACTGAAATACCCGTCTTAAGAAAGAAAACCTATGAACAAGCAAATGTCAGATCCATTTCTGTGATAGCACTTTGTACAGGCTGACTGACTCCCTCACGCAGAGAAGGTGGGGATCAGGAAGGATGGAAAGTTTGGGCTAATGATACGGATTCATATTTGAATTTATTCATCTATAACGTCAATGGAATAGTTCTTTGTTTCTAGTTTTCCAAGCTGAACCTACCTTTTCCAGTACTGAAACATATTTCTCCTCAACCATAGTACCATTGTCAATTTTTTCCTGGTCTCTTTAACATCTTGAAATCCACACTATACTCTGCTTCTAAGGTTTGCACAAATTTAGCATTCTTATTATCTAAAGATTTTGGATTAAAGCCCTGCTAAAAGCACATTAGGCAACTTGCATTATCATGATAAATCTTCCTGTCCTATCTATAAACCAGTCCAGGCAGTAGAGTCAGCAATCACAACAACATAAATCATTTTCTACAGCATGCCTGACTGAGATGATTAGAGGACATTACTAACTTGTACGTACACACCGCTATGTTTCTGTGTGTACCTCAACGCCAACTAGTTTTATGAAATCAGAATCACCCTAATACTCTATTAGCCTATAATGACAGCCATTCACGGTTTGTTACCCTCTACTCTGCCAGTTCTCAGTCTTCAGTTATAAAATTAGGGAAATCACTGACATTTAAATGTCTTTTCATCCATACTCCAAATAATTACCTGTACATACTTTAATGATTTCTTCACACACTTCATGCAATTAAAGACATAAGCAATTTGTCTTTCTTCTAATACCTTTTGAGGAAGCATACATCTTAGGGCTATTTGTGTCAAAATGTTATTTTGGCTGCATAATTGTACTCTCTAATTCAGAAAGTTTCCTAATATATCCTTGGAATATCTGAGACTAATTTAGTTAGCTATTTAAAAAAAAAATAATTGTTTAAATTTGCCTAAGTTTTCCTTTGAATGGTGATTTTCATTTACACTGCTCATCTATATCAACATAGAGGCACATCTCTTCAAGCCTAGAAGGAAAATTTTAGATGCTTGTTGAGAGAAAGTAGCTTGATGGATCTTAGATACCTCCATCTAGACTCTAGTATTAAACAGAAGCTGTTTAGGGGGGTTGAGGACTGTAGCTTTGGATGTGAGTGACTTTGTTCTGCCAGAAGACATATTTTTTTGTGTATGGGTCTCTGAGCCTTCTTGACTGACAAATGACCTTGTTATCTTTTTATGATTTTTTTTTCCATCAAGTATTCTGTGATTTTCATTGCCTATCTTACCCTACTGCTTTTTTTTTCTTGGCTGTTACTTGCCCATATCTTCTGTCATGGATGAATAGCCATGCTGCACAAATGTTTGGCATACAGAACCACATGGTTAAAATATGCATGAGACCAAAATGAAGTTTAACTTGCTTTGGTACAGTTTGTTCATGATGCCTAATATAACAGGTGCTGTTCTAGACTGTAGGTCAGTGCTTTGTAATAGCATTTCTGTATATCACTTTTTTTTTCCATTTCTTCTAAGAGAGATGACAGATATACTATACAAGTGCTGTTAAATCAGAGATTCACTTATTTCATAGCATTTCTGCTTACAATGGACCAGTGTGACCAGGCAAGAAGCCAAGTATATCTCATTCCTTTGCTTCCATTACAAAAGTGTTCTTTTTCTACAGCTTAAGGCAATCGGTTGATAATTACAACTGTTTCTGTGATTTCTAGAGCCCTTTGAAACACTTACTTCTCACTTTACAATTTTCTCAGCTTCATCTGTGCCCAGAGGCCATGAATTTGGAGACTCTGGATTTTCAGAAGTTTCAGAAATTTTCGGTAAAGGGTCATTCTGAGTTTTATGAAAATGGATAAAAGTAATTTTTCTATTGTCGTGTTTTAGACCTGTGGCTGAAATCTGTGGTGTTACCAGAAGATTACTTCTATTAGCTTAGTAGTTCAAAGTTATTTAAAATCTTTCTAAAGGAGATGTAGTTCCACCTGCAACACAGACATCTCCAAGAATGTCTTCCCTTATTTCTAGGGTTATAAACTGGATTTAGCACTAACTCCTTTTTGAAAATGTCTGTATGAGACTGATGTGTATGAAACTGGCTGGACGGGCAGCGGGGCTGGGGCACCAGGCTGGTGTGGAGTGGCTGAGGGAGCTGGGGGGGTTCAGCCTGGAGAGGAGGGTGCTCGGGGGGGACTCCCTACAGCTGTCTGGCAGGAGGTTGCAGCAAGATGCGTGTCAGTCTCTTTTCCAAAGTAAAAACTGACAGGAGAAGAGGAAAGTGCCTCAAGTTGTGCCAGGGGAGGTTTAAATTGGATACTAGGAAAAATTTCTTCACCAAAGGGGTCATCAGCACTGGAACAGGCTGCCCAGGGATGTGGTCCAGTCACCATCCCTGGAGGTGTTTAAAAAGATGTGTAATGTGGTGCTTAGGGACACAGGTTTAGTGGTGGACTTGGTAGTGTTAGGTTTACAGTTGGACTCAATGATCTTAAAGGTCTTTTCCAACCTAAATGATCCTATAATTCTATGATAGTATGAGTAAATATCACACTATAGCCAGTAACATGGCTTTCACACATTGAACAGGAATGTGAACATTGCAGGGTTTCCCATACAAAATCTTTCTGGTAATTTGGGAATAAGCAGATCCATATAATATCTCAAAGCTGAGCTATAGCATTTTCTAGCCTAGAGATGTAATGAACCATTGGCATACTACACTGTCTGGACTTTCCCTTTTATACTTGAACAGGAAAATGGAGACGAAAAAGCACAGAGATGAAGCCCACATTTTCCCCATTCCTTAGATGTTGAAAATACAAAAGATCAGAATTGAAAGCTAAACTACCGGGTTGATCCCTTGGAAAGAAAGGCTGTTTCTTCTGTCCTAAAGAAGCTTAGATGTTTAGGAAAACAATCTGGTACCATCTGTGGCACAAAGTGGTTGAATGGCAAGCTGTTAAGAAAAGATGTGAATTTCTGTGTCGATCAATGTACATCACTGTTAAAATTGAGAGTCATGCCACAAGTATTTTAATGTAAACATAATGGATTTTTAACATTAAATATTCACTTATGTCAAAAGCAAATTTCCTAGACATCTGTATAATAAAAGTTATTTCTGAGTTTCAGTCTAAACGGTTAAATGGAGAGTTACTCATCTTCCTGTCACCTTACAGGTTTTAGAAATCTTTGCCATCTAAATGAGCTCTTTGTGTCAGAAGTTTATGTAGACATATTCTGTAAAACATAGATGTAAATTAGGTATGACCAGGAGGCTTTATCAAAATTCAGAGGCAGAAATCCTCACTTTTCCAGATTAAATCACACTGGAATTTCAGGCTTTGTCCTGGTTCTGTTCTTAGCATTGTAGTTTTTGGAGACTCCATGACAAGAAAATTTAAGTACGTGTTCTAAAAACATCTGCTTATTTATTGACGCTTAAATATTTGTTTGTCCTTATATTGCTTATTTGCTGTATATAGCTATGATGGGTATTTCATGTGTACATAGATTAGGATTTCTGAAAAAATATGTAACAAGAACCTTCCCTTGGAAGTTGGGGATACCTGCATGGAACTGGAGTTTATGAATGGTCTCATTATCCTTAAGGAATTTTTCCTAGATAGACCTATAGGATGATGCACTATAGCTAATTTAACAGATCACATCTACATGAAAACTTGTATTTTTTTGTAACCCTATGATTACAAAATAAATGCTAATCCTTGTTATCTCCTGACCACAGCAAATCAGACTTACTTCTGTGGAAGCTGTCCCTTTTAATCTGTAACAGTGCGTAAAACAGAGAAGTGAGAGCAACAATCCTGAACTGTAGTCACTTGTGACAGGCTAGACAATAAATATCAAAACTTTCATGACTGAAGGCAGTTTTGAGGTAAGGCTTGGATTGCTGTGCAAGGTATTGTATAGGAAAATTTAATCTTTCAGGACGACTGACTATTTTTGTTATTTTATACGTTTTGACATAGATTGTAAAAGCTGCCATAGTTTATGGAAACTATTCAATTTCAGAGTTGTTTTGGAAGTGAAAAGCCCAAAACTTCATAACAGCAGATGTAAAAAGGTGCTATCCTAGAACATCTAACTGAGCCTTTGGCTACTGCTGATCTGAGGTTCTGACAGCCACGGTCTGTAAGTTCATAGGTATAACTGTATAATACCATCTTTATGTCAGTCCACGGTTGCAATTGGAGGCAAAGAGATGTAATGCTTTATTTCAGGTTACCATTGTTCCTGATTTTACTTCGATAAAATTCTAGTTCACTCCCCCTTTACTTTAAAATAATGCTTTATGCATGTCTGCTGTAGCATGTGCCTACACAGTGACTATCAGAATGTGTTTATGCTTTAGCATTTAATTCTGTGATGCACATATGGAGCTTTTTAATACCCATCCAAGTCTGACCCATCACCTCCGGTCTGTTAACAAAACCCATGATTTTTACAACAGTAAAACTGAAATATCAGTAGTATGATATTTGGTAGCTGTGTAGTTAACTCAGTCATGCTTACACTAGTAGAGCAACGTATGGGTTTGCACAGTAATTCTTTCCTCCTTTTAGCATGCTGTTCTCAGAACTACTTCTAGCGTTGACCTGCATTATAAAGTTATCTCATTCAAGAAACAGTTGGATGAGATGAGCTCAGGTGAAGCCTGCTGCAGAGGTCCTAAAATCTTTAGCAGGCTTGTAAGTGTAGAGGTTTGCAGCATCAAGCTTCTACCATATGTAAAGCACATAAAATTCAAGATGAAACCTACTCCAGATGACCCTGCTTGAGCAGGAGGTTGTGTAAGATGACCTTCAGAGGTCCATTCCAACCTCAACCATTCTTTTATTTGTGTCCTCTTATTATATTGAGCTTTATTTTCATTTTCTTTTAATTCCGTGTAGCTAGTTAGGAGTGCAAGACCTCATTAGTCTATGCATTTCTTTCATTCCATTACTTGTGAATTCTGTAACCTTCGTATATGAATTAATGGAACATGCCTGGGTTCTGAGGACAGTTTTCTGAAACAGTGTACAGCCACAGAGTTAGCTCAAGCCAGTAGAGGTGATAAACATTAAAGGAAAAGTCACTGCTCTCGTTCTGGTTCCTTTGTACCATGCAGAAAAGCCTGGTTTCCTGCAGAGGAGTTTCCCTTGTTGCTGTGGAGCCTCATAAGACCCCTTGGAAATCAATGGACTAACAGTGTACTGGGGCAATGTTGGAGAGCTCTGAAATGATGAATGCTGTCATTTTATGGTCTCGGTCCTTAAACAGTGCTAGGACACGTGTGGGAGGGCACAAAGCTTTCTTAAAGCAGACTACCCTCATTGCGGCCTGAGGAAACTGCGATCTGCCTCTTAGCAGCGAAGTAGAAAGTCACAGAGTATCCTGAATAAAGCATTTACAGGCAAATTAATAGCCTGCAGAATTAGAGTGTGAGTGCATGATGCCGTAAATACTAATGGTAGTGCATATCACTTAACTCAGCTATTAGTTCTAATTAACTTGATGTAGACTATTTGGTAATAATAAGTTAATGTTATATTCCTTGGAATTAGAACATGAAAACATTGCACTCCTGTTGATAAAATGACAGAATTATGTTCAGTTACCTATTGGGAGATATAGTCATTATTAAATCCTGCTATCTATGAAATGCAAACTCGAATGTGTTCTTAGAAATAAATTACTTCATCAATAAAAGCTTCACCCCCTTATTATAGTGAGGCTGCTGTGTGTACTGATGAGTTGGATCTTTGCCTTTGTTTTCTAATGTAACAGATGTGCTGCTTCATCTTATTATACATGGAGCAAATCCAGAAAGTACTTGAGTTTTCTGTTGATGTCTAATTTCCATGCTCCCACAATATTGAGTGGTCTGCTGAAAAATCTTCCCAAATATATTTTTCAAAGCTAAAAGAGAACAAGTTTGTATCAAGTATTTTAAAATAAAACATTCTTAGAAAATGTAATGTTCAGAACATGGATTCAGTGGGGCTGAATGCAGCCACACAGGCAGGATTGTGCTGTTGATGGCATTATTTATTAGTGTCTTAACTGACAGCTGGTGACAACCGGAATCAAATGTCTCTGCAGGACTACTTAACCCAGCAATTAGAAGTATTTGCATACGGTACTTCCCCCCTCTGTCTTGGAGCTTGTCTTTTCCTTCCTAGCACAGCCTCACGGGTTAGGAAGGATGTTGTCTTACTTCTGAAGTGAAATGTCTGACTAAAGTTACCATGTAAACTGGGCTTCTTGCTGCGTATGCTGACATGTGGACTTCTTTAAGACAGAGCAGAAATATAGGACGCTCGCTAGCAACAGCGAACCACATGAAGAATTCGTTTTGCCTGCTGATTCTTTTAAGAACTAGTAGGAGTTTTAAAGTATTTTTCTGTTGAATCTTACATGCTTCTACCTATAGTTAAGACTTGATCCTGCAAACCTCCACGCCTGTAAACATGTTGAAGATTCAGGATCTTTGTGTCAGGCTTTACCTGAGCTCATCTCATCCAGCTGTTTCCTGAATGAGATATCTTATAACTCCAGTCAACACTACAAATGAAAACTCATGCCATTCATTATTGAAGGAGACAGAGCTGTGTGAAACTTGCAAAAAAAATTTGGTTCGTACTTGTCTATCAAACATTTTTATATTCTGAGGCCGTACCATCACAAGCTGATTACAAAGAAATGCTAGTTGTTTTTTAGAACTGTTTTGGGAACATGCAGTGATGGTAGTTTATCAGCAGAGTAAATATTTTGCCTGCTAGTAATAAATTTACAAAATAAATTTTAAAAAAATTGAGTCTGCAGAGGCAAAGATTTAAGCGTCTTACAATTTGTGAGTCTGCATATAGTTTACTTTCTCAGTGATAAAAAGTTTATTGTAAACAGTAGAAACTATTATGGAAATCACACCTCACAAAATTATTGTCAACTTGCAGCTGAGGTCTAAAGATTAAAATCCATTCAGCTTTCCTGTTAGTCAACTGCACCTGATAAAATGTACAGTAGTAAATTAAAATTACATATTAATGAAAGTGCCATTTTGTCTATTGCTGTATAAAGATAGGGCTGTGCTCTGTCAAATTCTGTACCATCTTTAAGTAGCCTTGTTCTATATTACAAATGTAACTAAGATACTCTTACTAGCATATTTCTAAAGAATTCCACTCTATTAATAAAATATTTCTTACAGAAAAAGAAACTGGAAACAAAACTACCAAACAATAAAAGTAACTGCTTAACATAGGTTTCTAAAAAGTTTCTAATACTTTAAAATATAATCATAATAACCGCCTTTTTCTATTTTTCCTGTTAGTTAAGAGATGCCAGAAAGACATCAGAACAGCTGTTTGAATGCCTAATCAAAGTAGAGTTAAACTTCCACATTAAAAAAGAAAAATGCAAATTGGTTTTAATATCATCCTTTATCTTTCTTTTTGAATTCCTACTCCATCAGAGTTTTATTGGCTGATTGGACCTAATCTTTCAAGCTTTCAATGAGGGCTATTTTTTTTAATTTTTTTTTTATTAGGAGGATTCTATAATACTAGCACATATGGGAAGTTTTTCCATAGAAAAATAGACTGATCAGCTGATCCAAATTATACCCATCTATGCATGTAGAATTACAATGATGTTAATAGAACTGCTCAAATAAAGGCTGCTCATGGGGCACCTGGGAACACCAGCCTATATTTTGTGGGGAGATTAAAAATACCACTTTGTCAGTATTGCTTAATATGTAAAACAAGTTATGCAAAACCCAGTGCTCAGGGGAAGAGCATACATTTTGCTTTTATATTCCCATTATGCCAGGAGCTTTGCCAACTCATAAGCAAAAATACTATTTTCTATGTTCTTTGAATATGAAACAGGCAGTAGACTTGAAAATAATAATCTCTAGAGTAGTGTGACCTATTGGTTTGAGTGTTTAATTTGTGAAAGAATTCCTGAAAGGCAAAAAAAATCCTCTGTTCCTGTTAAGGCTTAGGGTCTTCATTAGGCTGTAGCATGTCTGAGAGTTTTTTGCATTCTTAACTAGTGATTCAGTTGTTTTCCCACTCCAGATTTGAGAGACCACATTTAGTAATAAAATTTCATTGGAGAAAAATAAGGTCATATTTTCATAGTCAAAAACAGATCACTGTGAATTGATTAGCGAAAGAGTGAAAAAGAATGGAAAAAATATAGAAAGCAACATTTCCCACCTCTTTCATCTCCTGAATATATAAAAATATAGATAAAGAGGACACATATCTATAGAAATACAGAGAAGTTTATTATCAACAAATGTACTTGAGCTGAATTTACATGAATGAGAATTTTTGTTCAACTATCTGTGGATCATTACTAGGACAATTATTATTCTGAATCCAGATTTATGAACTTTGGCTTTTATATCATCTTCATTTAAAAACATTCTTTAGATAAAGTTATGAAAATCAATGTTCTCATTGTTCAATTGGAATAAGTTTCTTTTTACTTGGATTTAATTTTTTTTTCAGACTTCACATTTGTGGCACAACATGAAGCATCCTCTGTAGATTATGAAATATCCAGAGAAACTGCATTGGATTTGTTTCAGCTTGGGTTTTCTAACATTATGCAAGTCCACAGATAGCCAGTTATGTGGCCACAGGACTAAAACCCCAATATCCAGTGACATACAATCTAAAATTTATTTACTAACTAGGAAAAAAATAGTGATTCCAACTATATAGCATTCACACGCTACATGTATCCAGCAACCTAGGTCTCAGATCCTCTAGTCCTGTGTGAACCAGCACCATGGACCTAGGGGGATGGGGCATCACTCTTACCTCAGTGTTCTCCCGTCTCATGACCAGGTCCCTACAGGTAGTGGTTCCATCTTGGGCTTAGGTTTCTATATGGCATTCAATACACATGTAAGCATCCCACCACCTCCTTTAATTACGTTTTTGTATTCTTAACAAGTTAAAGTGAAAAAGAAGCTCTTAGGCTCTTAAAAACCAGTGTGAACCAAATTTGTTAAGATGCAGGTACCTTTTTCTAACAGAACAGTAATGGTACTTTGCAGGTCCTAAGCTGCTTTAGAACACTCATTACCTTATCACAGAATTTTTAGTATTACAATCAATCTTTTTCTTTCTGTCTGACCAGTTTCTTTTCTTTCCTTTCTTTTCAGAGCTGTTTGTTGCTTTTTCTTCCAAAAAAATGAAATCTAAAGACACACTTCTAATTGTGTGAAGGTGTTTCACTTCAGGATTGTCAGATGGACTTAACCAGTAGTTGGGTACTGAGGGATGCAGCCATTGTGAAATTGCCACACCATATTTGATATCGAGCTAAATAAATATGATGATTTGAAGGTACTTGGTGTTCATCTTACTGCAGAAAGTGACTGTCAGTGCTGGGGCTGACACATCACTAACATAGAGCGGGTTCTGGTGCAGTCTGCACTTGAAACTGTGTGTGGTCTCCACTTTGTATATTCCTTCCCACACTTGTTCAGTTCTGTTTATATCTCTCTAGGTATCAGTGAAGGTTAAGAAACTACTGTACGAAGCCACGTACAAAACAGGAGCTAATGTCCATGCTGGAACTTGGTCTGAGGCAAGAAAGAGTTGCGTGGTGAGGCAAGAGGTCATCAAACATTGGCAGCAAATCACAGCAATATTTGACAGTAGCTCCCAACTCCAGCCAGGTTTCCTCAGGCATGAAAACTGTTGACTAGTAAAGGGAAATTTGCTGGTAATCACCTGTCTGGTAATAAAAGCAAAAACCTGGTTAGAAGACTGCTTTATTTTTGTCTGATACTTGGTGACACATTTTACAAGTTGAGCTGAATGCCTGGAGTGCTGTAGTAAAGTAAGTTTATTTGCCAAAATTATTTTCAAGAAACTGATTCTGCTGTCATCTTATTAATTTTGCCTGAAAACTAGATTCAAGAACAACATGCTTGTGCATTTCCTCAGGTATCTGTATAACTTAAATATAATGAAAAAGAACAAGTGCTTATTTTTAGATCATACAGTAATTATAGGGTTAGTTTAACAAAGGATAAATGAAACTTTACCGAGAGAGGTTTAGGCTAAAATAATTTAAAAGAGGTGATACAGTGCATGTTAAGCATCATATTAGTGTCAACATGACTCTAGTTTCAGGAGAGATCTAATATTATGTCATTTGCTAACCATGATATTTTATTTGCTAGTGCCTGGATTTCCACGTACTACCTTGCCTCCATCTCGGCAATCTCTGTAGCCGCCTGGGAAAGGGTCCTGGGAGACAAGGAGTCTCTAGGTGTCTGATAAAAAGTAAATGCAGGTACATTGATGTGTTTTTTTTTAATTGAGGTGGGGTTTTTTGCTTGTATGTATTCCTAGAACAGATGCAGGCACTGAAGGAGAAACTTGTTCCACAGGAGGAATGGATAAGAAAATATTCTTGTAACCAGGTGATTTAAAGAAGTAAATGTGATGCCTGAAATATCAAAAGTTGCATAGCAAACATCTGAAATACAATAGAGTAAAGTAGTTATGGAATTCAGTGATACAATGTGATTATCGTTTTTTTAAATAAGTTGAAATATACAAATTCAGCTGCATACACAGTCTGTTCTTTGCAAGTCAGAAGCTTGAAATATGAAAACTCGGTATTTGTTTATTCTAGAGGGTCCTCTTGACTAAAGGCTATTTTGAAGTTTTCAGCTCAGGGACTTCATTTGGAATTGAATTTGAGACTCTTGCCCAGATCACTAGCACTCTTTTTCCAGCTGATTAAGGATGAGGTGCTGTATCTTTAGCAATGTAGTGTTTTTTCACTATAGGGTATAATGATTTCAGGATCAGATTATAAACAAAAAGCATATACGTAATAAATATAACTTTCATTTTTTTAATCCAAATGATTTCTTTCCATTGAAAAAAAAGAATTTGGATGATTATCTAAAGATGGCTTTATACAATAATCTAACAAGATGCATTATGTCACTTTGGTTCTTTGTAACGTTCTGAATCCAAATTGCTAGAGACTGCAAAGATAAATTTTAAGTATTCAAATCTCGGACATGTATCCCAGGTCAAATTTGTGTACATCCTCACATGGAAATAATGTGTAGATTTAAATTATCCTGATTCTTATATTTTCTAAATTTAGTGCTATTCAAGCATAACATCATTAAAACATTCAAGATATAAACAAATTACTTCTTTGAACAGAATCACTACATATCAACAAAAATCTGTCAATTTTTGAAAACATCTACTGAGGATTTATTTTCATTATATTTATTTATTTTTAAATATTTGTTTAGAAAGAAACATGCTTTTCAGTGTGTTATACTTAAGTTTCTCAACGCACAAAAGCAATACCTCATTATGGCCTTAGAAAGATACCTGGTCATCACATTTGTCAAGTTGTGATAAAGCTGGAAAAGCAGCCTATGGTATTCTTTACTGCAAATGTTTGTGATTATATAAAACCATATTTCCTAAAATACAGTGCCATAATGCCACAAGCCTTGTTCCTGCCTTGTTTTACAATTAGTTGAATCAAACTAATACTGTGTTTCCACTGAGACCAACAATGGGAAAACGCATCCAGTTTGTTCCAGGTTTCCCTTTCCAGCCCAATCCACTTGTGAAACCATAACACGCTACAAAGCACCAGTTAACAGAAGTAGATAAATAATATAAGAACTTTGGTTGGAGGGTTGTCAGGGTTTTTTTTCACTTTGTAGAGGAGGGTGGAACCCAACTTTGGAAATTTCAGCTGAAGGACTCACTTCTGTTCACAATGAGTACAGACTAGAAAGGAGTGGTTATCAAAAAGCTGTATTTCACTTGAGCTGGGATATTAAGCAATGATCTAAGATTCTCAAAGCTTTACTGAGTATAGGGTCTGGAGAACTTAGGAGTTGAAGGATGGGGGTGTATAAATTGAGAGGGACAATTCATCCTGTAGTCTTGGTTTTGTGTGATACATATGAAAACAGAACAACTCTGGCAGACAATTCCTCTAAAAGAAATACTGAAATAGAAGCTATTATAGCAGTAGTTGCCACTGTGAGCAATCTTCCAACAAGCATAACAACTTATATAAAAATGAGCTTCCTTTTCCTATAACTTGTACATACGTTTAGAGAAGGAGAAGCCAGAGATGACTGCATGACAGAAGCGGCTCTCTTGATAGTTCAGGCAGCCTGTAACAGGTTACCGTAAATTTCACTTGAACCGAGTCACTTTGCCAGACTTATTTTTTGTAGAGACTGCCCTACGGCAGAGCAGCTGTATAGGCCATCTTGTTTGTCATCAGTCACGATACACATTTCCAGATGTTACCTTCAGTTAAAGTAAATTTCCATTTAGTAAGTAACTGTGGAGCCTGGAAAGCTCTGGAAAAAGCTGCATATTAATTGCATTGTTCAAACATACCAAGTACAGCGGACTAACAAATGTAGGCTTCAAATTCCTGGACTCTCTTGTTAAAGTCAGTCTTTGGAATCATGGAAGGTATGCTGAAATTAAGGCTTTTACATTTTTCTTGCAACTATACTTTCTAAAGAAGTGCATTTACAATTTGCATTTGTACTGTAAGGCCAATGTGTTTATCCAATTATTGTTGTTATTTGAAGATTTCTGTAACTGAACATTTGAAGCATCTTTTTTATGGTTATTGTGTCATGAAAATTCAGGGATGATTTCCATTAATATTTAAGCTGGTTAGTTGCCTTCCTTACCAGTTCTATTAATCGCTTCAGTAGAGTGTCTGCTAAAAGATAATATGTAAAAGCTCACTCAGCCTTTAATTGTGGAATCAAATCCACTTTGATACATCAAAATATCATCTAAACACCTTCTGCCAACCTCCTACTCATTTCTCCAGCTGTAACCACAGGTAACCTTGTTGGGCTGTCACATTCCTGTTGTTGTGGTCACAGATGTTTGTCTGGAAGTAGGCTAGGGGAGTGATCCTGCATGCTGCAGCATGTTTTGGTTCCCTAAGATGAAGATAATTATGTGGATTCACAGGTTTTCCTGCAAACTATGGAGTCTGAGTCTCTGACTGTATGATTTTCAAAATGAGTATGACCACTTTACTACCAGAATGTTACATTCATATAAAGTAAATTAAAAGAAAAATAATAAAATGTAGGCTTTTCACAGAGCAATGTAATTATTGTTCCATTTAAGTTTATGACACATTGACTGACCCCTAGAATAGAACAGCAGAGCCAAAGCTGTGCAATTCAGGGATCCAATCTGCCAGTCTGCATTTCTGAGTAAGTAAACGAGTTCTTTCTATTACAGAAGTTTGTTACAGGTAGAATTATTTCAAGGATGTTCTGGTGTTCCTTCAGGACATTTGCATGACATCCGTTAACAAGAGCTCTGGAGAATATGTATTCACAACAACAATCTCCTTCACTGAGTTTGTTTTCAATCACACTTGCTGCGGTTGGTTTTAAGTGATAATTGCGTTTGAGCTGACAGCTGTCAATGCAAGTGATTGAAAATCCCAGCATTTGCACTTCTTCACTAATGACCCCTTATGTCCTCACATGTGTTGTGATCCTGTGCCACGAGTAACATATAGTTCTACTTGTTTTAACCAAGAAATAAAAAGTTTGTTGCAAGTTTATACTAAAAAAACAAACAAAACAAACAAAAATTAACTTGACCATTGGATTACTAAAAATGCTTTGCAAAAATGTTATGATACTCTCTTTTCCAGCTTTAATCAGTTAATTGTTCTAAACTTTCACAATCTGGAACGGTGATTTTTACACACTTACTGGAAGAAGTATCTCATGCTGGTTAGAATGGGGATGGTCAGCTATAGTTTTGCTGCTTATGTTAGAAAATAAAGTGCTTACTATGAAAGACAGTACTGCCTGATAAAACAGGAGATCTTGCTGAGTAGAGGAGGTGGCAATCTTCACCGGGGTCCTCTGCTGATGTGCTCTGTGACCCTTACCTTCCTGGGCTTTTCCTTCTATCTCCTCATTTTATCTTGTCTGGAATTTGTATGTTTTCTATGACTGTGGCTTATGATGTGCAAACCATCAGCTCTGAGTGCTCTAGGTAGTACCAAAACCATTGCTGGTTTGTATTCAGGAATATTTGTGATGTAAAGAACAAGATAACAAGTCCTGGATTGGAAAAAAGGGTGTTCTTCACACCTTGCATGCTCAGATCATGGACAGTTGACAGAAGGATTCTTTTAAACTGCTTCAGGTCTGTGCACATTGTATCTGGTAACAGCATATGTGTTAGTCGTTAGAGCACTTTCCAGCGCTTCTGGTAGTGAAAGATGTTACATGGCAGTTCATTCACCCTCAGTTTATAGGGAGAAACCCTTCAGCACAACTTTGTTACTACAGTGTGCCAACTTACATTACCTGAAATAATAAAGTCATCTATTGATGTAACTTATCCTTTTCCTGCCTACCGAGGTTAGTAGACACTTCTCTGTATTACACCCCTCCATGTTCATTCTTAAAAGCTATCACCATCCTAATATACAAAAATATCTCAGTTTCTCTTACTTGCAATTTGAATAGGATGGCAGGTTGTTAAGACCCTTCCTATTTATACGCTGCAGTTTTACTGATGGCTTTGCCTTGCAGATGTAGCACTTCAGTAAAGTTGCTACTTTATGGTGACTTTTTTCTTGTCAACTTGGTTTGGGGTTTTTTTTTCATATGGGTGACATGTCTGTTTTTCTCAGAGTACAGTTTCCATTCAACCATCTTTTGAAATAAAATCACATAGTTAAATTGTCAGGGAAACCAGTCCACTGTGTGAGATAAGGGATCATTGAACTGGCGTATTTTCCCTCTACTGTCTGGTGTGTGTTTCCAATTCTGCATTATATAATATGGTAAATTAAATAAGTTGTAACTAAATATTGCATCATCCAGTGGAAGAAAAAAATACCAAACCTTGTAGACTATAGCAATTCTCAAGAAAGGATCCTCAAATATTATTTGCATCTCAGAAGATTTAAGCTGGCTGAACTGGGACAGAGTTTATCTATCTCAGCTGGGGAGAATAATACTGCTTCACTTCTGTGTTTCTAATTATATATGATATTTTAATTGTTTACATTGAAATATAACTAACGATGTGACATTAATTTACAAATTTTACATTAACTAAATCCAATGTACATTAGAAAAAAATTGCACAAAATGGCTTTATTGAACACAGTTTTACATAATGCAATACTTATCGTGAATTTTCTGTGGAAGTGGTGATCTGGAAAGTAAACAGCAAAATCATCTGCACTGCTATAAACAATTAACACTGTGCTTTCACGATGTGCTAAATACGTCGCAAAACCATTAGCTGTTAAGAATCTTTTTATATAAAAGAATTGATTTGACAGACTGTTTTGGTTTATTTTTTTAAAAAAGGAAAAGAAATGGAGTTCACACAAAAAGGTTTTATTTCTGAAGTGCTGCTTTTGCAGCTATCTGGTATAATAGGAAATGGGGAGGGGAGTTAGCTTTTCATGTCCTGGGAAATTAGGCATTGGTTGGCATTCAGAAAGTATTTCTAATCTAAAACGCAGCTGCTGCAACCTTTGCATTTGTTTTCCAGGTCTAAATTTGCCTTGTTTGATAATAAAATTGAGGAATGGTTTCTCTGCTGTCTTGGTGCAGCAAAGACAGTTCAGTTGGAAAAATAATTGAACTGGAGTCTCCTTGGCCTGTGCCCCAAAGACTTTCCAGTATGATATCCAGTACTGAAGATCTGATCGAGTTCATCATCTTCAGTGTCTTGGTTCATCCTTGATATTCTTCAATTTTGTGGGGACTTGTAAAATAATAAGCAGACATGATTACACTGGCTCATGAGTACAACCCGCTTGGGACCAGACTGATCTGTAGGGCATGGATGAGGTCTGTCTTTGCTGAATGAGGAGCACTGTAAGTAAAAGGGGGACCTTCACTATTCAGCTTTGAATTTAAAATTTGTAAAAAACGGACTCTTTATGATGACATGTAGTTCTAGCTGATTTTTTTTTTTTTTTTGAAGTGACAAATTGGGTGTAAAAGTCCCATGACACTTCAATAAAGTGTTAGAAGATGCAGTTTGTTCTATACCTCTATGCATCTGTGGGAGACAAGCAGTGTAAAAGATAAAGGAAGTGTCTTCCTAATAGAATTTGCCTCTAATACTCATCAATGAAAAATGCTGCATCGTTCAGCTTATAACCTTTCCACATCCTGTCTGGACATGCCCTCTAATCTTAAAACACGTTAGTCATTATATGTAGTAGGTCAGAGGATAATGTTAAACTCTAAATCAGTTTCTTCTCTAATCTTTCTAAACCTTTAATGCCTTATTTCAGACAGTAATGCAGTTGCTAGAAGGATTTTGTCAGCCGTTCAATGTCAGAATTTGCAGCAACGGGGTGGACAATGTCTTTTCACACTTTTTGCTTATAATCATAGAAGAAGAAATGTCTGTTACCACTGTTTTTCCAATCCAACTGGTTTATCATACCCAATGAGAAAGTAAAAGAGGTATGTTGAGACCTCATTAGAACTACTTGCTATTTGCTACCATGAATTGCACATTTCTTAGCACCGGCTTCTTAATGATAGTGTTTCATTAGCAGCTTTCATCTGTGGATCTTTAAGAGGTTTAATTATTTAGTAATAGTGGTACATTAAATTAATTAGTTAAGCCTTATTTTATACACTTGTGAAAGAACCAAAATATTTTTAGTCTTCTGGAGAAAAAGTGCCATAGAGACTTTGAACACTTATCTCATAAAGCATGTGTGATAAACTCAGATATGGGCACTTCAGATGACTGACCTGATTTTCATGGATGTTGCACATGTGAAATCTAAATTGGCTGTCAGATTTCACGGAAGTTAGGGAAGGCTGTTCTAAATTATTTGCCCACAGCTGCTCAATGACCCACATCATTTAACTCTTAGTCCTTTTCTTTAATGGTATAGCATGCTTCACTCTTGTGTGAAAAATATGTCTTTCATTACAATTAAGACCTATCTGCCACATTGTTATCTGATACTACCAGAAAAATTCAATAGTAATTCATATTCATAAAAGAGAATCCAGCAATGTTTGGATGGAAATTCCAGTCTACTATGCTTCACTGGTGAAACTGAATTTAAAAGGGGGATAAACATATTGAAAATTAAAAAAAAAAAAAAAAAAAAAAAAAAAAGGACGAAGAGGAAGAGTGGCTTTTCAACACCAGAAAAGACATTGCTGAAAAAGAATGGCCTAGATGGGAGGAAAAGAACTACATTTCTTCCAGTATTTCTCAGTAAAAATATAGGTGAATATGGCAGAAGTTTTCCCAGTAAAATCTGCCACTGAAGCTAATGGAAAAAAACACCTCTCACTTAAATCAGTGTCCCCTCTATTTTATCTGCAGGTTTTGCACAGTGTAAGAAAGCTATGAAAATAAAGAAAAACAGAACTATGGTCATCAAGAGGTCTGATAATGCTCATCAGAGGAAAGCTGAGCCCCTCTAACAGCAAAAAGTGTAGTGAAATCCTCTTTCAGGTTTTTGGTGTATTTTTGTTCATTGGACTTCCACATTCAGTGAGCTGATGGAGTAACTTAAAAATAGGAGTCATGTCTTCTGCAATTAGCAATGGATTCTTGAAGAAGTAGGGGCTGGGCTATTTCAGGGAAGGAATGGTGTGAGACCTTTAAGGATACCTTAAATATTTTTTTTCCACCTTCTGTAAAAGAAAAGGATGACAAATGGTCATACCTATAAGATCTTGAATATATAGCAGATGACACAGAGAAGAATGGTTTATATTTGCCATAGTATAAACCCCGAGCACCTCAACTCTGTTAATTATTTTGCCTGGCTTACAGGAGACACTCTCTTACTGCATCGTGAGAGGCTTTTCAACAATACATGAGGAATTAACTGGAAGAAGGTTAACAAAACAGCATGTGTTAGCACATAAACCTTTTCCATTAAGCTCTAACTACATGATTTGCCCCCCTTTCTTTTCCTTTAGAGATAAGAATAGATTCATTAAAGTAATTCTAAATATTTTATCACCTTTAATGTACTTGCATAGACAAGGCTTTGCAATAGTCTCAGACATAATTCCTAAATGAGCTCTTTACTTCACAAAATCTCTCATTAATCTGTCTAAAGAAAGATGTATGACTGTCTGCCCCATGCAGGTATTGTCAAACCTGTGATATGTTAGTTTATGTGTAATAAAGTAGCCTAAACTGTGTACATAAAAACATTAATGACATCAAATTATAATTCCTGAAGCTAAATGAAAACCTGCCTTGTTTTCTATGCACATATAAGAATCTTGGGGTTTGGGGTGATGAGGACCTCTCATAATTAGAATGAGTGGCCACAGAGTGCACGCATTGCCCTTCTGAAATAGAGAAAATGCTCCTTCCCTGTGGTGACATGCTGGACTTCATCAAAACCATTTTGAATTTTCTTCTAACTCCAAGGATGTAATCAATGAGCTATCCTCTTTGAAGTGACTAATCGCTTTTGAGATTACAGATGCTACCTTGATAACTGAAGATTATCTTCTCTTCAACAGACTTTGTCACACTGTGGCATCTTGTGGAACAAATTGCTCCTAACCTACAGAAGAAAAGAGTATTGTTACCCTGCTTTCTGACAGAACTTGTGACTGACATGGCTGGAAGGGCTGAACATCTTCAAAAGTAGTATTCAGTTCAGCTAGGAAGACTAGCAGCGGAGATTGCCTGATAGAAGTAGTACTTCATACCTAGTCACAAACGTCTTTGGAGACTCATGAGATATGAAATTTCATTTGGCTCTGCATATTACTAATCTATTTTCTCAGGATTGTTTTGGGAGTAAAATAGGGGTTAAAGCAGTTGTTAGGCCTCAATTTCAGAACACAAAAGTATCTGCCCTTCAAAATAGTTAAATTTATTTCTGCTATTCTTTATTTATAATTCCACCTCAATAAGCAGGACTGCTTTTTTTTCCCAACCAGTAGCACACTTACACATCTTGTGTTCTGCCTCGTCACGTTCAACCGATATCCAATAAACAAAATGCTCGGTTTTCACACCTATAATATCTGTATCCTTCAGGGCACTGCAGTGCTACAAGTTCATGCTCTGCTTCCCCTAGGTGAAGCTACCACATCAGTAGGAATCTGATAAATAACTGACTAACGTCACAGGTCCTCTCTCAAACTGGACAAAGGACAATGACGGAGAAGAAGGTGAACACCATGTGTTGTACGAGTGGACTGAAGAATGAAGTATTTCTTTTCCAAGAAGTGTGAAACAGCATCACTCTGACTCCCAGGTAGCTGCAATGGAAATACAGCTGCAGCCCTACTCTCCTTCTTCATTGTCCTCCTTATCCACTAAGGGAAGAGTGCAGTTCAGCACCTGGCTGTGTGAAGTCATCAACTAGATAATGGCACAGTCTAATGATCTTCTGGTACTTGCTAAACATGAAAATGTAAAAATTTTACCCCTTAATTTGAATTGTGTGCCCTGTAAGCTGTCAAGTAAAAATAAAACCAAGATCAACATGTGCCGAGAAGCTGTAGGAGCAATCCAGTATTAGCTACCTGTTAGCAGTAAAGAAGAAAGCAACCTCTAACTAAACCACTCTCCTTGGAAGCACATCGGGCCATACGTATCTCATATGTATTTGCATTCCTTCAGTCAGCTTTCTTAATACAGTTCATTATATCTTCTACCTGGCAAATGGTTGCTGATTTGTGATGGACACATGAGGATGCCACAGAGACAGAACTTTTGGAAACCCTTTTTCAAAGGGTCCTGGTTATTCACTTTGGGCCAGCAACTTGATCTCAAGGCTTTTGTTCATGGTATAATAGAAAACTTTGCAAAAACCAGAGACAACTCAGGCAGAATGGAGAATGTTTCCAAAGTGCAAGACAGTCACCAAATGAAAGAGCAACTCCTGCTTCTGCAGAAGCGCTAAGCAGGCACATGAAGAAAATGGGACAGTCAGATGGAAGTATCCTAGGGAGAAATGGTGATTTGAATGAAGAAAAACACTTTGCCTTGGAAGAACAGTGAAAGCAGAGAATGTGACTCTGCCTAAGGTGTTCATCTTTCTGCCAGGTTCCTGTACATGGAAATGTAGCATTGTCTGTCTCTAGGTTGTTGTGGATAAAGAGGTGAACCTTTAAAAAGCTACCGTGAGGAGCTTCAGCTTTACAGACTGTCTGTTCAGAATCTCTTCAGTGGCACATTATAAATCTTGAATTTACATGAAGAGTAGTGGACGAAGGAGGAGTTTTCCTGATTTATGGCAGTATTTAATGTATCAGTGATAGGTCTTAGCCTCTCTTGGTGTAAAGATTTTACTCTGAGGGTTAGCATAGCTGATACTAACAAAGTTCCAATGCTTAAAAAAAACCCCACCAAACAAACAAAAGAATACAAAACCAAGCCAAAATAATTAAGCTGGCTTTCATGTCAAAATCCCTGCATGGCCAGCTATAGATAGACCTGAAAGAGGACACTAGGATTAATGCTTGCAGTATGTATAATTTGGGGGATGGCACAGAGAGAACTGTGATCTTTGGAATATTCCTATAAGCAGGTTGCAAATAGTTAGTGAACAGTTCCTGGAAGAAGGATGCTTAATCATAATTTAGAAAAAGGTTCTGCTGTTCTTTTACTCCAAGTTTATAACTTTTTATAATTTCTCTTTTTCATACGTAATTCCAGAGCAAACAGATGTGTTTGTTAATTCAAAGAACGTGCATTTAGGTTTCCCATGTTGTTGGATAAGGGCTTGAGCTGGTATATTTATTTGTATAGAACCAAGGTCTATTGCATACAGTCCTTCATGCTGGACTTACTGAGTTTGCAGAAGGCTTAAAAATAAATGAAAAGACTGCAGTATACTTGAATGCAGTGGTAATGGCGCACAGTACATATAAGTGTGTACATCACTGCCTGCTTCTCCCAGAATAATAGCGAGGAAAAAGAACCCAAGATGTGTTTTGAAGAGGTAACTGTAGATATTCTTCTAATATGTAGTTTATACATAGATACTGATAAGTTCCACAAAACAAACTTTTAAAAATTCTTTAAATACTTTAAGATATCTTATTGAAAGGACATTCTCATTATTCATATCTTTATGCCAATTATACTTTTGTATGACGTCAAACAGGGAATGTTGTGCAGGGAGGAAAACTTGTCACTCAAGAGAGTATGTAGTGTGATGTTTGAAACTATGTGTTTTCAGGAACATGGGGAGCTGGATAAAAATCAGTGTAATAACAGATTTGCAGCGTGTTGAATGGAAGAGTGTTTTTCTTATAGTACTCTGCCTGCTTGAAAGTCTACGCAACATTTCCAAAATATCTAACAGTAATGTGAAAGATCTAACGGTAACTTTATCCACATTAAGCCTGTCAAACTCCTTCCATAATTGGTCCGAAAGGAAAGCTTCTCCAGAGATACCTGTGAATTCTTGCGGGACCTGTGAATTCTTGCGGGACCTCTGAATTCAGATGTTGTTTGGCCAAGAGCTCATAGGATGTTTTTTCAGGGTACACCCAGATTTCCCATAGGAAATCATCCCAATTTGGCAAGTGACAACTGTGCAGCCGGTGTGGCCATCTCTGTATGGAGCAGCCTAGATTAGCCAGTTCTTTTTTCTGTACAAAAAAACCCTATGGCTAGCATTGCTAATTAACATAGGTAGGAAAAGCAACAGAGCTACTTCTGTGAGAATGTGTTGCTCAAATAAAAATCTTTGATTAAAAACAGGGGTTTATTCTTAGAAATCTGTTTCAAGAAAAAGCAAACATAAAAATTAGGAAGAAGTCCTGGCAACTTCAAGTTATCCCATTTTAAAACTTGTTACAAAGAGTATATTTTTTTAGAACAAGTTTTAATAGTGATTTTGTTTTTAATTGTGTTATAATACCAAGTAAAAAAAAAAAGTTTAAAAATTAACTGTTTGAGGCAAAACAAATTGTCTTCAGAAAAATGTATTTGCCTGATGGAGTTTATAATGCTTTGGTTTAGAATAAGAGCAAAACCATATTTTGAAATCTGAAATACTTAATGTAGTGTTCTGTAAACAGCTCTATATTTTAAAATTATGACTGAGGAAAAATCTGGAAATATGAACACCATTTGGAGAGGCAGATGGGATACTACTCTTAAGGTAATTATAGGAAAGAGAGAGGTACTTTTCTGGAAAAAAACCAAACAAATAATGTTTCTGCAGCATCACATCTGAGGTGGCTTGAATGCATAAGATTGGCAGCTATCAAGAAGAATGTGAAATAGTTTATGCAGTGATTGCTTTTCCACAGACTCAGTGAATGTGAACCAGGCACTTATACAGTGGCGGGTATCAGTAAAGTAGATTGAAGTCTATTTTACAGTCTCATAGCAGACCATAGAAGACAAAGGATTTTGTTAAAAGGCACCCTTTTATCCTTGGTTGCGTGTCTTACAGCCACAGCTAGAAGGTATTGCGGAAGAAGCTACAGCTGGAAGTTATTATGGCCAGAAGTATTACCGAAACTACTTCCAGAGAATATTCCCACCATTGGTTCTCATAGCAGCTGGCTTCTGCCTAGTTTGCAATAAAAAAAGAAGCTCTAATGCACTGGGGAATCAAGCCCATTAATTCTTATGAACAGTAACTTCTTGAAGTTACCCTTGAAGATTATTAGTGATGCTGGGAAGAATTTAAGGGGTCAGTGAGGAGATGGGCGGAGATCCCCACTTATCGCCATAGCTGCAGAATCAGAAGCCCGAATAGGACCTGTTATTGGACCTTCACCTCCCCACACTGAGACCTCTCAGTGGCTCACTTACAAAACTCCAACCTCTCTGATCCTACTTCAGAGTGTTGCTCTGTTGTTGCAGCAAAACACTGTAACACAAGATTTCGTCAAGAATGAGAACAAGGTGGTTTTCCCCCTCATTCTTGCTTAAATACCTCAAACAGCTTCTCTTACTAGTGAATCTTGAAAAGAGAATTTAACTTTCCTGATCCCAGAACCTTGCAATGTTAATTCATTTAGAGATTAATGGTTTTGTATAGAGATTCATCATTTTATCTGTTTAGAAAAAAAAGTCCACACACAGAGGTAAATTCAGTCTCTCAGGATTTTTCAAGAGCAAGATTCCAATTGTGCAGAATCTTCATCAGAGTATCTCATTAGATGGCTCAATCTAACATGGAATAGTCTTTAACCTTCTGCTGCACAGACTAAGTGATCAACTAGTTGCAGGATTTCAAACACTTTGCTTAATCATGTCTCATAATGAGTGCTTAATGATGGAAGAGGGAAGGGAGAGACATTCATATTCTTTCCATTTCCTCTTTGAAATAGTTGCAACTGACCTTTCCTAAATGACCCTCAGATTAGGTTCTTAATAACTTCTAATTAATATTTTCCACATGATCCTTTACATATGAAATCTGATGTCTTACTTCTTTCTAATACCCAGCAATTATTGTATTCAATCACAGTTGGTTTATGAACTTGAGTTTCAGCAGTGTATGTGGGGTCTTCTAGAATCTATTTTGGTAGGAGGTGCAATGTAACTGCAAAATACTATTGTAGAAAAAAATTAAGATATAAATCAGTTTTAGATGTGCAAAGTGTATTCAAAATACTCTTTGCTATGACAGTAAAATTAATTTTTAACAGATTATTGCTGAAGAGTATTAAAGATATTATGAACGAGTTACACTGCAAAATCTGTAGAGAAATATCTCATGCTGTCTTCCATCGCTGTTGCATGTTAAATTTAAAAAATGCATGGTTATGTTTGCAAAGCATTCATAACTTATCAGTAGCAACGTTGTTTATTGCACAATCATAATTATAAATTTATGTGGATTTGACATCTAACCAAAAGTAACTAACAGCAAATATTTTTTTCAAGATTTAAGGAAGAGACAAAATTATATCTGGATCCAAAATAGGCCTTTTCCTCTCAAATTATTCTGTGTGAGTGCAAGAGTTCCCATTATCAACAGAAAGGTCTGTGATTTCATCTACTCTGAGTTTTAGCTGTTTCGGATGAATCTTTTATTCTAAAATACATTATATTCGTAGGTAGTTGAGGACTGAGATATAATGATATGTCATTTTCTGGGGATACAATCAGCATTGACATGCAAAAGCCCTCTAAGCTCGAACCCAGGTTTTTTGACAAGAAAACCAATAAGATTCAATAAATTTGAAAGTGTGAGCTGGAACAAATTGACATTCACAAAATTTGAATGGAGAAGGACTTAGAAGAACTTTTAGCACAGTTAGAAGTTTGAGAGAGATTTCTTTCTACAGTTCAGGCATTAGGAGATTTTTGTATGTGACTCAAGAAGCTGGTTTTGTGATATTTTGTAATAAATGGTGTTACAGAATGGTACCAGTCATTCACAGTTATAGCAAAGCAACTGCTATTTTATTTGCAATATTTAGAGCATGCATTAATTCACCAACACAATAAAAATTCTATATGGAACTACCAAGTAACCTACTGCTGAGATGTTTCTGTGTGCTAGAAATAGTTTTTGATGGTTTTTTGTATTTTATTTTACACCTGACTTCTCTACTCTGACTACACCTACTGCTTTGAGAGTTCAGAGATCCACGGAGCTTATGTCAAAAGTAACATTTATAACTTATTGGAGTAGGAGTGCCATACTACCTAAATGCTTCCTTTTCTATTACCAAATGATTAATATTTTAACAGTACTCTTAAGTGTGTCAGGAGTATCACTATTCATGCCATTTTAGCAGGCGCTCATATATTTACATGGTACATGCACGATTAATTTCCTAGATAGCAGACTGCAACAAAATGCTTGCCTCAGACTTGGATCAAATAATTTCTTTTCACCATTTGTCAGTTGTGGGGATTTTTTGATTTTCAGCAATTGCAATCAAAATACTTTAGGAGCTGGGTCAAGTCATTTAAACCTTAGACTAAGGCAAATGTGAATTAGATTTGTACTATGTTCTATATTGTCGCTTGTCTTCTGGAAGTGTGGAATGAACCTGTTAGAAGTCCTGATTGGTGCTGAGCATGCAGGTGAGAAAACATCTATATATTGGTGCTGTGATTGATGTAAAGGTGCTGTGTGTACAGGTAAGAAAATGTCTCTCTATGTATTCTCAGAATTTCAATTCCATTTAAACATACGCAACTCTCATAGGAGCTCAAGCCGCAGTGACTATCCAGGATAGCTTCTGACTAGATTTCAAACTTCCTGTTCTATACATGATTCTATCCCAGAAGTACAAACTAAGTTTTCAATTCCCAGGTGTATTAAACCACAAGTTGTGCTTTTAAGAGCATTTGAACAACCAATTAAAACTCTCCTGTAACCCGTCGTCCACATTTCCCAATGCCACCAATCTCTACGAAATTTTGTGGGTTTGCAACAAATATATCTCATTTACAGGTAATATTTTCTCTGTTTTTTCCAGGATTAGTAATACTTAATTTTGGAAGAAGCCATCCCATGTCTTTTGTGCTACCTATAGCAAAGTTTCTATTCCCACAACATCACAGCGGATGTCTAGTTCTTCCTGCTTTTATTTCAAATGCAGCACACAGAACAGTGACTTTCTGCCTTTTGTAGCATTATCTATCACTACACTTCTCAGGAGCCTGCACTTCATTGACTTAATTGATAAATACACTTTATCAAGTACCTCCATACTTAAATATACTAATTTTTATTTCTTGTTAGTTTTTTACACATACTGATTTTGGGCTTAAATAATAATTGTTTAGGTGGGGTTTAGTTGTGCTTCTGGTTATTATAGCTTCACATTACATGCAGCTTCAGATGTAATTCTTTGAGCAATGAGATACGGTTTAATGTCTGTCTTATTAGAAAAGCTAACCAGCTTGCCATTCTGTGTCCATATAGACTGAACTGGTATACTCTGCTCAGTTCTTGAAGTCTGGGGAATAAACAACTGTGCAGTTCTTCTAGGATACAGATATAGATGCCAAAATTGAATAAGCCTGTGAGCATGTAGGAACCTTTTGGGTTTTTTCTCCCTGTTTTGGAGAGTGGGAGGGGTTGGCCCCCTTTGGAGGCCAAAAACTTAACTATTGTCTGCTGCCTTCTGGAAAAAACAATATTCCTTGTAGTGGGGGATGCTATCTCAAATTTCAAGACACCTATCCAAGCTGTGATAGCACCCTCAAATTTCAAGATACCTATTCAAGCTACGATAGAGCCTAAATCTTCAAAACAGTTCTGATAATCTTCATAAGTATAGACAAAACACGTTTTTTCTCCATTTTGGGAGTGGCTCATTAAATGGAACTAGATACCTGTTGGGAGTATCTGCCAGAAATACTGTCATGGAAACATATCCATAAAATTTACTTCCTAAGCAATAACATTAACAGTGGGAATGCCTGGAGGTTTGATTACACTGGTCACTGTAAAAAAAACTGAATTCCAAGTAATAATGAAAAATTCTGAATGTTCAATTAAAGCTGTTTATAATATGTTGCTAAAGCAGATCAATTGCAAAATCAAATCACAAGCAACAGGCTAAAAAAAAAAGTAGTATTGCTGGCTCTGACTCACAGACAGAATTTCTGCTAAATCTGTGACCTTTGAAGTCTTCAATTACTTACTAGAACCTGAATTTTCACCTCTGAATTTCTTTACTGAGCTTACTTAAGAACTTATAGCAATCCCTCAGCTAAAGGTCACAGTGTTGTGTGGTGTTATCTGGGGTTTTATTATTTCCTCGTAAACTATGACATTTATAAAATGTCAGCATCTAAGGAAATCAGGCCTATATGAACATGGAGGAAGAACCAAAAAAAAAATCCCTGCTTATTTTGGCAATTCCATCAGTGGTGGTTCAGAGTTATAAATGTAATCACAACAAATAACACAACATTCTGTACCGTTTACAGGTATCAGTAATTGTCGTCCTGAGTAGACATGCATGTTAGTACACTTAGGAACAAAAATTAAGTCATGTCATACTTTGTTTAGAATCATTGTGTCATGCTCAGTGACCGCAGAAAGCTTGCTCTTGTCAGAACTAACAATAAATTTTGTTCCTTCATTTTCCTCTTCCTAATCCTAAACCGAGGTGATCTGCATTCTGGTAACCCATTTTGGTATGAGAGTTCAGAGAAAATTGGATCTTTCCCATACTCAGATAACCCACAAGATCATTTGGGGGAGGGGAGGGAAGGGACAGTCATAATGATAGTAAGATAGCAGAAGGTATATGTTGGACAACAAAAAAGGGGCAGCAGAAGAGCAAAAGTAAGCAACATGCCTGGCTGAGGCAAGCTGCTTTCTCTTACTGCCGGCTGTCATCTATTTGTCTTGCTGCTGTCTCACCCTGCTGCCCTTGCGGGCTTGATTGCACATTGACCCTCCATCTGAAATGACAATTTATGTTTCTGTGAAGTGAAAGAAAATGCAAGTGTTTTCTAATCTCTATGCACAGGCATTAAGTGATAACACATTGTGATACCGGTGAGGCATTGGGTACTTGAGGCCAAACGCATCTGTATAAAGCAAAGGAAATCCACTGTCTTCGATTTTATTTATTTATTTGTTTAATTTATAGCAAGATTGAGGTCAGCTCAGATGGCTAAACTGTAACTTTCTCTAACTTTGGCTTTGTTAATTTATACTAATCTTTGATTCTGAGTCCTCTAACTCCTGATAAATACCTACCAAAACCAAAGGGATACAGCATCGGCAAAGAACATCTCTATTTTTCCTTTTAATTATTATTCAGCAAGTCACTTTGGGAAAGGAAGAGCATTTGTTATATCCATACTCCTTATTTCAACTTCCTTTGTGCTACCCAACCAAATATATATATATAAATATATATATATATATATCCCTAAGGTGATACACATCTTCATCTTCCAAATTCCTACTTCACATATGAATCCAGGGGAAAGAATCAGAACCAAACCATGCTGTCTCAGACTCTTCCATCATTATTCTATTTAAGTGAAGCTTGCATTTTTACTGCATCAGTTTGAGTAGCTGCAAAACTACGCAGGCAAATATGATTAGTTCAAAATGTTTGATAAATATTTTCACCAAATAGTACAGCTAAGAGAAGTCTATTTACAAATAACTGATGAATAAATGAAGGAAAATAATTTTGTTTGCTATAAACCCTAACAAAACAAGAAGAAATGTACTTTGTCACAGCTTATGTAAATCTTTAGCTAAGGCTCCTCAGAACTGGGACTTTGAACTGATGAAATGTTGAACCGCAATTTTCAAGTGTCTTTAAATCTTTGAGGTGTTCTTGAGTTGCTTTTCATACAAACATATTTGTTAGTGTGGGGTGTATGTGATTTAAGTTCATAGCATCCTAGTGGCAGTGCTCTTCTTACCTTCAATAGTCAAGGCCATTTACATAAAATGCATGTCATTGTGAAGTCCACTAGAAATATAGGATTAGAAAAATAAAAACTTCATAGCTTCACAAAAAGATAAATGAATTAATACCAGCCCTGTTCCTCCAGCAGTACAGCCCCTTCGCTATGCTGGAAAGAAGGTGGTATATCTTCAATCTGTTAGCGGTTTTTCATCTGTGTTCCATTCTTGCTCACATTGCTTCACCTGTCAGCGGAATACTCATAAACAGAGTCTTCCAGTGCTACATGACTATACCCTACTGCAACAGCAGGAGCTTTTGAAATCTAGCTTCTTTAAAAATGCAAATAATTTTTAGCAGCTCCCACTCTTTGCCAGGTTTCACTGAAATAATTCATTCTTTCTTTGATTCACCTTAAAGCTACTGAAATCTGGTAAAACAGAGAAAATCATCCCAGATAAACACAATGTCATAGACAGACCCGGAAATGACAGAAAAAAATTAGATTGAAGTAACAAGAATGAACTGTTCTGGAGTATAAGCTATTTTATGGGCAGAGCCATTTTCTCAAGACAGGGAATATGACCCTATATGTTCAAATGTCCATGTCCTATATATTCATATGATGAATAGGAAAGTCAATATAAAGAAAACTGAAGACTTAATGAAGCTTCCTTTGTGTGTCTATAGATCAATTATTATCAGAATATGAGGCACGAAGTCATGTATAAAGATCTCAGAAATTAATGGGAACCCTGGGTCTTCTGTTTGAAGAGAATAAATTAACCTGAGGGGGGGTGTGAGTGTGTGTGTGTGTGTGTATAATTATTTTTAAAAAGGACTTTTTTATATACTTGTAAGTTTCTTGTGTTTTTTTAAGAGATCCTAAATAACTTAAATATTTGTAAATGAGTATATTCTAGAAATCGTAGAAAAATAGGGCAGGAAGAGATCTTCAGAGATCATCAGGGGAATTCCCATGCTCTGAAGCAGGCTAACAATCCTGGCTGAAGTTTGTCCAATTTGTTCTTAAAGCTCTTCAGTGATGGAAGCTTCAAAAGCTTCCTGTGTAAATCTAGTTTAATGCTTCATGTGTTCACTTCTCCCTTATATTGTACTCTCCAATAGAAATGGATGAGAAAAACCTCAGATAGATTCTCATTCTTGTGGTTTTTGTTTTCTTATTAGTTTTTTTGCAGGTTCCCATAGCTCTATTTAAGTGTCCACAGATTTTTTCATGAGAGAAAAATTAAATATGGCTTGACTGAATCCAAAAGAGGATGCAGCTAAGAAGATGAAGCATGGAGGTTTTATAAGCTAAGTCTCCATACTGTTAGAAGATCTAGCTACGATGCAGCTTTATAATGAAAATGGGAATTTGGCAAAGGAGGTGGTACTTGGTAGCCACCTGGACACTCAGCCAGACTCACTTTCTGCCATAACATCATAAGCATATGATTTAAGAAAATGAAAACTGGAGTTTGGCATTAGATATTGTGCAAGAGGCCATGTATGAAATGCTTTCTAAGTTGATTCTCACTGTCCTATTCTGAACCTTTCACACAGTCCTGGACCTCCCTGCCCCCACCGTCAAAAGAGTAAGTTAGGAATGTTCTTTAGTTGGTTTTCATTAGGCAAGGACACAACCATTCATATAGCTGTTTGCCTCTTCTTTTCCAGGATGGCACTTGAATCATCTGTCTGCCTTAGGTCTACCAAGTACTGTTACCACAAGCTCTGAAGAGATGCAGAGACAGTCAGTCCAGGTCAAGGTAGTCACGGAACTGAATTTTCCTTCTCTCCCCTCTCCTGACTCATCATTCTTTGTAGCTTACCCCAAACCTGTGCTTCTGTTCTTTGGGCACAGCCTCTGTGACCACAGCCTTGGATTTATAAAACTGTTTTCAACCTCTTTCTTGCCTGTTATATAAATTATTTATTATTATATCATTCATATTATTATATCATTCATATTATTATTGCTATTATTGTATCAAGTATTGATATGATTATTTAAATTAATGCAAATATGCATGATTTGGGATATTTTCTTTTCCAAAAATCTCTAATAGAGACACATAGCGTGCTTCTTTGGGACAAAAAATTCCCTCCTGGCATCATTTTGAGCTGTAGCACTATGCTGACCACCTGCATGCTTAAGCATGTAAAGAACAAGTAACAGCGTAACACTGGCCACTGTCTCCACAGTCAGGCAAAAGTGAACAGCTGGAGCAAAACTTCAAACCCAGTGACCTATTGTGAATTCTGTTGAATTTGTTTTAGAACTTGTGATCATTCTGTCCTTAGATGTTCAAAGAGGGATGCTTTTGATATATAGCACTTGATAAGGGCTTATTCCATTAAGCTGTAGTGATTCTAGCTTTCATGCATCATTTGACAGAGAAAATGAGAATTTGCAGAAGTAATAGCTAATGTAAAGTATATTAGGTCGCAATGCAGTTAGACAGGTAGGAAATAAAGTTTATGTATTATGTTATAGATGATCTTGCACATTTCATTTTATGTGCACAAAAGAGATATTTTTGGGTTGTTTTTTGCATATCAAATTTAAAAAGTGCTAAGACCACTGTTTCTGAAGCAGGCTGTATCCTCTTAACAGAGGTTAGGATTTCAATTTCAAATAAATATTCTTACACAAGTCGTGAAGGTTAAATTGAAATTGGAAGACAAAAAGGAAAGCTGTAAGCAGAAGCACGAGGATAATGAAATGGTAGTTGACTCAAATAATAGTTTTACTAGTTCCATATCCTACCTAACATCTTCAGACATACACACAGACACAACCTTAACACTTAAGTAATGCTTGTGTGACATTTTTTCAGGGCTATTTCAACAGCCTGTCAAACTAGTTCTCACCCTGCTTGCTGAAGTTCACCCTGAAGAGGGATTTCTTCACCATACATTTCTACTTAAGAGAGGATGGGAGGAAAGCATTGAAAACATCAATAAAGTGCATGCAATTGCATTTTAATTAATGCCTTTGATATGTGAGAAAAGATTGGCGATCGTTAAATAATTTGTTGCACAGTGAGTTGTGAAAGTGACTTGCAGTGAAAATATATTGCAGCCTATTAAAATATCCAAGCTTTTTGGACACATCCTTAAGCACTGAGGTGATAGATATTTCATTCCTGCTGCGCCTTAATGCATCCATAACTTGATGACACTTCTAAGAAATAATCCAAATTGCCTATCAGAAGAACCATTTACTATTATTTACAAAAAAAAAAAAAAAAAAAAAGGAATAAATAACTTAGGACATCACTATTTCTGTGAGGAAATAAAGTGACTACGGCAACTTCTGTAATGAAGGAAAGCATAAGCACTATTTTAAATTGTGGTCTTTGCATAGCTGTGCTTACGAAGCTGTTTCTCATGTTAGCAATATGATTATCTCCCACAATTCAGAAACAAGACACGAAGAAAAAGGACAAAACTTGCATTCCTTCATACCCTGTCCTTAGGGGAGATTTGGCTTAACAGGATTTCATTAATAGGTCTTAATTATTTTGACTAGTGCTGACAGTTTCCTGGGAACCTTATCTGCTTTCAAAAGGTGTTTCTACTGCACCAATACATGATCAAAACCTTTTAAATTTATTTGAAAATGAATTTTTTTTTGCCCCTGTGCAGCCCTACAGTAGAAGATAAAAAGGAGGGGAAAACATAAGAGTGTGTGTCTATTGTTTCTGTAACTGAGAGGCTCCCCAGGGATGTGTGAAACCCAGGTTCATTTGACTGCTCAGTTTGTTTTGGAGGGAAAAGTTCTCTAAGACAATGGAGATAGCACCAAAACAGATAAATTAAGGGGCTCTCCTATGTGCACAGGCAAAGTGAATAACTAGCTTATAAAAAGCATATGCTACTTTCATCATAATTTAGAGTCATAAACTTCCGATCCATTTTTTTTGCCATATATAAAACAATAAGTACTTTATTACTTCTGTAGAATTTTATTTACCTCAATCCTAACCATAAAGAATAAACACATTTATGTTAAAATGTTGTCTTATGTTTTCCAAAGGTCTTGGTCCTTTGTTTAGAACTACCTGCTTATTTTTCATCTTAGCACACGCAAGTGTTGTTTCAGATGTCAGTTCTCTGTTCCCTTTCCTACCACCACAGTGTGTTTTATGATAGGTATGCATAGTCTGAAAATACCTCTGCTTTCAAACTAAGGAAGAAATGTGCAAGTGGTCACAGAATTCTAGTGTTGGAGCCTTTTGTTTATGCTTCCCTTTTTAGATGACTTGATCATTTGAGGTTGGCAGAGAATGGTGGTGCTTTTTTTCTCTTGGAAACTTTTGATCACGAGGCAAATACAAAACAAAGTACTATTCTGAAAACTGGTGAAGTATATATGCAATATTAATAAATTTTGCTTTCCTCTGCTTTTGTCACTGAGAGTAGTTTCCCTTTTGCTGCCGTATATATATATGCTACTTCTATGTTATGAAAAAAATAACTATGACAGTTCCAAACTATGTTTTATTTATATATGATAGACTTACTTGCAGTAATATTCCGAACTGCAAAACTGAATTATATATCTAAGTAAAAATGGTATAAGAGCTCAAGCTATGGCAGCAAATGGAAGAACATTGGAGCTCAGTGAAAAAAAATGTGTGTGTCTAAATGCTTCTTTCTGTACTTGCCTTCAGGAGGCGGTTCCCATGCAATAACTCAACTACATTTTTTTCAACTGCTACATTATTTGCTGTAGCAAAAATCAGGGAAGAAAACCAAGGAGAGTATAACTGAAGAAGAACACATATAATCCCCATAGCGGGTTATCGCTCACTTCTTATACTGATTTTACCATTAAAGGTATTATTGCTTTCCTAGTTCAGCCTATATACATGAAATACGTTCTAATAATTCTTTTTCATAAATTCTGATTTCTGATACTCACATGATTTCCTAGTAGCCGTCATAATCTTATCTGTAAAACAGTACAATGTAACCCTGTAGTGTGATGAAAAATTTTGAGTATTTGACAAGTAAATATCAGTTTAACTTTGTGTTTGAAAGCCCAATACATTAGGTGGCTGAAGTCATCTGATCATTTGCTTTTCTATTAATTGTCTTCAAGACAAAAGATTTTGCTCTGGGAGACTATGTTGGTATTTATGTTGATTTCACAGGTTCTTTCTATTTCGTGTGGCACTAAAGTGTATCTGTTTTTCAGGCAGGATTGTGACTACTTGATATTTGGTTAGCTTCAGAAGCACAGAACCCAAGAGAGTTACAGAATATAGGAACAGCATACATCATTCAAAAGGCATTGAATCTGACTTCTAGATACAATTACAGAGTTTTGTGCAATTATATGTCTTGAGTTTGAGAAAATTGTAGATTAAACCCTCTTTCTTTGTTCACAAATGATGTGAACTAACTACTCTTTTATAAACAAGTTTATGCAGTTCCCGTGATGCAGATTTTAGTCCAGTCAAGAACTTGCATGATGCAGTGTGCTAGGAACACGCTTCCACTGCAAATACTATGGTCTAAAAAAAAGGGTATCTTATCCATTTCAAAATCCAGTCCGAGAGGTGATCAGAGTGTTGAAAAGTACCTCATTATTTTAGGTACCTGTACTGTGCATAGTGTCTTGATAAAGGTTCAGTCTATCTGCTGTAGTACCCTTAATGACTAGGAAACTATGCTTTCTTTAAGCTTTATAGAAGTGCTTTTGAAAGTTCAGTTTCCCAACTCAGCAAGTCTGTCCATAGGAAGTAAACCTTAGTATGAATCAAAAATAAACATGACATCGTTTCAACGTGATCAGCCATCATCATAACCCATTGTTTAATATAGGAGACACATAGATATTTCTTGGCACAATTTATGCATAAATTTATTGTGATCAAATTAACTTTATTGGTAAATATTCTAAAGAGCTGAACATGAAAGCAATTTTAAAGTGCTACAAAAATAGGTACTGAAAAGACTATATAACACACCCTAAATCCTCTCAGAATTCATGTTCCCACTAGGCTATTTTTTTAAGGGTTGCTGACATAAAAGTTATGTTTGTTTAGGTGCCAGACTAAAATGACAATTTTATTTTTTTTTCTGCTAAATGAACATAAAAAATGTCTTCTTTTATTACAGTGGAGTGTTTTAACTGTGATCTGTGCTGGGGAGTAATGATTTGGCTGTCACTGCCAATAAGAATGCAAATTCAAATGGTGGAAACCGGACAGTTTTCCAATAAAATCTGAACTGGAACTAACAGCTGGTTTTATGGAGACTGATAACCCACGGGTTTTATGGCTACTTTGTAACATGAGCCTAGTATTGGCCAGCAATAAAAGTGAAAATACTCATTTGCCATCCTGTCCTTGCCCGTGGTGTTACACTACCATCTAGAGGCCCAGCCAAGAGCAGGCAATGATAAAGGAATACCTGTTAGACCTGTAGAAGGGTTATTAGTTCTGCTTTGAACTAGTTACATATAACCCCCAGCACAGCTTCTAGAGCATTTCAACAAAGCTTTTCCATACCAGTGAAAATGCTCCCTGTGCTGTGCGACCTGAACGTTGGTACGAGTGCCGGAAAAGCGATTCCTCTTTGTATTTATCATTCAGTCCGCTGTGATTACCTTCAGTGCAGGATTATTACCATTATTTCAGTGCATGCCTGGATTCTTCAGGTTTTTAGCCTAATGGAGAATTTAAGAAATCCTAGTGCAAAATCTTGTTTCCCCTTGAAATATAAAGTTAAAATAGAAGCAAATCTTCCTTCCCAACATTTCTTAAACAAATCACCTCAGAGGGTGTTTTGTTCTTAACAATCACTGTAAGAAGGTGCTGTTTCAAAGTACTTTTTGGGTACCAAAATGTTGCCCTTTTAGGCCCATTTTGCTGAAAGGAAAGGGCCTGACAACACACCTGCCTGAGAACCTCACGACAACTTGCTGAACATCTTCTAAAGGAATCCCTCTTGACTGTCAGGACTGAGAGTAAATTCCTGGGAGTCTATCAGAAAGGTGAAGGGTTTGACAGGAAGGGCATAGATAGACATTACAGGAAATTAAAGGTGTTCTTTTAATTTTATTTAACCCTTTGTATCATTACATTCATCTTTTTGCATCTTCCTATTATTTTAGAACTGAAATGTGAGGTAGTGTTTTATGCCAGAGGACAAACACCTTTGCATCTGGATTTGCAGATATTTTTGACCAAGTTATATGATGAGCAGTAAGTCGACCACTATGCTGGTATTTCTTTGGAATTATCTAAAAATAAGATTTAATCTGGGTGGAATCAGTGGTATAGCTTCTTAGGCAGGATATAATTCTTTATAGAGGCCAGGTTTTTTTTTAACAAGCCCTAAATGAAAGTGCTCTTTCTCCTGTGTTTAAGGGGGCTTATCTGTAAAAGTTTAGAAAAGAACAACAGATCTGAAAGTCTAGGTTGCAAAACCTGTGCCTGGATCAGATAGCTCCTGCTCAGCAGTCCGAGGAGTACTGCATGAAATGCAACAGAACATGAACTGCATAAAGGAAGGTTAAGGTGAAATTATCACCTACACAGTTAAAACTGCAGGTCTCAACTGAACTTCAGTCTGCCCCCACAGAACCGGAAAAATCCATTGGTGTCTGTGTTTTCACTAGGGAGGTTTCCCAAGGGCTCTGCGTGCTGCCTCTGGACATGCTCACAGCAGTAACTGCATGGGAAAGGCTGACAGCTTCTATCTATCCTACATCTAAACTCACTTCTAAGTCAGAATATTCCAAGAAAATATTTTGGTTTTATCTTCTGGAGGTCTGATGAGCATGCATTGCTCATGCCTGATGCATGAGAGTGACATTTAAAAATGTGGCAGCAACCACAGGACTCTATCCAGGACAGGAGGGAGTTGATGCAGTGCCTTTCAAAGCTGGAAGGGGTTCCAGGTCACCTCTCCTGTGTTTTCACTCCCTGTGGTGAATCCACATAGGAAAAAGCATGAGATCCATGCAGTTACATTGGTGAAGAAACATTCCGGATCCCTGCAGTGAACAAGCTCTTTGAATTACAGCCAGTGCTGAACAGAAATGCTCAAGACGTTCCATATGCATGTGTCCCTGTAGCGACAGAACAAGGCGCTCATGTTCTAGCAAATAATGAAGCTTTATAAATGTCATTTTTAGCTGAATTAAATTATACAACTTCATGATTAATCAAGAGAAGAGGGAAGAAAGGCTTGAATGTTCTGCAGCTTTTACAGGAATTCACAAAAGGCATGAGACACTAGTGCCTGAAGACTAGCTGTTTATGAACTACCCACACATAAGCACTCATAATTAAATTTATGTTAATATTTTTTTTGTAATTGATCTAAGGAACTCATCATTGTCAGAACTTTTAATGATAAAATATAAATTAGCCAAACATCTCTAATATAAATTGCTATTCTAATTTATCCTAATTCCTACAAAGACCCAGCTATGTACGAAAGTTAATAAAGAAAACTGATGTAGTTTTGGGTTTTGTGCCCATGATAAATTTAGTTTAAGAATCCAGACACAATTGTAACAAACAAGTGAAAGATAAATGTCATAAATAAAATTTTAATTTAACGTGTTGTTTCTAACCTGTGTCAAAGCTACCTTTTTTCCTGCATGTTGTCCTGATACATTTATGAAAACAATTGCGTGGACGTGTGGGTATGTAAAGTATAAAACAGCTGTCTAATTCATAACGGGGCCACCTGTGGGTGGAGGATCAATGGAGCAAGTATGTTCTGCAAATGGCTCTCATTAGGCTACTGCTAGCATTAACTGTTTTAAAATATCTCTCTCTGCTAATTTCCAATTTTGAATTTAATTCCTCATAGTCCCACTTCCCTGTCTTCCTGTCTTGTTATCTAAACTAGTAAATTCAGATAGTACTTGAAGCGGTTGTGTGTAGTGAAGTAATATCCTTGCAGAGACCCATCTTCCCTGATGTTAAAACAGTATCTTTAAATTCATAAATATGTCTGGATAGAAGGCTCTGTATGAGGTATAGTTTTTAAAGAAAATTCTAGTTCCAGTTCCATGTATGGAAATAAGGTGGGGTGGCGTGGTGGTTAGTACTCAGAAACCACTGGGAGCTGTGTTTGGCACCTCTTTGGACTGTCTGTTGAAGAACCCAGTCACCTGCTGAAAACCGAACTATGGAAAGAGTTTTAGGCCAAGCAAAGAAATGGGACAAACAGTACCCGCTGCCATCAGTTTGATCCTCACATAGTCTGTTCAATTGCTGCCTGAGCCTAAAATATATGGGAAAAAATGAAATGTTGCTGTTCTAGACGGTGTCATTTTCACCATGGTCACAAGATGGGATCATTACAAAACCCTTCGTGTCAAGTAACCCAGACAGCTCTGATCGTAGGGAAGGCCACTGCTTACACATCTAAGAGCATTTGTAGCTTTAGTACAAGCAACTTTGTTTGCTTTTAAATTATTGCATGAAATAATGTACTTACGTATGTCTTTATCCTTTATGTGGCAAATATGTTCTGTGAGGTAGTGTATAAATAAGAAATAATGAGTAGGGTGGTTAGTGTCTGTAGCCACAATGGCTGACACGATCACACAAGTTTCTTAAGCCAAGTTCACTAAAGGACCTAAGTGACTATAATGAAAACTACGACGTTTCCATAATCCATGTAAGCAGATCAGTAAACAAGCTTACTGAAGATACTTACCGGTTTGTCAGATATAAGGGGAAACTGCACTCGCATTTTGGGATAAGCCACCAAGGACCTAATGACAAGGTGCTTGTCACTGTTAGTGTGGGGGAAGAATCACTGGATAGGGAGCTACGGCGCAGATGAATCTGCCGTGATGGGCTTATACAAGTGTCTAGAAAACCAGCTCAGAGCCTACCTTGGAGTCGTTTCTTATGAAAATGGAATTCTACTTTGACCAGGGTCTCACAAGGGGCTTGGAATAACATACGAAAATAATGAGGTTGTGGTTGGTAGGGTAAAGTGGAAATTATCTGAGATAACGAGAAACAAAGGCAGCATATTGGCTAAGCTGCCCGGCCACGTGGAAGTGGGTCACACCGCACAACAGGTCACAAGCTCTCTCTCTTATTGCAACAGCAGATCCTGTGGATCAAGCATCTGATAGTTACAAAAAAGACAATGGTTTTCCTGGGGTGTACAAACAGGGAGAAAGCCTGGAGGACACATGAAGTAATCCTTCTGCTCTACCCCCTCAGTGCCAGGCTTCACGTGAAGTAATGTGTCTCCCTGGTCCTTTCAGGGCAGATAACTGAAGAGGAGGAATAATAACAGTTAGAGGTTCAGAAAACACGTCAGAACTGGGGATGTAAGTGAAGTTATAAAGTAAAAGTTATCAAATGCTCTTCACAGAGAGAAAGAATGTTTGTTTTCAGTGCTTCAAGAAGTAATGAATTTAAGGTGTAGCATGGGAATGTCAGTTTAGATTAGGGTAACAGAGTAATGAAGCATAAAGTAGATGCAATGGAAGGTTATGTGGTCTAAATTATTTAAGTACAGGTTAGAAAAGTACAAGCTGGTATTTGTCAGGAATGCCTTGGTTAAAACTGATACTGTTTTGGGGCAACTTGTGGTCTAGATGTCTTCTTAAGGTCTCTCTCTGTTCTCTATTGCTATCTGTACGCAAACAGCTCAACATACTTTCATATTCAACCTCACTCTTTGCTCCACCTTGAGTTGATATAGTTGAATATATATATAGTTGAATATATATTGTTTATATATTGCTCAGCTGGAGCAGATTTTTCTGAACAGCAGGAGATGCAGGGAGGAGCCTTAAACCCCAACCCCCTTCTGCTGCTGGGGGGGGGGGGGGGGGGGGGGCAGGTAAAGGAATCAAGTTGAGGCCAGGAAAAGATGTGTGTGTGTGTGTGTGTGTATTAATTTTTTTCTTGTTTCTCACTCTCCAAATGTCTTTTAGTTAGCAATAAATTATACTAATTTTCCCCAAATCTCTTTTGCCCTTGAGGGTATCCGGTAAGTGATCTCCCTGTCCTTATCTTGACCCACAAGCTGTTTCATGTTATTTTCTCCCCTTGTCCTGCGGAGGAGGGGGACAGAGGGTGAGCAGCTGGGTGGGTGTTTCTATGCTGGCCAAGGGTAATCCATGATACATTTGCATTCAGATTAATCAACACCTATTTTATCCAGATTAAATTATAATCTCATCATAAATCCATTTCTTATTGTACATTCATATTGCATATTCTGAAATGGTTAAATCCAATTTCATTTTATAAATGGTCTTCATTGCTAACAAGTCACAGAGTTTCTCCCTTTCAGATAGAATGGTGAATGTCCTGGTTTTCATTTGTGTTAATTCATAATTCCTCTGGAACAAACTTAGAACAGAACCTCAATGGCCTGGAAGATTGTCCTCAGGTTCTCCATGGGCACAGACATAGGATCCCTGACTCTATTTCAGTCCTTCTAAATCTGTAATTTCTTTGCAAAGCAGCAAGAAACTACTGAAGAATCTGTTCCAAAAATACCATGGTCGTATGACTGGGATGAATGTGTGCTTTCAAAGATTATGGTGAGATGCGTTGAATTTTGCTGTTTGATTGCGAGCTACATCTTGCATCTGTCAAGTAGTGTTTTGGCACAAAAACCTGAACCCCCCTGACTTACTGTACTTTTGCAGCTCACTGTGGAGTACATGTAGAGCACCCTTCAGAGACCAATTTGTGAAAAGCAGTTTAATACAGTTACCTTGCCCTTTTTTCCAAATAGCATTCTTGGGTGTTACCAGTTTGTGGTGCCTTGGATACATGTGATTATCTCCCTCTCCCTGCAAACTGCAGTGAACCTCCAAAGCTTAGATAAATCTATGTATCATTTAGCTGAAGCAAGCCAGAATTTGAAATTAGCTATTATGGTAATCACGAAAAACAGTATTTTCATTGTTCCAAGTATTTATATTTCAGCTGTCCTTGCAGCCCATTCAGTTGAAGCCATTTAAAATGTATGGATCTAGCCTAAGGCAGTTGTCCTAAGTACTCTTTACAGAGGTAGATGCTGGCAGGGGGCACTTTGTCTCATGTAAGACACCTGTCTTTCAGTGGCCAAGTTTGCCTCTGGAAATGCGACCTCTCTGTCAGCATTGACATTTTATGCAGCCTAGACAATCACTTTCAGGCGTCTCTCTCTCTACCTTTTAAATGGCCAAAGGTACCTGCCATGTGATCTTATCACAACAGTCTCCAAAGCAGTGCCTCCATACTCAATCATCACCCTTAATTAGCTTTGGATTAGTCAATTACACAATATTTTGTAAAGCCTACATGAAGTTAAGCTGTCTTTCTTCTGTTTTTATAACCTTTCTTCTATTTTTATTTTGTACTTTTAAAATCGTTCTTATACTTTTATAATGAAGAGAGCACTGTAGCAATTGGAATAGCAATTACAATCTTTACTTCAAATGTGTATCTTTTTGCATGTTTTAATAAATGTATGCATTTGAAATGGAATGAATATTCTACATTCTACCATACCTCTTAGGTGTTCAGCACCCTGGTATTAGTATTGAAGACAAACATATTGAAAGATTGACAGGTATTCTGCATATATACATAAATATTAACATATTGATTATAATATTGGAATTAATTTACATTTATATTTTACATATATTCCAATGTTTAAATATATATCCGAATAAGTTCTGTTCTGAGAAAAGTACTATTTTTAATATTGTATTTATTTAGTTTTATTTATTTCTTACTGCATTTCTTTTAGAAAGAAAAGCCTGAAAATTAAACAGTGATTTTTTTAAAGTTTTTTTTTCTTCTGTGAAAATTTTTACAATTTATTCTGAGACGAAATAATGGGATACTTCTAATAAAAAAAAAAGGAAGAAAGCAAGGAAAGAAAAGAAAAGAAAGGAATCTTGAAGAATCAGAAGCCTCCAGATTGCTTTTGTCTTCCTGTGTCCCTAAGGAAAACAATTCAAACTAACTACTCTTCTGAAAAAATATTTGTCCATTTAAAAAACAGCTTTTTGTGCATCCTCTCCAGGCTGCCAACATGAATTACTGTAGTGGATCCTTCTCCTCACCTTGGGACTGTGCCAAGAGAAATGTTTTCCTGATTGCCTCCATCTCTTTTACAGTAAGGTATTTGATTTTCTTTTTTTTTTGAATTCTGATCACCTTGCTGTTCTAACCGAAAGTAAAGTTCAAAAAAATTATGGCATAGAAGACATACTTTTGATCAAAAGGTGTGATAATCTTCAGATGGAAAACGAAAATACTTTACATGAAAACAGTATTTTAAATTTTAAACAATTCTTATGGAAAGAAAATGGAGAACCACCAGCTGAAAATGAGAAATTTGGAAATAAAACCAGATACATTTCAACATGGTAATTTAAATTCATTATTAATGAAAAAGAGAAGTGTAAAGATAAAACACCTTTCTTGATATTGCTAATAGCAACTACAGCTGCTGAAATTCAGCACATTAGTTCCATCGGAAAAACTTGGGGAAATTAATATGTTGTTCCCAGAGCTGAGTTTGGTTGGTTGGTTGCTGGGTGGTGGGAGCAAGGCTCCAAAGGAGGTCCTGCTGAGAGAACGCCAGCAATAGCAGGGTGTTATTCAACAGGGCTTCCTGGACACTTACCATAACTTAACTCTTAAAACTGGGGTTTTAACTTAAGTGGGTTGCCTCTTACTGCAGTGGCGCAAACTTTGTTATGCAGGCAGGCGGTGATGGTTTTGTTAATACAATATACCTAATAGAAAACCTCCTCAGGCCTCTTTCACCTCCTCCATAAAACTATTTCACAGGCTGTCTTATGTAGGGGCATGAGCCTACTTAGAATAAAAAAGTAAGTGATAGCTATCAGAATACTACTACTCAGGTGACAAATTCCATCCTTTTTGTTCAGGAACTGGTGATGTCTGTTCTGGAAACCTGGCTTCAAAAATTGTCAGTGCTTCTTTAACAATAACATACATACATTTGGAAGGTGTTATGTAGGGCTCTGTCTTAATGCAAAGGGAATATAGGTAGTACCACCACCTAGTTGTTCATTGTTTAACATATCCAAGGTCCCATTTTCTCCTCTGTACAACAACACAATTACACCTCTTGACATTCAGACAAATGATCATATATTCTACTAGAAAACACTGCAAAACAAGAACCACGCGTGTCAGAACAGAAAAGCCCACAGCAAGAGAGCACTTTCTTTCTTTGACAACAGAGTAAACGGCAGATGTTTTCTTAGAAACAGAGCATCTATGTGGCGATAACTTTCCAGGTTCAGGGATACCCTGAATCAGGGGTGTAGTTTTTGTAATATGTTGCATTCAAAGGATTTTTCTTCCTTAAAGCAAGCTTTTGTCTGTTGCTCAGTACCTTACTTTGTTTTGGATGAGGCAGTGACCAATTCTTATACTGTTTAAAATATGGTACACTGAAGAAAAAGCAATAAAGATGAAATGAAACTTAATTTTTCATTAACAACTAATAATAAAGTTAATGTGCTAATTTTATATTGCTCAGATGTAACTAGTCTACGTACCGTTACAATTACTCAGATGGTATTTCAACATGACTGGAGAAGAAAGCATACTTAATGTCCTATGCTGCTGAATTAGTGGTAGAAATATGGATGGAAACTGCTTTGACTCAGAAAATCTAATCTTAGCATTTGCCAGATATCTATTAGTGCATGAAGCTGCTATTACTCTCTAGTCATATATACAAAGAACACCCCATACAGAAGATACCACTTAGTTGTTATTATAGAGATAAAACAAACAAGAGGAAAATTAAAGGCTGATAGAGTGTTTTGACAGGAACATATTAAACACCATTTTGGGGTACTCAGCCATGTACAACATATTCTTATAGCTAAGGAAAAAATAAGATGATGCTTAATAACCTCGCAAGGTTCAGTCAAAATGTCTATGTCAGTAAATTGCTTCCCAGATTTCTCTCCAACCAAGAATATAAATTATCCCCCAAGAAGAATTAAGAGACCTTTACAGTGATACTGAGTGGGCCAACTGGCTGGATTAATTGAATAGCTAGGAAAAAGTACCTGTAGCTTTGCAGGGATCTTATTAGATGCATGTGGGATTCAAAATGTCAATCACATCAATACAAATACTTCAGCCACAGCTGAAGTGAGGAAATGAGTATATGTGTCCCCACTGTCATTTTATAAGCATATGTGATGATGTTTAATAAAGAAACCTAATTGAATTATATGTCTTCCTGTGGAGAGAAAAACCCTTTTCTGTAGTTGCTCAGAAAAAAATCCAAAATATACTTCCTTAGGAAATTCACCTATAGAAAACAAGGTTATGGACTGAGTTGGTTGTTTTGGGTTTTTTTTTTCCCCTCTTGGTAAGCAGGTCATTTCTATGCATTGTCCACAGAGTCCAAAGGTTTGAACCATTTAGAGAGAGTCCAGAAGAGAAAAACATTAAATACTAGGAGTCTTGGTTAAAATGACCAGCAATGAAAACCCAAAGAATCTAGAACTCTTTCTCTACACCATTTTTTTATGTCAATGTTATGTTATACTAACATGCAAACAATAGCTTAGCTGATCTGCCCTGTGACAGATGTAAGGGTTAGATTGTACTTTTTATCCCTACAACTAGAGAAAGTCCTGAGCAGCCTGGTCTGAGCTCACAGCTACCCCTGCTTTGGGCAGGGGATGGGGACTGGAGACCTCCTGAGCTTCCCTGCAAACAGCATTATCCTGTGATCCTGTGATGTACGACATGGTATGATTACAGGAACTTAATCTAAAGCATTTTGAGATTTTGAGTGATTGCAATGGCATTTGGGCAAGAACCAAGACACGCTCCAGCAGAAGTAATTCTAACTGAGAAAGGACTTGCTTCAGGATACTGCCTACTAGAGCCAAGAGTGTTCATTGATGCAAATTTTCCAATTAAATCCAAAAAAGAGTGCTTACTTAGAAGATTACAGAGTGTGTAAAATTGATACACATATTATGACTATGCAGTTAGAATAACGTGGGCTCTAACAAATAGGGATGCATATCTTGCACCAGAAAGAAAGAGAAAGCCATTAAATACTGCTTTGTTTCTGCAATGTGTCCTAAGCCCTTTCAAAACTTTTTCATCTGTCCCCAGAACAATAAAGACTCTTTGAGTGAGACTGGTTTCTAGATTGTTCATAGTACAAAAACACTTGATATTTCTATTGTTGTACTTTGGGGAAATCCTTACATTTTATTTTGCAAATGAAACCAGTATGCCCTGTGTAAGATGTGATGCTGGTTCTTTAAGGCTGGCTGCAGACACAGGTGAGTCTTCTGACCGAGGTGATACAAACAGTCGTGGCAAGGGCTCTGCTCCTTGTGGAAGAGGTTTGAGCTGCAGTCTTTTCTCCTCTGGAACCATTCTTTTCAAGAAAGAATTACATCAGAAGCACTCTTAGTGCTGTGGTTGGAAGGATATTGGAAAAATAACTTTTCTGCACCAGATTCCTGTGTTCATGTAAAACTAATCTCAGGAAATGCAAGCCCAAGAAGATTACAGTCTTCTACTTCTGATGTTGGCTGGTAAGAAATGTAACATGTAATTTAATAATTTAAAGCTATGTCTGAAAAAGCTAACCAATGATTGGATTTTATTATTGCCTTTATGGTTGCTGGCATGCTGTTTACTGTTCTGCCTGTCAGTACACAGAACTAAAGCTGTATTTCAGATTTGGTGTCTTGATCTTTATCTTGGAGACTTCTGCACTTTAGAAGCTGTTGGAGAAGGGTATAAAACTTTACGCTAAGTTTTATCTGATTTAGAAGAACCCTTTGTGCAGTTCAGTGTATAGGGATATTCTCTTCAGCCATCCCCTATTCAGGCTGTATTCATCCAAAGTACATAAGAAAAAAATACCAGTACACTCTAGTTACCTCTGATGCTGTATTGACTTACACTCGTAACTGGGGTTGTTTTACAAAGACTTGCACAATGTTTTCAGGCGACCAAAGAGCTGCTTTAATGCTGCAATTTATGCCTTTTTTTCTAGACATATGAATAAATTATATGAAGAAGTCTGCCTGAAAACTGAAGTTGCTTGATGCAGAGTAATGTTTTTTATATGCCACCATCACTGCAAGAGCATAGCAAAAGTGTAGGAATTGTCAAATATGCTGGACATCTCAAAGGCCCATGGATCGTTTGAGTTCTTTGGTTAAACACTTCAATCTAACTGATTTGTCTGGATTAATTACATCTGCTGTAGATTCTTATACTACAAGTGCATAGAAACTAGAGTCGAGTTAGTTTTCAATAAGGCAATAACAAGGACTAAACTCAATGGCGTGTTCTACCTTATTTCCTCCATTAAGTTTCCTGCTTTGGAATTAACTTCTACTTTCAGTAATATTTATATGAAAACTTGTAAAAATCAAAGCTATCTCTTTGAGCATCAGCCGTTGCACTGGTTTGTGATTATAACTGTTTCTTAGATTGCCTAATCCCTATTAAAGCTTTCTGAGTCTGGCCAATCTTCCACATAAACATTTTACCCTCTCTGTTGAGAGTTTTGCTGCAACTTCAGTTCTGTGTTAATTCTTAGTTGATATTAAGAATAGACTCTTGAGTTCATGCTGTTGAATATGATGCAGATAAAAATTGAAACTTGAAGCTGATGTAGATACCATATGCTTAAGATTTCTTTATATAGTATTGTTGAGAAAATATGTTAAAACATGCCATGATTTAAACTAGGTAAAATTCCTGTGGTGTTAAAGGTCTCAGGCTATGCTGCTCTGCTTTGTGTTGAATCCACCCAAGCGGTGATAAAAGCTACTGATAGCCAAGAATCTTCTCAAAGCACTTCCTCGTTCCTTTCAATGTATTTTCATTATTTGAGTTAGGGAAGGAAAAGCCACTCAAGAGCAAGTCAGCTGCTCTTTTTGACAAGTACAAAGAGTGACAATTTTCAAGCTTTCATTGGAGAAATGTAAAGCAAGCAGTGAGTCAGCTAGGAGAGGGAGGGGAGGGAGGAAGGAAGCAAGAACAAGCATCTTGGCCATTATTTCTTTATCTGAGGAGACCCAAGTCCTTTATCTTATCCTTTTTTTTATACTGTTAAAAAGGTAACGTTACAAAAATACTCTTCCCTTAAATATTATATCATTCAGTCTTTCTAGTATGAAAGTGTATTAACTTTGTTATATACTAGATCACATTATACGCTGTGATGTAATGAGGTAGTGGAATTTTACTGGAGACTCTGGTATTGTTCATGCTTAAGTAAAACAACGGAAAGGTCAGCCTGGCCCTGGAAATAAGGACTTTGCTTCTCAGAATCTTAGAGCTGTCCATGAAGGAAAAAGATACCCCTGGACAACCAAGATAATGCCAGCATCCTAGCCCCTTTAATGCATCTTTGAAACCCTTCCAGTGTTGTCTGGCATCACCGATGAGTATGTATAACAAGACTGACTCCAGGCACATCTGGATCAATAGACAAGTAGCAAGAATGCTGCAGAAATATAGTTGCTTTTGCACGACAGGAAAAGAACAGAAAAAGAAAGCTGGTCTATTGGCAGCAGCACTGAGTAATAGCCCTAGATAAGGAAACAAGGGCATGGAGATATCCAAGCTGGGGCAGGGGAGAAAATTTTCAAAGCAATGGGTCTCAAGGAACTGGAGACTGCTGTAATTATTGTGGACAAGATGCCCATTGGAAATGGGAGTGCTTGGCATGATGAAGAAAAAAAAAAAAAAAAGCCTCCCCAAAAGACCTGTGAATCGTACAATGCAATCTTTCCCTGCTCTGTGCAACAGGGGCAGCTACGTCTGGCCCAGGATTGACAGTCAGCGGGACCTATTGTGCAGCCTCCGAATACGAAGCGGTTTTCCCTTCTTGTGAGAATTCAGTCTTAAACCTTTTGATTAAGGAACATGATTAACCCTGTTTAATACAAGGGATAATTTTTCTACCTTAAATCAGTATACCTATTCCTCTGGGCTTTGAAGATCTTTTAGCATTTACCTGGGGAGAGATACAGCTAACATGGACAAAGGTCCCTCAGGGATCCATTTATCCTGCCTTGTTTTTCTAGAATTTTAATAGAAGTTTTACAGGATGTTGTGTTTTTTAAAAAAAAAAAAAAAAAAAAAGGATCTGTTTTTGACACAATATGTTGATGCTTTGTTAGATCCGTGGATTCTTGTCTAGCTGACACCTGTACCTTACATTAAGCACTGCAGGTAAGCTGAATGCTGTACCAGGGGAAGGAACACCATACCATAATGCAGTAATAGCCCATGAAGCTGAAAAAAAACCCCAAAACCAACCAACCCACAGGAACTTTCTAATAGATGTACCATTTCCAAATCCTGAACTTGAACTATGTGTAGACAGGTCCTTACATTATCTGAATGGTAACCAAGTTACAGGTTATTCAGTAACTACTGAAGATCAAGTACTGGAAGCTTCACCATTCGCTCTGAAGCTGAGTGCGCAAGCAGCAGAATTGATTGTGTTAACAATGACTTGCCAGCTGTCCAAAGAAAGATTTATAAATATACTGGTCTTCTGTATTTGGGATCTGTCACACCACTGGACAGTTATGTAAGCAGCAAGGGTTTATAACTTCCAGTGGGAGTAAATGCCGAACTGTTAAAAGCTATACAATTGCCAAAAAAATGTTCATCAGCCAGCCCATACTGGTGAAAGGACAAAACAAGAAATAGGAAATGATCTAGAGATGTTTTGCTATGATTAGTAAGTGCTAGTGTGGGTGTTAGTGATTAGTCAAATTATATTGTACCTAAATGCATCAAAGGTAAAAGAGCCCTGTGCAGAACCACATTCAGGGTGCCTGAATTTGGCTGGGCCACCTCATGCACATGAGTAAATATTTACTCTTTTAATTCTATACTTTGCGTCCCAGCCTTTCTCCATGGTTGGCATGGGCCAGTTGTGAATTTCCCTAAGAGTATACAATTTAGATTTTGTAGAACAAATAGAAAACTTCAGTTCACAGAAACTTCAAATGTTTGTTTTTAACTTTATGAAGCAGAAATACTTGCCTTTTTAAGCTTCTTGAGAGGCCGTGGGAGTTTATGCTTGTGTTGAATACCGTTACTGACAGCATTCTTGCATTAGCAGCGTAGGCAATAATGAAGTATGTAACAAAACCATCATTAATATTTTGAATTAATTTCAGAATACGACCATAAGCAAAGTCTTGGTCATCTCTCACAATTTAATATGAATTAATAACTTTCTTCCTGTCTCTGGGCAATGCATATACTGCATCAAGCACAAGGTACCATGACTGGAAAATTAAGGTGCAGCTCTTTTAGACATGTATTCAATGTATGTCTGTTTCAAAGTGGGGTGGGCTGTTTCTAATACAGTATCAAAAATATGCAACAATATTTGATGTGGATTTCTTTATTTCATGAATTTTGCATTTATATAACTGCCTGGAAAAAAATATTTTTCATAACCTCGTACAACTTGGCGTCACTACCCACTGCTGCTTGTCTTTATTAATTCATTTCCAGATTGTAGTGTCTGATTTCTCTCAGCTATCAAGTGGAATTCAACGCAGCAAAGCCTCATGCATCAGTGCTTGAAAATTACAGAATGGTTGCTGTCAGCCCTAGCTGCCTAAAAGCTACAGAATTGTATGTTACTTCTGGTGCACTTGATCTCATTTCAGTTTTCCTCCACTGCCGCAGCCTGAAATCTATTTGTTCTTTAGCATCTTATTGGTGTGCTGGCAAACAAAGGTGTATAATAAATACTCGGTAATGTGTATTTGTATACTTTAAACTTGTTAAAAGAATAGTTGTAGTAGGAAGCTGTTTGTGCAAGGGGAAATATGTATGCTGGGAAATAACTTCTTCTTTTCATTTCCAAGTCAAAATGTCATGAAGACTTTACTAACTCATTTTACTGCAGGTTTTTAAAACTCAATTTGTATGCTTTTTACTTCATGTGTGAATTAATGTGCGTTCTGGAACTGGAGTGAAATAGTTACCATGCTGCATTCCACTGAAACACTTTTTGTGACTTTACTGCAGACTAGGCACCACGTTTTCATAGGCAGATCTCACTTTGCTGGAGAATTCCCTTGTGAGAATGAAGTAATTATTATCTGCTCTCACTTTCTTCACTGGGATTGTGACTTTGGGTACCAAATTGCTTTGTATGTGTTAAGGTAGCACTAGGGAAAATGGGCGGCTTTGAGTTATTGGTAGAAGTGAGACAGAAGGAAAAATGCATAGTTAAGCACAGATTGAAATAATCCTTTTTTTTTTTTTTTTTTTTTCCCCGTGATGGAGAGAAACAAATATAGGTTATCCAACCATCTGACTTTTAACAACTACTTTAGGATTAAATCTCTTGCTTATGTTGGTGATCATAGCTCTAAATTTCTCTGTCTACTGAGTGAACTATGACCAGAGAAAACTCCTCTGTTCAACAGTCATCTGGATCTGCTGATTCTAAAACTTCTAAATCATGATGATCCTAAAATCATCCCTTCTCCAGCACCAAGCATAGAGATTACTGTCCTCAATCTGATTCCAGTCCTGCTAGACTTGTATTTTGTTTCTGATAATCATGATGAGAAGAAACCATGTGAACATAAGACTGCCTGTAGGTTGATCACTGAAGAATCGCCTCCCTTGCCCCTGAAGGAATGTGCGTACTGTCTCATTCAGTGTCATTGCGGAGGTGCTTAGGACGGTTCTTGAAATCCCATTCTAGTGGGATTTAGTCCTTCCTCTAGGAAGATATTTCAGAGGAAGTAAAGCTGTTCTTTCAACGTGGAAGGCAGTATATTTTGATTAACAGAACTTTGTGGCATATTATTCATGGGTTATTAGAACTTCTGTTTCATGAGAAGCTGTTGTTAGTTTTGCCTTCCAGCGCATTTTGAAGAGAACCAAGTATTTTATTCAGAAAGATTGGCTTTCATTCATTTTAGAGATTTCAACTGTCTCCAGCTGTCTTTGTGTTTGCTTTAGTAAATCTTCTGGGGCTAATGAGCAATTAGAAATTCATTAAACCTGAAGAAATATCAGGTCACATGAGATGCTGCTATTTAAATCTAGCTGAGCAGCAATGCTGCTGAGTTGGGTGGGGAAATGGATATACCCGACTATTGTTTGTACTGCTTTATAGGCTGTTAGATGGGAGGCATCAAGTCCCGGCTATAGACCCTTGTGGCAGAGTCCTTAAACCTGTGGTGGGTACTATAAGCAGTGTTTGGGGGATGCCTGCCAGCAGCATGTGAATCGCACTGCTTGCAGAGTATCCAGCTTGCCAGCGGAAGGGTAGGCATGCCTCTGGAATCCCGTCTGCCTACTTGAGACCCTGTTAGAAAGGCCTTCAGTGTGAAACAAAGGATCCTCCTGTATTTTGGAGTGGACATTTTTAAGAAACTTGTATTTTCTTGAAAATATTCTACTGGAATAGTTTTCTCACTGAAGGCATTAAAAATAAAAAGCTATCCACACTGCACATGGAGTCTCTTGTGCAATATCTTTTAGGAGAGATCTTGGACAAGATCCTGTACCATATACTGTTTTTTTAAAAAAAAACTTTAGACTTCTAGTCTATGCAGCTGTTTCAATTGATTCTTTTTTTTTCCCAGTACCCAGAGGGCCTATTTGAAATACTTTTGTCTTTACCGGTGAATAATGTGATAAATCATTAGTATGTGTGGATAAACAATGAACAATAAAGGACTCTATGCAGAATCACTGAAACCTTTCGGAACCACGATGCTACTTTCAATATGTCAATATGAAAAAAATAAAGTAGGAGAAACCCTACTGTCCAGTTATCTATCTTTCTTTTAAAATTGGTACTTTTGTTCTTCTCATGGCTTCAGTCTACTCTGAGACCTCTGTAGTTTCGTTTTGTGGGTTTTTTGTAATTGTGGCTTTAGGTTTTCTAACTTAACATGGAATGGATTAGTTCAGTTTTGGAAGAATTAAGAGGAAGGGAGGGAGTAATAGCACACTTGCTGTCCTTCCTAATATGAATGTGACTTGATTTCAGCATCCTTACAATGCTAAGTGTACTCGTATCCACAAGCTGTTTGTTCATGGGGCAATTTGGTATCTTGTTTTTCTGAAATAAATTGTACTTGTTCTACCGAATAATATAGAAGAGAATATAAACAATTTTGACTGAATTTTTGTACATGTAGAACATCAAGAGACTTCAAAGAATTATCATTTTTTCCATTGCAGGCTACCTGCCATATTTCTTCTACCCGTTCTATATGGATAATTGTAACAGCAAGGTTTTTTCCCTTATGCATGCTCTTCCTTCTTTGTGAGAGACTGCAAAGCAAAAATGTCATTTTGGAAGATCGCACAGAGGCATGCTTAATTGTCTGCAAAGCTTGACCAATTGTGGGATTGTTGTATATGTAGACTGGAGGTTCTGTAGCAGCCCCAGATGTTCATACCTTAGCAGATGCTTTCTTGTGTACTTTAGTGCCAAACAGAGTCTTCAAATCCATGGTGCCTTTTCACATACTGTGGTATTACATTTGTTTTATGGAACGGGTTATATATTTCTTTAATTTTCAACATGTTACATAATTTCATATTGTGAAAATGTATCACATTTGGGTAATCTGCATGATGGCATGTGGTACTTTCGACAGCTGAGGTTCTGGCACACTCATGGAAATGGGAAGGACCTGCGGTATGACTCATTGCCTAGAGGGATGCTCTCACTTCTGTAACATAATCTATTCAGGCTTTTATTGACAAACTTGCTAAGGTTAAAAGGGTTGTATTTCACCTGAGCTACCAGTTTGCAGCTTCACACAGATAGTCCTTTGCCAGTTTTTGCAAATGTGGGGGGCTGCCTGTGTGAGATGATAGGGACTTTGCTCCAGGTGGGCTCCTCTGAGCTAATCTCTCAGTAGATATGTCTCAGATCTCGGCCTCTGTGGTGTGGCTAGGCTGTGTCATTCAACACCAGCTGTGTAAACCCAGGGAACTAACACTTGAGCCCTGGAGGCTAAAACAGGACTGAAACTAGCCTGTTCTAATATAAATGGGTGACAGGCTGAGACCGAGAATTATTTCAAGGGCTGGATTCTTGACATGCAAAGTCTCGTTGGCAGCTTTACGTATTAATGTATTTGTTTACAACAAATTATGCATGGTCTCGTTACAATCATCAGATAATCTTTACTGATGTAGGTCAGAAGCTTAGTCACTGACGTGCTGTCACCTTTATAAATATGCTTAGAAGCATCTAAGCAAAACACAATGGAATCTGTCACTTTTTAAATCATTTGTTCATATTGGTTAAATAGTAATTGGTGTCATAATTCTGTTCCATGTGGTAGTAGAACTTCGCCAGTTTAACAGGCTGCAAGCCTGACAGTCCTGTAAATCAGAGTTTCTAGACACCACATTTCTGTATTTGGTCACTTAAACGCTGTCTTTTTGTTTCCAAAATCTGAACAAAATGTAGCACTCAGTTTTCAAAACGGGTAGTGGAAACAACATGTGTATAAAATTGTCTCTTAATTTTGTGATAAGTTACATATCAAAGTTGCGTTTCCTCCCTGGTGTCTTGTCCCACTGTATTGCAGAAGCTGTCTTTTCGGCTGGGTGCAGTATTTGGAACGTAAGCCAGTGGATCAGGTCGGATCAAGTATCTATAAAAAGAAATTATAGCTCTTATTAAAAAGGCTCAGTGCGAGCAAGGATAAAACAAGTACATACAGTTGTAACGTTGAAAAGATCTGGGGAAGACTTAGAAACTTATTTTAAAGGTGCTTAGTCTAGTTCCTATTGGGTAACATATCACTCACTTTAGCTGTCAATAATAAAGCTTTTCACATTTTGTCTGCCTAGACATCATCTGCATGCACTAGTGCACAGCTAAAAATTTTGACCGACAGCTCCTTTGCCAGTAACTCTGTGCTTCTTTATGCATCTCCTTATTCATGATGTCTTAAAGTAGGGACAAGCAGTCTACAGAGTAATTTCTAAAATAATTTTGTGAGAAAACAATGGATAATTCTAGTCACTGTGCTCAATAAATAAAAACCCTGATGTCGATAATCTCAGTGTAGGCTGACAGATACAGAGATGGAGTCTAAGAACTTCTTAGTAGATCTGAATATTTGAGGAAAATGCCTCATGAGTTCGAACCAAAGTTTGAGATGTTTAAAATGACTGCTTTTCTTCGGGTAAGGATGGAAGAGCTTCCCATTAGTTTGTAAGTGTAAATTCTGCACTGTTTTGTCAGCTGTCTTAAGTGACAAACGATGTGATCTGAGACAGCTTTTGGTACTAACGTGGTAGCAGCTTTGTGCTGCTGCAGAACTAACGCTTCAGTGTTCCGAGCCATCGATCAGTGCTTCCCAGTGCCACTATGCTCCTAAAGAGAGAACAGACAAGTAGATTCAATCCCAATATCTAAACTTGTCCAAAGATGGACAGTACTGTTGAAGCCATTGGAAATTTTATTTCAAATCCTGGTTTTGACTCTTCTTTCTTTTGGCAGGGGTGGAGGGGGATGATGGACACCACCAAAAAAACCCCCAAAACAAAACTCAAAAAGGGGCAGGAAAATGAACTGTGAATGAATCCTTCCTCTCATAGCCTCAGAAATCTGGGTGCCACATGTCTGTCCATCCCATCATCAACCAAATGAAAATGCTTAAATACCCCAACAGAGATGGCATGCAGGCTGTGTGGTGCTTACAACGGTTTGCTCTATTACTTAGCAGTGGCCCTGAAGAAAGTCTCTGTTTCTGCAGGCCATGAACTTCTACATTCAGTATTAATGAGCATGTTTTGCCACAGACTGAATTAAAACACCCTCAAAAATTCTTCAGTAAAACGCAAAATCCCGATTAACGGAACTGTTCTCTAAGTGCACGAGCAATCCCTGCCACATGTCCCACAGAACTGCTGTATGTTTTCAGCTTGCTTAGGAACAGACTGTTCCTGGCCCTTCAAAGCATGGGCTTCCACGTCTGGGGGCTTTATCACTGGTACCCAAGAAAGAATCACCTTGATCTCCATGATTGGGAACCACCACCTGCCTCTGTTACTTTCTTAATGTTTATTTTTCTCTCAGGGCTAAAGTAGAACAGCAGCTTCCTCTCTCTCATGGAGTTTGTTGATACAAACACCCTGAACTTACTTGTGTAAGCAAACAATTGACTTAAGTAGGGGATTAAAGAAATCTACTCATACTGTTCCTATGTAGGTCACTTTCTCATGGTATCTGTTTGTTTAACATCACACTTACTGCCCTCTATAACAGCTGTTGTTTATGTTTATTCTGGTAGAACCTATTTATTTTGCTGACCCAGAAACTGACAAGTAGTGGAAAAGCCTGCTCTATTCTGCTTGTTAAATCCAAATGAAGCGTATTTAAATACATGAAAAAACTCTTACTTTTCTTGCTTGATTTTTTTTTTTTTTAATAGGCTGTCTTAGATTTGGGGGGGAAATTCAGGTGCTTCTGTATTTATTTTTTTAGAGTAAACTAAACCAATTATTTGTACCTGAAATATATAATTCACAGGGTCTACATCACAAATAATTCTGTAGGAAGTAAATCACAGCATCCCTCAAGTGAAAACGAGCAAGACTTTTATAGTGATAAACACTGATAAAATTTTAAGAAGCCTGAATATATGATAAACAACTGCTGGAGCGTTGAGGGTTTATAACTGGGCTCATGTCACAGCTGCCAAATCTCCGTGCCACCTTCCTCCCTTAGGCATGTCTGGACCAGTCCTGCATAAACAATTCCTGTGTGTGATCTTTGGATGTTACTGCAGATTGCTGAAGTTTGGAACTCAACTGCAACTCTTAGTACTGAAACTGCAATTCTGAATTTGATGGTTTTATAGGGCACCATCAACACCAACCTCAGAACAAAGAACAGTGTAGATCTCCGGGGCAGGGGGGAACCCCCTCAAAAACAACCAAACGCATCAACAAACTGCCATTAGTGGGGTTTTGAGGTTGTTGGGTTTGTGTGTGTGTGGTTTGTTGTTGTTGTGAGGGGGTTGTTTGGTTTTAGGGGTTTTTTTGGGGGGGTGGTGTGGTTGTTTTGTTGTTTTTTTCTTTAGTAAGGAGAGGGCTAGTGCTAGCAACAGAATATATTCTACTAATAGAACAAGGAGTGTTACTGCAAGATCCATTTGCAAGTACTAAACTCTGCTATAGAAGAACATCAGGCTCTGCTGACAGTCAGGATGTTAAAACAGTTTGCTACAAAAATCTCATGGGTATAGAATGAAAATGCTGTTATGCAGTGGCTGCTTCCTAAGGCATATAGGCTAGATGAAATGTAGAGTTATTAAGGCAAAGTCTGAACATATTACTAGAAACGTAAGGGCTTTTTTTTTTTTCAATTGTTCAATAAAAATAGTGAGATCATTGTCGTTTTAAGCTCCAGCAGGTCAAGATACTAAACATTAGCCTGCAAAGCTAATGCAAACACTAACAAGAAAGCTTTCTGAGCAACTACAGTTGCTCTGGGTGCAACCTATATCTAAAAGCTGAGAAGGTTTCCTCATATGCTGGTTCAGGGTTATATGTTACCCAATATACTCACAAGAAGTTACAAATGTAATAGGATCATAGCGAATGCAGAAGACTTAAAGTTCTATAAGCATGGGAAACCAGAGAATGAAGGTTCCATCTATAGGACTTAAAGCGAGTGTTTTGGCTTCTCTCACAGATACGCACAGAAATATGTGCTTTGGGTAACAATAAGCCATGTTGGCATAAAAGTGCCGCTAACAAGTGTGGTTACAAGAGTAACCAATCATATTGAGAAGGGGAGGGGAAAAAATATAGGACGACTGGCCTTCCAGCTTGTCAGCAGGAAGGACAAATAGGAAAAGCTTTTTACAGGCTCTGGGTGGGATTTCTGACAAAGAGAACTGTAGAAAGAGAACAACCTCTTCGTCCTTGCCTCTCTGCTAATAATCCCCCATTGCATGAGGGTGAACTGGCTGCCTAGTTCAGAGAACTATATTCACTCAGAGTAATGATCTGGGTTATGGAAGCCTTAACAGTTACGCAGATACAAGTAATATGTTCTTGTGTCAGGTTTTAAAAAAACGAAGTCTGAGCTTAAGCTGTGACATAGGCCCACTCAATAAGTATTGGGAAATGAACATACATCAAGCTAGGTAACAGTATGTGCGTTTACAGGCTAAATATGTGTAGGTAGCACACTATGAATTCAGTACCGCTACAAGTTTTTGCAATATTGGACTGCTGAGTACCTTTGGTTTTGCAAAGAAAGAAAAACAGAATGCAGGATAGCTCGTTCATCTAGATAGAACAGGTAACAGTACGTGAATTTACAGGTTAAATATTAGCGTGCATCATACTATGGATTCCTGTAACAAAAACAGTATTCCAAATAATTTCAACATTTTATGATAATTGCCTTTGCTGTTTGATACAGTTGATACCATGGCGTGTTCTTCATATGATGATTTTGTTTTAGTATCAGTAGGGCTAACAGTTCAAACAGTCTTCCTCCTGCTCCTCCTCTGCAAGCAGTGAGGTGAGTCAGCACTGATGTGCAGGACCTTGCACAACTGGGCTGTGTGGTTTCTTTCCCTGGAGCAGATGGGGCACGTCAGTGTCGCCAGGCAGTGGCGGGAGAGGTTAGACACAGAAATGGCTTGGGACCTAACACAGCAATCACATCAGCCTTCAGTGTGAGACAATGACAAATAATTATCTAAAATTCTTGACTTCCAACACTTTCTTGATGGTGCAAATTTGTGTTCACTTTCTTCCCTTCTTTTTTTCATGTAGTCTGCAAAATTCCTGGTAAGCAAGTGAAAAAATATCCTGTGTGAAGTTCCTGCCATTTTTATTTGCGTTATCTTAAGCATGAATATCACATGATATTCAGAAGACTGCTATTTGCTTTAATGACCTTTGAATGTATGTAATGAAATTCTATGTGAAAACACTGGTTTTGAAGGGTTGATCTTTCTATTATGATGAGGTAGCTAAATCTAGCTTTAAATTGGGTAGCAAGAATTTAATGCGAATATTAATTCTGTGAAGCTGTCCAGCAGACTTGATTAATTATTTTCTAAATATATCCTATAACAGAGTAAGAGGAGGATGAGAGAATATGAGGTAAAAACATTACTAACATATGTTACATATTCATATGTGTATTTTAAATATACACATATATATGAATAATTGTCTATTTAAATAGAAGTCCCCGTAGTAATATCTTTTTTCCAGGTGCATGGCAAAGTTAGGGGTTCTTTTCCAGCAGAAAAATAACAAAATAAAGCCAGACAGGAAGTGAAAACAAGACATTTTTCAGGTCTTCTGACCTGGAGTTTTTTTGTGTTGTGCTTTAACTTACACTATGTCATTCAGCTCTAATCTTGTATCTGGAGAAGGATTGATCAGGATGTAAGAAAGGTTGTTCTGATGATCATTCATTTCATCTATAGGACAAAAAAACCAAACAAACCCAACATACAAAATTAATTATATTTGCAAATAAATAGTGAAAAGCGTGATTTCTGGCAAACTAATTTGATGAAAGATCTTCTTTGGTTAATAGGGCTGCCAAAAGTGTCAAAGTGCTTTCAAATAAGTTTAGCTAGCTTTTTTCGACTGTACTTGAATCGGAAATATCTGACATAGCATCTTTTGATTTATCAGTTTTCAAAATATCCTGTTTCTGAATAATCAAAAAATGTTCTTTTGCATTTTTTTCAGTCACAGAAATTCTGAATGCAACCCAGTTTTAGAGTGATTTACCAATCTGTCATGTGGCTTATGTTCGTATGTGGGAAGTAGGGACTTCCATCCTCAGCTGGCATTGGGTTCAAGTGGCAAGCAAGTTTAATGCAGGTGTACGGCATTCTCATCCACTTCCAGGTTTGGTCAATATAAACCTTTTTTCCTTTTCTCTATTCATCTGATAAGCGTTTTCCTTCCTTTTATCACCTGTGCCAATGGGTTGAAACATGAATGCTGTATAGATGGAAATTGGTATTTTTTTCTTGCATTTTAAACAATTTTTCTAACAGTATGTTGTAAATGAAGGCTGACAGAAAATCTTTTTTAATTTTTTATAATGTTTTTGCCTAGTCAAGTCTTGCTAAATTGCAGCTGCCACTGCAGTGCCTTTTGTATAGCCTTCTCTTGGTATGCTTCCTGGGATGCTGCAGTGAGACTCGTTTTAATTTGATAGAACTAGAAAGGAGAAGCATTGCTTCTGTGTTAATTTCTCTCTTCAGCATTTTAGGGAAAATGATTTGAAAGAGAACAGCCCCATTCTAGTTCCAATGCAATTCCTAAATCTTTTGCTAATGAAGTATTCTTGTTATACTGTCTGTAGGTTGAAAATTATATTGGGTATTTTCTAGTAAGTGTCATCTTTCTACATGCTTATATTCGCACCACCATAGGCACTCCTCTCTAGAAAGCAATCAGATAAGCTCACATAGATTCTTACATGCAATTACACAGCCAGAATGGTGTTTTACGACACAGCTTACTTCTCTAAAGGTGGAACCAATGCAAAGTATTCTAAGCCGTTATACAAGCAGCTGTGCCGCCATACTAACATCACGCCTCTGCTAGAGGCTTGGATGGTCAAAACAGTGTTGTGTCTCAGTGGCTTAATGGAACTCACAGTTAATTGAATTTAAATTTGGAGGTCTTAAAGGTTATTAGGTTATCAATGTAAAAAGGACCCTGAAGATGTGAAACTGGCTTCAGAGATCATCCCCATACATGGAGATACATAAGGAGCTGTGATTTTTTTTTTTATAATTTTTTTTTTCTTTTTGATCATTGTTCCCTGTACATGCAGAGAGATAGTACTAAGCAGTGTGTTTAACTGCTGCAGGGAGTTAACTGGTATGATTGACTCCTGATAGTTTGAAAGGCCAGGGAGATTTAAAAGTTTTTATTCTGTGTTTAATATGTAGTGGGCTGAGTGCAGAGTGAGCTAGCTCTGAAGCGGGGTGAAAGGCTTCTGACATTTCTTTCTGAATGTGAGGGAGTGTGGAGAGATGGCAGTGGGGATGTGACAACCCAGGTTTGCAGCTGATTGCCTGTGTAAAACTGATCTGTGTTTTTTGAGGGGTTTGGTTTGGTTTTTTTTTTTCAGAATGTGGGTATTCCTGGGCTTGTAAAAGTAGAAGCTTTCTTTATAATGAGGTGCATCTGTAACAAAATAGAGACGTGATCATGAAGATCTATAAATCAAAATCAGGGCAGATAAATGTAATCAGGTGAAGCATTTACGTATCAAGATTTTGTTATTCTGCAATTGGTATATATTCTTCCTAAATTTTAAATAACAAAATAAACAATTACTGTTGGCTTTTAACTTTTAAAAGAAAGACAGGGATACAACAAAGTTTTCTTGTAACTAGGATAAATATGAATCAAATTTACAAAACTTCTTTGCAGTTGATCAAATGTTATTGTGGCCTGTGTCACTCCTGGAAAATATTTAGTCCTGAATCTTCTTCAGAGAGTCGTATAGTATCCACAAAGGAAGCAGGAGTAGTAATTATCCAGTTGTAGTGTGGGATAAAAATCTTGCATTTACATATCTAATTTGTAAAGACTGAGCTAAACTATAACCATGTATTCTGTAGCAGCCTTCTCTCACAATTAAGTTGATTTTGCATCAATAGCAGCAATAAGAACTACTGCTGGGTATTGCTATTGATGTCAAAAGATGTTTTGACCCTGCATTGAGAATGTGTGTAGTTAAAATAGAAATAGCCATTCTGCAGGAAATACACCATTTACCTACAGTGAATGGATAATGTGGGGGTAAGTCAAATTTAAAAATAACGGCGTTGAAAAATGAAGAGTAGCACTTCTGTAAAACAGTGCGTTTTGGATTCTTGGAATTAAAATTGAGCATGGGAACACCCCAGTTGGTGCTTCTGAAGTAGAAAGCACTAAGCTCCAGATTGGACCTACTATGCAGACAAATACGATGAGATCTAGAAATTCTTGTTGTTTCTAGGACAGCCAGAACCCATAGTTCTGGGAGCTTCCACACAACACACTACAGAGTCAAGGCTGTAGAAAGGCAACCCAGGCAGCCGTGGTGCATATATTAAAGTGTTAGCAACCCAGCATCAGCCTTGCTGGGTAAAAATGGCATCTAAAGACCTAAAGACGTGCTGCATAAAAATTACTTTAACATGACACTTTGGCATCCATGTTAAAAATTGCAGGGAAAATGCAAGATCCTTCACATATAGACAACTCCCCACCCTGACATATGAGTGAACTTCACAACAGCTCTGTCTTCATCTATATTTCAACAAGTTTGAGGAAATATGGTGAAGCTGTTCAGTGACAGGGGAATGTTTATATATTCTGAATACACATATCATATGTGCTAAATATAAATGTGACTGGCAGGCTGCCTTCTGAGCTTTCCACTTGAAAATAGGAATAGGTGCTAACAGAACTGATTAAAAACACTCCAAGTTTCAGTAAAAAGAAACAAAAACCAAACAAACAAAAAAACCCCAAAACAACAAAACTATTATCATAAACTTCATATATAGCACCTTCAGTTCTTAAAAAGTAAGTTCATCTTGCGTAATACTAATGCTTTCATTAATTTCAAGTATTTTAGTAATCATACCGTATCCTGCTGGAGAAAGGCCCAGATGCTTCATTCTGTTTTTCACAAGTTCGGCGAGTTCCTGCCTTTCTGACCTCCTGTAAAGGTTCATTCGCTGCTGGTTTATCTTCTCGGCTGTTTTACCGGGGTGTCTCGGTACTCTTCTGCTCAGCCGTCGGGCCCACTGCATGCTTTTTCGTCGTAACAAGGGATGATCAGACTGATCACTAGATGTTGAGTTACGATGATTACTACGGTAACTGATCTGTTCTTTGGTGTCCTTAGTGTCTTCCCATTCTTCAACACTGATAGAGATTTGAGACTTGAAAGGAAAATGACAAGAGAGATTAAGGGCTTTAAAAAATGGAAACAGATTAAGATGTTCTCTCCTCTTTTCAACAGTGCAGTTGAACATGTCTTTTGGTTGGAACGAAGCTGAGGGGATTCAGCTGTTTGTACTTGGCAACTGTTCCTGAATTGGGCAGCCTTTACTAGACTTCGACTTATTATGTAAAAGGCTCATTTATGATATAAATATGTTTCTCAAGTGAAAAGCAGTTAAGAGTTATTTAGTGCCTGATTCTATTTTGATTCTGAGAAAAACAACTCTAGCCTTCTGATACTGCCTTTCCTCGATCTAGGAATCTAGAGTAATGACTTACTACTTTCTTCCAAGTCTGCAGGTCTTTTAGAATTTCAATTTCTATAGCTGCTTTCTCAATGTATGTTTTGGATTCGTTAACTCATAGTTAACCTTTGGCTGCACTGTTCTGAGTACAATTTTAAGTGGAGACACAGATGGAACATGCCTGTTACCTGTGTCTCATTCCCAGGCATTTTAGGACCTTCCAGCACACGGTATGTGGAATACCTCTGTGTCTGAAAGCAGACATACGCAGTAGCCTTCAGTGTGATTCAGGGCACCTCTTGCAAAAAAAGTAATTAATTCCTACCTTAAAGCACAGTGATGTTGCTTTTTCACTCATGTAGTAACAAAAAAAAAGCAGACTTAAGAGCCAAAATCTGTCTCTCTCTTGCTGTATTTTCTTTATGCCACCCAAGTATGACCAATCGTATATACATACAGCAGTACTGAAATAACTCAAGTGGATGGACTGCATTGGTTCTAACATACAAAAAGATCATAGGAAACATAAGAAGACAAAATTTTAAAGACAACTTCAAAACTGCTTTAATGTCTGTTTTATATTTAACTAAAACTTTTAGCTTCTAGTTTCAAAACTACTTCCTTATAATCCTGAGTTATTGTTGTCACCTTTGAAATGTCTTTTACTGACACCGAATCAGTGAAGCCCTTGCTGGTGTAAGCACAGTCATACTGCCAACTTACTGGTGACCTATTTCAGTGTGTTGCATGTTTAAAATAAATGAAGTATGAAAAAAAGATGACTTGAAGTGGAGCTGGCTCAGTCTGTATGAATCCTCAAGAAGAGAAACGAGTTCACAGAAGGCAGGAAGGGATCAGCAAATAAAGCAAATTTAACTGAAGAGCTACTGAGGTTCTGAAGGCCTTTTCCCATCAACATAAAATCCGAACGCAAGATTCTGTTGACCTCATTGGTGTTGAAAATAACCCTTCTTTAAGAGGCTCACCACCCTGTCCCACACAGAATCTGTAAGGTTCCTGGAATCCATAAAATTTTATTTGAGATGAATAAGTCTGACACTATTTTTTTTCCCTTTTGCACAATCAAAACTAACAATTAAAAAGAACATTAAAATATGCTTATGTTGTAGCACTTAAGTAAAATCACATCTTTAATATTCTAGACTAGGATATGAAATAAGCCTCATGCAAAGACCCACTAATTTATTGAGGATCTTCAGATTAGTCTGCCATAGAAAGGTGGGGTTTTTGAAAAACTACATGATTTTTGAAGTTTTGTTACTGACTCGGCTGATGTTATTTTGGGTAGAGCATAAGAAAGAACCCTGAATTCCCAGGTACCGGAATGCTATTTGATTCTGTTATTATTTGAAACTGACTTTTGGTTTTGAATGTGTTTTACAGTAAGGATCAATGTAGGCAAAGTACATTCCATATAACAAGGGGCTGCTTATGGATAGAAAGGGTCTATTTGGTATGAACAAATCTAATACAAACAGTGTAAAGTATGGTCTTGTTTTGCCATTCTTTCTGTCTGCATTGGTAGCTTCCTTTGTCCAGCTCTTCATAAAACAGCCATCTGGACCTGCTGGCAGTAGTATTGGAAAGGCAGAGACCGATCATCCTAATTCTTACAGCAGGGTAAATCACTTTTTTTTGAGCCAGAGATTTATTAGGAGAGGCCAAGTAAAAGAACAAGGCTTTTGATTTTGCGAATCTGTAAATCCTTAGTTTGAACTTTTGAAACACTGAGATAGGTCAGTTGAAACCAGAAATCAAGGGAACTGAATATTTTACTTCGGTGACTGTTCTGTTTTTATGGTGCCTGTTGAGAAGGATGTTCAGAATGGCCCTTTGCTGCATGCAGGAGGAAAAAATTAAAACTGCTTAAAGGCAAAGCAAAACCAAAGAAACCCAAAACTTCAGAGGCAGCACAGAAGTGTGCCTGTCAGTGCCTGCTCTTTAATCCACAGAAGATAAAAGCCCAGCACAAAGTACTTCTGTGTGTCCTCCTCTGTTTCAATCAGTCTCAAACTTTCTTTAAAAATACTTCCATAATAATACTTCCAAACCAATATTTGTTTTGAGGTTTGATTGCTTTGATTTCTTTTAATTTAACTTCCTTTTTGCAAAGCTTCTAAACCTGCTCTGTAAGAAGTATAATGAATGATACGGTCTCACAACTACTATATAGCAGTAATTGATCCTATGTTTTATGAAATTTACATATTTTTTTTTATATTCCTTAAAATGGAAACATGGTGAGATCTCTGGAAAATACCAAGGTGCATGTTAGGTCTTTACATAATCACTGCTCCTTTTACTAGGGAAAAAAATCTGTATGTCACACATTAAGTGATGAAGCATTTGCCTTTAATTTTATTTTTTATTAATTTTATTTATTTATTAAGTTTCAGGGGTGTGTGTTTTTTTACAAGGCAGGTTCCCATCTCAAGTATCAGACTGCGTGTCCAAATGGATATGATTGCTCACTTGTGCTGCTGGACGTCTGTGACCCACAGGGGGGTTTCCACTCTGTGCTCTAATAGGACATTTCACACCCTTTTTTAAACACTAGCTCAGGTTGGCCAACACATAGCAGGAACTGGGATGTAGTCGCCAACACGCCCATGCTCGTATTTGAGATGGTCAGGGTGGCTGTGAGCATGGCAGTAACAGCGCTACAACACCAAACATCGGTTAGCTTCTTGGATCTCTGTTCCCACGCCTTGCTGCTCCCTGGGAGCTAAGCGTGAGTAAAATATGGAGCAGTTTTAATGTGCATATTCACCCGTTCTGTTCTGAAGCAATGCCTTGTTTTTATCTAACTGCAAGCTTTATGTTAAAATAACTTTACTGTTCTGTATACCAATAGCTCTTAGTTGCATCTAGGCTGCTAGGAAGGCTTTTCAGCTCCAACAGCTGTCTGAACTGTTGTTATGTACAGCCACGTAGTCCTTTTATGATAAACTTTGGGATTTCTGTCCATTAGCATTTAAGGTGGTTAGGATCAACGCTTTAACCAGACTGTAAAGATGATCTGTTATCTTCGGAATTCAATAGGGACAGGACCAAATGAGACCAAATTCTATTGGGCTTTTTTGAAAGTCAGCTTTCATATTTTTAATAAGTAGTTTGTGTCCAGAACAACGCTGGTTTAAGCTTTATTTATGCAAGGTTGATCCATTCCATAGCTCCATTTCCTGCAAGGATTTTTACTCCTGGGTTTTAACCCAGTGTGCTGGTTTTGGCTGGGATACAGTTATATTTCTTCATAGTAGTTTGCATGAGGCTGTATTTTGGGTTTGTGATGAAAATGGTGCTGGTAACACAGGGATGTATCGGTTACTGCTGAGCAGTGCTTGCACAGAGCCAAGGGCTTTTCTGCTCCTCACTGTGCCCTGCCAGCGAGCAGGCTGGGGGGCACAAGAAGCTGCAAGGGGGCACAGCCGGGACAGCTGAGCCCAAGCATTCAAAGGGACATCCCATACCACATGGCGTTGTGTTCAGCAATAAAGGCTGGGGAAGCTGAACGAATGGGGGGACGCGTGGAGTTAATGGCATTTGTCTTCCCAAGTACGTGTGATGGAGCGCCGCTGTCCTGGCGATGGCTGAACCCCTGCCTGCCAACGGGAAGCAACGAATGCATTCCTTGGCTTGCTTTGCTTGCGTGCGCAGCTTTTGTTTCACCTATTAAACTGTCTTTATCTTAACCCATGAGTTTTCCCACTTTTACTCCTCCGATCCTCTCCCCATCCCACGGGGGGAGAGCAAGCAAGAAGCCGTGCAGGGCTTGCTGCCTGCTGGGCTTCAGCCACAACTCCCAGCGGCAGGCAGGCAACAAGCAAATACTTACTTGTGAAGCCATTTCTCGTGACTGACAAAAGAAGGGGAAAAAAGAAAACACAAGACAATTTAAACAGAAGTGAACCTGAAGAAACAAATGTGGAATTAACAGGAACCACAGAAAATCAGCTGCGCAGGTAGTAAGGAAGATTTCGTATCTTCTTTTTTGTTTTTCTTTTATGAAATGGAAATGGTTTGAGTCATAGGTGCAGGTCATTGAAAGGCAGGCTAGATTTGCTTGTTATTTAGTAACTAAATGACCAAAAACTTTCTTTTTAAAGGAATTATATTTATCTGTCAGAATGAAGTGAGGGCTTCTCATTTGCATAGAACAAAAAAGGGGGTGTCAAAGGAGAAACTGTACATACAGAAATAATAATAATATTGGCATATTTTGTTCTTGTGGCTCAATTTAACTGCTGACAGTTTCCAGGTGTGTGCAATACAGATTAAGTTTTGTATCTCTGTTTAAACTCAAATTGATATACACATTGGAGGTTCTCTGAGTTAGAAACCTTCAAATTATGGTTAGAAGTTCCTAATTCCTGAGACAAATAGCAATTCTCATTTTTCTAACTTCCAATTTAAAGATCTCATCCAACAATATTTTAAAGTTGTTTCTGGCTTAATATATTGAAAAGCTAAAATGATATCCCACGGTAATGTTATTTTATTAGTGAAATTAGTCCAAAATTCCTTTGACTTCAAAGGAAACACTTTGCAGAGAGATTACAGCTTTCAGCATCTCTGCTTTTGAGGTTTCTACCCATAAAGAACACAGAAGCAGGGCCAGATGTTGCCCTTTCATGTTCTGGGGAAGAGCTAGGTTAGGGAAGATCGCCCTGCCCCTCTCTAGAGGGGGAAGGATTTTACAAATGCTCACTCACTGAACAAGAAACTGCTGCTGGAGTATTTAAGTGTGAAAAAACCACGGGGGGTCTGCATTCAGAGAGCCTTGAGATTTTTAAGAAGAGTAACATACGCTTTTACTTCACTTAATAAACAAGGACAGTGCCACCCTTCCACATGACTCCAGGACCTTACAATCTGAAAATTTATCTGTTTCCCCACCCCCCCATTCCCATTCTTCCTCTACCTGATCTACTCAAACTCTTCAGGAGGTTACCTGTGTAACCTGGTAGGAACTGACAGCAGAACTCCCCTGGTGCGCAGTGGTTTCCAGGCTGGTTTCAGTGTCTGAATGTTTTAAGAAATTGCTTCTTTGTAAAAGATGATCAATGACTATCTTAAACTAAATCTGGGCCTGGTCTGATCAAGTATTCAAGTACTGCGTGCGTACAGGCTGCACAGGTTCCCAATGTTGTATGAAAATTGTGAGTTTAGAGGTAAGTGACTTGTGGTCCCAAACCTTATTTTCAGAAAAACATTTGAAAAATTTTGATCAGTTAAGCTTGCCTCAGAAGACTTACTTGAGTGTGAATGCTTAGCTCCACCTTCCTGCCAAAAAAAAAAAGTTCACGTAGACAAGATGAGTGTCACTCTTCATAGTTACTCATCCACTGTACGGATGCTGTTTGCCAGTCAGCCTGTGTGTTTGAAAGCATGTGAAAATGCAGAAAAGAAAAAAAAAAAACCAACCAGGCCACCAAAACGCACTCTCCACAGCGTTACATGCTCACAGTTCAATTGTTCTGGATTCTCTTTTTGGGATCTGAAGCTAAATAGCCAGCTGTGGATGTGAGAATAAAAGATTGCCATGAATTTCGTATTACTTTTCCTTATTCAATGAATTCGTAAAGTTTGGCATGTCCTCTGTTTTGTTAAAAGCTATGACAGACTTTATTTTCATATTGGCAGTGATGCTGCCTGTATTCTTCTCCAAGGAATGATTTTGACGGCTTATGTTAAGACTCCTACATTTAAAAAAATCAGCTGATGTTATTGCAGTGGCTGAGTCCCCTGGCTAAGCTGTAAAAGCCACCTGTGGAGGTATCGGTGGCTCACAGAGAGAGACACTACTGAACCTGGTGGAATCTTGCACAGCTTTTTGTAACCCTTATTTTTAAATTAACTTTAACTGAATGTTTATACCTCTTCCAAGATAAATCCTGCAGTTAAGCATTACATGGCTTTAATATTTTATAACATTTTTTCTGAAATATGGAAGAGAAAATACAAATTGCCTGTCTAGGAAATTAGTAAACTATGTCTGAGTATTTCAGAAGAAAGTTGTTGTTCACTGTTGCGTTGTAGAGCTGTATTTGAGCCATGGTTTCATGAGATGGCAGTTCTAATGGTCACATAAACAAATGGCTTGTACATGACAAATAAAAACTGCACAAACAAAAAAACCATATGTTAAATAGTCAGGAGAAAGTATTTTCATCGTTCCTTGTATCGATATAGGAAGCAATGTATATATTTATACAGCAGACACATAAATACATATACACAAAAAATTACCACTGTTTGGCAGCTAGATTTAGAGAAATCCCACAATACTGTTGCTAACATTTATTTATTCTCTTGTTGCTCACCTCTACTTAGAAAGTCACGTGAATACTGAAAGGCCACCTGTTTTGAAATATAGTGCTGGCATCCTTGTCACCCCTGATACAGGACGTGGTTGTTCGGCTTGTTAGGGATATGGCCGTTAGCCACCACGTGCAAGTTCAGGTTAGAGCCAACTGTCCTGGCCCGTCTGACCTGTGCCCGAGCCACCTCCTGCGGGCACTCGGCCAGTTCTCCGCAGGCAAGCACGGGAATGAAAGCCGGCAGCTAAGACTGGCTCTGGGTAGTCACCACGTCTGGGGCTGAGGGTGAACCCTGAGTTAACGTGACCACACACGTGTCAGCAGAGGGAGACCTTCCGTGGGTCGTTGGAATTCTGTACATTTGTTCTATGCATTTGCAGATACGGCATTTGCAGATACGGCAGTCACAATACTCTTTTTAAAAAGCGGCTCCCATTTTTCTGAGGACCGAAGAATGTAGCATGTACTCTGTAATCAAATCCAGAGAAAAGTACGGTAAACTGACATACCTCAGATGTTGTAAGCTTTTGGGATTCTGTCCTGTAGACTCCAATTGGAATGTCTCCTGTAGAAGAACAAAGTTTCTGATACAGCCTGGCATATGTCCTAATCCATAGATCCTCTTCTGTGATTTTCATCTGAACAAATAATAATAGGAAGGAGGACTTTTAACTCTTGAGGCCGTATCACTATGCTATACTTTAAAAAAATTTAAAACTAAACACTAGCTGGTAATGATCACATTGTAGTATTGCACCTTTGCTCCACAACTAATCTGGAACTTCTATTGAGTTTGTAGGCACCATTTCTTTTGTTCTCTCCCTGTCTGGGAGACATTGCAATGCAAATGGTTGTCTTATGAAATTGCTTCTGTCCTTGTTTTAAAATTACTTGAAAACTTGTATGACAACCTTCATCCAGTGTTCATACCTGACTAAAATAAAAAAGAATGAACTAAATATTGGCAGCAGTAAGAAACTGGCGATGGACAGACTGAAGAACACACAAGCATTCTGAAGGCAGCCAGATAACTGTTTACTAGACTGCAGGCTGAACATCTGGTGAGAAGGGACTGGGGGGGGAAAGTAATACAGTAAGCATAGATGGCATAAGAAAGTCTTTAATTAATCTCAAGTATTTCATTACTGTTACACTAGCTTTAGTTGGAGATACGAGAGCTCCTTTTCAGAGATTCAACTGTCTTGCATTTATGGTAACAAAGTTTAATGACTGTCCAACAATTCCATTATTATTTTATATTTAAACAACATTTTTAAACCATCATTGATAACTTCCTTTTTGAGAACAACATCCTGCAATTCTTTTTAGTTAACCAGAAAGCAACTGGTAAATAACTCTACTGATCTGTTTACCCCCTGGGGTGTGATGGACATGGGAGAAAACAGAAAGATGGGTCTTATTTTTAACAAAAATACAATTTTTGTTGGTTTTGTGTGTGTGTATATATACATATTAAAATAGATTTAAAAATAAACTGTGCTTTGGGGAATATGGAAATACATAATAGCAAGATGACTTTTGAACTTTGACACTTAAACTAAAGTCATTTAATACATCTTATCCATATGGAATATCCAGTTCTGCCCTTTATTGCCTATGATGGAAATGGGTGTAGTGAAGTAGCATTGTGTTTCCACAATGCGCTAGCCAGCCTGTACAATACAGGTAGTGCTTCCTCTTTTTTTATATACTTAATTTGTAAAATTGCTTGCTGAACTGCCATTGCTATTTCATATAAAGTGCATTTTTCCTGTGTTTTCCTGTTCTCCTATTTTCCTTTGCGCTTTATAGAATTAATTGTATTTTCTTGGGGGAAGGGAGGGGTGTTTGTTGCTATGGAATTAACTAAAAATAGGTATGTTTTCCATCTAATTTTTTTGTCTTCTCCCTCCCCTCCAGTGAAAAAGGAAACAGGTCTTTCCTGGACTTTCAAAAAAGGAAGGGCCATACAAAGAAATTAAAAAGTATTCTGCAGACAGTACAGAATCTTCTCTCGTACTCTAATAATTTATTTTTTTTTTAAATAACTTACGGAACAAAGAAACCCAGATCCTGGTGTAGTATCAAGTCCCAGCAGGAGTCTTGTAATAGAAATCATATAATCTTTCACAAATGACTGCAAGATTTTTAATAGGAGAGATGCAAAAGAAAGGAAAAAAATAATGAACAGATGAGCAGGTAATCATTAGCACCATGTGTGAATTTCAAAGAATTTATACATCTGTGTTTACAATCAATCTCTTTATATTTTATGTATCTTAATCACTGTAGAAATAGCTATCCCTTTCTTTGTGTTGAATCTACTTACACAAAATAAATTTCATTACTTGATTCTGCATATGCATGCAATATACACACAGGATTCAAAGAGACTAAGGCATAATAAGGCACCATGAAAGTGAAGATGAATGTAGATATAAGATCAATGGAAGTTAAGGTCTTAGCCTTATTAGGTGTGAAATTATTATAATGAACTATTCTGTGCAAAAGAAACACTGTCTTATGTTAGATGGGTCTGCAGTACTGAGTAGTGGGTAATACTAAGGTGAGACTGTTATTATTTTAATTCAGACAAGTCATTTGCCTTCACCAATCCATCTGGTTTTTTAAGGGTTGATCTGCCTTATCTCAGGTCAGGCTTGTTGCTCTACTAACAGAAGTGTTTTAATGATTGGTTAAAAGGTAGAAATTAGGCTAAATGTAGAAGTATCGGCTAAGACCAGGACCAGACAATAGATCAGCTAAAATCTCAAATATTTCTCCTCCTTATGGCTTGGGCTGCTGGAATCAGAGGGCCGTGTGGGTGCTCTGTTAACTGTGGTAGGACAGTTCATTGCCACCTCTCCTTAGGTGTAGCAGGGCAGCATTCAAGGCAGACTATCAATCCTTGTTGGAACACAACCTGCAATTAGCTCTTTTGGCTTAATGCAAATATGGAGCTAGCAAATAGATTTTAATAAAGAAATACCTTACAAAGTTGTTAGATAAATCCTTTAGAGTTATAGCATCTGAAATTATTTAAACTCAGAAGCTAGACAGATTTGATACATAGCGATTCATCTATTTTAATTTTTGTACCGGTAATCTTCCAGTTGTGATTGGGTAAATGCCATTCAGCATCTTCTTGATATGAAGAAAATTTTCTGCAGCCTTCACTTACTTGTTATCTTGGAGGTAACATTTAAGATTATCATGTGCAGTCACAAGACCAAGTTTTCATTTTTGAGTCACTGTCCTAAAGATAATTAAAAGGCTTTTCTTTTGGCCTAACATAAGAAGCATCACATGAAACCCCTCTGTTGCTCATATGCAAAAGAAAAAGATGCCGTACAGAAAAGGATGTGACCATGGATAAAGAACAGAGGGAACTTGTTGTCATAGTATTTGTAACTTGGAATAAGAAAGATACTTCTAGAAAAAGACAGCTCACCAGAACAATAGGAGTTCAAAGAAAGAATGGGTGGAATTTGAGTGAGACTGAGTGTGTAGGTTTTATTGTTGTTGCTTTAAACACTTCCTGGTGAATGGTTTTACTCTGTCAAGTCATAGTATGACTGATCATGTCTAGGAGCAAATATAAAATATTGAAATTACTTACGCACTGGCAGGAATTGTTGATGATGACAGATCTGTTTCTATATAGGTGTCTTAAATATGGTTTTTAAAAAAGTTTTGCCATATGTGATGTTGATATTCTGGGACATGATTAAAAACATGTTTTATAAGCAAATACATTTATTTCTAAAACATCTAGAATTTGATAAATGGCTTTACACCTGTTGGCTAATCTGCTTTTGGTACCTGTCCATATACGTGACTTTTATATATTACTGACTTTTTTGAGAAAATCTTAGCTTCAGGATTTTTTCTATTTATGTGGAATTTGCCCTCAGATAATTTATTTGGAAGTAGAATTTAGATAAAAGAATACCTTTTGTGCACCAAATTACCAAGTAAACTAATTTCCCTGAAAGAACGTTTAGCGTCTGAATACAAAGGCATCCACAGCCTACCTCTAGGTACAGGCAAAGTAGGTAGCTACTCAGGAGAGCAGACTACATGGGTCACAGTGTTGTGGCTGCTTATTCTGCACACCTTGACCCTTGAAGGCTAGCGTTGGCAGCTGCCACTTGGCCATCCCAATGTGTCAGGGTGTGCAGAAAGGTGGTCACAGCTGAGAAGCGAGGGCAATGTTCTACACTTTTTTTCACCCTGAAACCAGCAACTACGACCTTCATTTGCTCTGACCTCGTATTTTCTGATATATTGTTTCTTCATCTATCTGAGGCTGCTGCCCTTCCCTTATCCCCATGGACTAGCATCCTATCTTTTTGCACGAGGAGCTCTGTCCTGGATTCTTGGGCAGCAAGGTTCAGTGCTGCCTTTTCTTTCCCCACCATCTCTTTGTAACCACTGCATATATTTCTTGTTAGGGCCAGAATGAGTTGCTTTAAGGTATGATGACTGGTCACCTGGAGGCCTAGTCAACGTGAGTAAGAGGACAGGACACAGTGAAGTAATTGAGGCCTCTTATCAGCAAATGCAGATGACTATCACTCATAAAAGTAATGCTGTTGATTTTTGTGGTTAGAGACACTACTTTGTGGGAATGGGCATGCCCTTTTTGTTGCAGAGTGCAAATATTACTAGTATGTATAATCTGTATTTTATGTAGGCTTTATCAAAACTATCCTGCTTATTCACCAGCAGTAGTATATCGTTTAACAGCAGAATTTGTGCAAGGACAGGGTGATTTTGGGGCTGACAACTGAGGTAGTACTGTCATGTGGAATATGCTCCATTATCTTTTGCCTTTGCTTGTTCCTGGTGCAGACGCACATTAATGGCTTACATGTAGAAAACCAGGGTTGTCTAACAAGTACAATAACATATGTGGTAACAAGGCATGTCCGTGTTAAGGTAAGTCACGTTATTCTTCATCGTACCTGATAAAGCAGCGTATCCAACATGCTGATGCTGAAAACCCTGCCAGCAGCAAATGGCAGTCGAAACATAAATGCCAGATTAGATCCCTTCTCCCGCTCTTTCTGTTAAGGAATTAAAAAATATAAAGTACTTTTAGTGCTGATTTTGGAAGGACTATAATAAAAACATCAAATGCATATTACCTCGAAAGAGATCTAAACTGTAAAATCCCTTTACTCAATATAGTTCCTTTCTACAAATATGTAGCATCTTTGTTGGGTACTTACAGTTTTTCAGGTTGAAAGATTTTGTTTAATGTATATATTGTTTCATTCATCACATCTCAAATTGCATGGGCAGCATATTCTACCAGATCATTTTAAAAATGATTGAGGGATTTCAACTGTGCTTAGAGCAAAGCTCTTGTTTTTCCTGTTGCAATTCCCTGTTGCTGACAGTGGACTCTCACATTCCTAGTAGACTTTCTGGACCTGAATGAATGTGAAACATGAACAGAATCTGATGCAAAAGGGAAGAAATGTTTTTTCAGTGAACGTGAGGATGTGACACAAGGTAAGACACAGACTGGGGTAGAAACTTATTGCTCTGATGCTTCTGGGGAAGGGACGCAGAAAAACATAACTATAGTTATACCTTACTCTTACCACATCTCACTTGCAGAGGAACACAACGTGCCTCCTATTCCTTCAGTTATCAGAGAGCAAAACTACAGGTTGGAAGTGATTTTGTTATTTTAAGAAGAGAGAAAATATGAAGCTTTCAGTTCAGAGATGTCATGAAGAATAATATGTTCTCAAAGTACAGAAACGTTCCAGGTCTTGGAATTGAGACACATCCACCACATCTCGAAGCAGTATATGCTGGTGACTGACTGGGTGGCAAGCAGCTTGGCAGGACAAGACCCTGGGGGTCCTGGTGGACACCAAGTTGAACACAAGCCAGCAATGCGCCTTTGCGGCGAAGGCGGCTAACCGTGTCCTGGACTGTGTTAGGAGTGCAGCCAGCAGGTCGAGGAAGGTGATCCTTCCCCATTACTCAGCACTAGTAAGACCACAGCTGGAGTACTGTGTCCCAGTCCTGGGCTCTCCAATACAAGGAGAGATGGAGCTACTGGAGGTAGTCCAGAAAAGCACTGGTAAGACGGTCAAGGGACTGGAGCATCTGTCCTATGAGGAAAGACTGAAAGAGAGCTGGGACTGTTTAGCCTGGAGAGCAGTAGGGACAGGGAGGATCTCATCAATGTGTATAAATACCTGAAGGAAGGGTGTAGAGAAGACAAGTCAGACGCTTTCCAGTGGTGCCTAGAGGACAGGACAAGAGACAGCAGGCACCAGCTGAAACAGTTCCTTCTAAACATCAGGAAACATGTTTTTACTGTGAGTGTGATGGAGCACCGGTACAAGCTGCCCAGGGAGGTTGTGGAGTCTCCTTCTTTGGAGATAATTAAAAGCCCTCTGGTCACTGTCCTGGGAAACTGGCTCTACATGGCCCTGCCTGAGCAGGGACGTTAGGCAAGATGACCTCCTCCAGAGGTCATGCTCTGACTCTGTGATGTGCAAATGAACAGTCTGCTCTAACTAATGGTTTTGTTGAACAGTAGCCTACTAACCCGTTTGTCGTTGCTGGATAGTCTGGTAGTACCTGTTGATTTCTGTGGCCTCATATGAGTGGAGCTGAAAAGGAAATCACACAAAAAGAATTTCCGCCCCAGATAAAAATATGACATCAATCTGTCCTTCATAAAAAGTTATCTGCTGTATATTTTTAAGTCACCTCTGCCAGTCTCTTCAGTTTAAAGGGGATTCAAAATTTTAAGGAAATAAAATATAATTATTATTTCAGGGTTTTTTCACTGCAAACATTCTCTGTTCTGACCAAATACTACTAGCCTGTATTAGAGTTTCTTCTCTAGGAGAAACACATGCAAATATACACTCGAGCTCTGGCACACATGCACACACACGTGTGTGCTTTGATGGCTGAGCAGCAAAGGGGTGTTTCTAGCAAGCTGCGCATTCTGACAGTTGAAGCAGCAAGCAGTCTAATCGCAGAAAGAACACTTTTGCCTAGACAAGCATACCATTGTGCTTACTGCTGTAAGCCACAGAAACAAGAACTTCTGTATTTCTTTTGTAGTTCGACCTCATATATTTGAGTGTTTTTCTTTTGGTGCGGTCGGTCAAAGTAGAAGATACTTTTCTTCAATTGCTATTGAGAATAAAAACTTTTATGTGAATTAGGGAAAAAATCAAGATTTTTTTTTACAACAAATACTTCAACATTAAAACTACATGCATATTATAATGTACATTACATTAAATCCTTTTAGATTCATGCCATAAACTACAAGGAACTGGCTGTGAAGTGACTATCCTCCCTATTATGTGACTTAGGCATTATGTTTATCCTTCCATCTGTTTAGAGACATTTGTAGCAGATTCTGATTTTGTGCCAAGAAAGGTGGGATAAGGCAAGAGATACTTGGGGAATAATGTGATTCTTATCCAAAATTCTGATGATAAACATAAGGAAGTTCTTATTTGTTTTATTTTAAAATGGAAGCTTAGAAGTTTATGCTCCCCCTTTATTTTAGATTTCTTATATGGTCTCCTTCCATCTCTTATTACAGTCTTGCTTTTCCTTTATTCTTTCTTAATGCAAAGTGTTTGAGTAATAATTGCATTTCTCACAAATCTCTTTTGAGTTCTGCTTTATGACTTGCAGACTTTTCACTTCCCAGAGAATACTGTGGATGTGGAAGCCAGAAGTGTGCCAGAATGCCCCAGCAGTTTTATTTCATGGTAAGTGTGATGCCCAGGAGCTCCTTCCCTGATACTTTTTCTTTAAGTAGTTATATCCCCTTCCTTATTAATTCCAAAATCATAGATCATCTCTAGGAATAGAAATATAAGATGATGTCACGAAGGTGTCTTGTAGAACTTCACATATATAGATGACATTTTAAGACCCAGCTATTAATAGATGGAGTTCTTTACTTCATCCTCAGTCTTCCTATGTGTGTGGCTTTGCTCAAGTCAGGAAGTTCAGAACTTTTACTCCTTTCTTTCTAAGCAATAACAGCTGTACACTGGTGGTTTTGAGATGTTCTTAGCATGTGCTTCTTCCATATAGGCTATTTAATTTGAAGTTAATTACTTCCTTTTGGCTTTGCATATTGGGTGAATACTAAAGACCATCTGGCCAGAAGGTCAAGTTCATAAGATTTTTAGTTTATTTCATTGTCTTTTGTGTTAAAACCTTTTTAGGGCTCTTTTATCATGGTTTTATGTTTTTGTTATTTCTAAATAAATAACTATTCCTTCATAACAGTTAATTCTATGATACCAACAAAGTACCAGCCCCAAACTAAGGTGAAACCTTGTTTTGGCCACTCTGTTGGTGGCTGAGAGAGATCTAGGGCCCATGTTGATTCTAAGATGTTCTCCACCAATATAGATGGTAATATGGGAACTGCCATGATAGGCTGCAACTGTTGCATACAAACTGCAAAATTACTGTAATGAACACACAAGGATGAGGTGGGCAGGCTGGGGATCATGCAAGAACATATAAGGGTGACAGAAGTAGTGGCTTATAACAGTGCATGGTTAGTTTTGGTAAATGTCAGTTGTTGCCCATGTCAGATACAAGACTGATCAAAAATCTGGGCATGGAAACATCTTTACAGTCCTTTTCTTTACATAAGGGAATTCTGGATCAATAACAGTTTACATTATTTTGGACTATGCGCTTCTGTTCTACCTTTTTGGCAAGAACAGATTAGTTTTCTGGTTTTGATCTGGAACAGCTTCCTAAAAACCTGACAGTTCAACAGCCAAATGTGTATGCTTATTATTTCTATAGTTTTAGAATTGTAGCTGATGTAAATCATTAGAGATCCATCCAAAAAGAGACATAAACCAATTAAGAGGTACCAATCTATTTTTTATAACCCATATATCATTACTGCTTGCCATTATTTAATGTTACTTCAAATCTGCTTAAAAAATGAACAATATTAAAAACAAAGGGAGACAGCATGCTCTGTCCTTGACTGAAGGCGAAAACCACAGCCTGGCTTTGTGTATATCACCGCAAATATGCTGGGCCATCCCAGACGATTTCTGCTCACCTAACATGTATGTGCTTAGCCTTGTGGAAGATAAAAAATCACAGTATTAATGGTTTGATTGAAAGATACAGAAACTTGCACAGGTTTTAAAATGATCGCTTAAAGGTTTAGACTGTTTATCCTTCAGTTGACACCTGCAATATTTACTTGGAAAATTAAAAAATAATACAGAAAACTAAAGTATGACTCTTTTATCCAAGACATTCTAAACCCTTTCTTTGAAGAAAGAGGGGGTGGTTATCACATATTTTTTCTTACCTAAGACAAATGGAGAACATGTTTTAAGTTTAGACCATGCATGTTCTATTTTTCCTTTTCCCTGTTGAATAAGGGCCATTGCTTTCTCCTACATCAGTGCTGAGCCTGGTGTTCAGATTTATTTCCCTCTAAAATGAGGAAAGTTGCAGCTGCAACAGCAGATGGACTTTTGAGTTGTATATATTTTTTCTGCAGCCCATTAGGTTGAAAAGTCAATTTTGCATGTGTGTTTCAGTGCTACCTGAAGGCAGCTTGCCTGAATTTTTTAGTCTGTCTGAAAATGAGGTGCTTAATGCAGAGATAATAATAAACTGTACATTTGACTGCATTAGATAATTTTTACTTGAGTTTTTATTTGCCTTTCATTTTGCATGAGGGAGTTCTGAAACATCAAATGAGCTACAGCACCACCTGTGAAGTGCTCCCTGCAAATGTTAAGATGAAATGAGTGGGAAATATCAACAGCAGGCAACTTCAACAGCAATGAACAAAATGTTCTTTCTTTAAGATAATTTATCTACCACCTCTATTTCAGCATAGCGTAGTTTGGCTAGAATTAACTCTTCAGCTTCCAATCTATATTCACAATTCTGCATTTGCGCAGTAGATTAATAAGGATAGGGAAGAAGTTATAATATTTCTAACAATTTCCAGAACCTTTGCTGGAAAAATGAAGGAGCCTATATAAAGCAATAAAGAGAACAGAGATAAAAATGCTGGTTTCGCTGCATTGAAGTAGACAGGCTACAGCCCACAGAGTATTCCAAAAGCAACTGTAGACACCACACACTAGTAAAGCTGTTACTAGTCTTATCTCCCCTTATCACCAAACTATGTGAATTAAGGGAATATGCTCTAAAAAAAATAAAAATTGCTGTCAGTTATAGCACACCAAGGAAGTAAGTTAGGTTGGAACATCGTCGTGAAGACACCATCCAGATGTTGGCACTTGCTGCCCTGAATAAAATGTCAATGCGTGATTCCAGCCAGTGCCAGCTTATTCCTCCTGAAGTTATCGTTAAGAGAGGGAGTACTAAAACGGAAGAACCACAGGTGCAACCCTTAATGGACAGTGGGAACGGCATAACCCAAATGACGATGTGCCTCCCACTGCAAACCGCTCCTCTTTTTGTGTAACAGCTTTTGTCTAGCTTTCTCACAGTTCTCCATTTTATGTGCTTACCAGAATACCCCCTAAATACAATTAAGCCTTTGTCCTGTTTCAGACAAAGGTCAATAAATCACAAAAGCTGACCCAGGTATTTACATCTTGTGGCTGAAATGTAAGCGTGATAGTCAACTGAGTAAAAGATTTGACTTCTACACTTACCCTATCTCACCTAGATAGGCTAAATTTTTGCAGAATTCGATTCTTGTTGAAGAAACTGGGAGCTGGCCCATGAAGATAAGTTTGTATGTAAAGTTTGTTTTCCATTAAATATATAACAAAATAAGCGATGTGAACAATAAACAGTAAATAGTGAAATATCTGAAATTCAGTGAAATATCTGAAATCGCCAAAATCCAGGAAATTTACTGTACAGCTAGGAAATGGGAATTATGTGCTAAATCTGTAGAATGACAATGACTTTAGCATTAATTCAAATTTGCCAAGATATGCAAGATATCTGAAGTGAAGAGATTGGGGGGCTACACAAGAGAACCTAGACTGATAACAAGGGGGAAAAAAGACGACTGGAGTGAAAGATCTCTCTGTCCTTGAAGACTGGCCCAGTGATATTGTCTTATAAACTCAGAAAACAGCCTGAAAGATCACGAAAGTGATACCATTAAGTTTTGTGGGCTGCATAAGTAGGTAGGTCAGATCAAAATGAAGATCTGTAAAAAAAGAGAATTGCCCTCAAACTTACCAAGTTAAACAGCTGCACAATGTTACTTTGTATGTTCCCTCTAGTATTTTAGCAACAGTATTTTGGACAAACAGATTAAATTAGACTTATCTCCGTATAGCCTCCCTATTCCACAGCTTGAAAATGCCAACATGTGCACTAAAATGTATAGAATATGAAGGTTTTTATCTAGCATTTAAGTAGTGGTACTATCCTTACCATCACTGGCACTGCCCCTCGACAGAGCACAATTGCTCTTCTCAAACTGTCACAGTTAATGCAAACACCCCATACGGATACATCGAAATGAATTCAGAGTATTTAACTATAGTCCCTTTAAAGTGATTTGGAATAAAAAATACATTATAATAAAAGCTGTAAATATCTTAAGTGTTTACTCAATAAAAATATTTTCCACTTTAATTGCCTGTGGCAGCCTCCTGGAAAACCATACTAGCTCTAAATATTCAGTCATCCAAAAATACTCAGTTTTCCTTGAGAAAATTCCACCACACCACTGGTGGATTGATTTGAGTTCCATCACTTTACAATATAGTATTAAACTTCATTCTTAAATGAGGGTAGAATCTGCAAAAAATAATCTTTTACATTAGCTCTGTGACCATAAAATGATTTCACCGTTTCAGAATGTTTTGAAAGCATTGTTACAAAATCAGACAAAATGCTAAAATGATAACACTTCGGTTAGGGGTAGGGGGAGGCAAATCTCCTTACCTTTTCTAATTTGGATAGAGCAAGAGAATAGCAGTCTTTGGCTCTGAACTGCATGAATCTCATATTGGCTGGGTGAGTTAGTTCCGTGATAATGCTTAGGCTTGAGAACAACCTGTATTTTAAAAGAATGTAACAGTTATACCTCTAGTAAGAATTCACAAATGGAAGGCTCTATATAATGCTGCTGTATCTCGTGCCCATGCCCATGTTTTTTAATGAAGTTCCTGAAAGCTGTGGTGTTATTTAGCACAATGAAATGCTGGTATAATAGCAGAACTACAAAACATTCTCCGTAGAATTCAAAAAGAAGAAAAAACACATTCAAAGGTTGAGCTTATAAAATACGTTAAAGCTAGAAAGGAAACATTTCATTTTGTTACCAGAGATTGTATTTAGTAATTTCTAAAATGACACAAATTTGTAGGGAACAACAAAAAATGCAAAACTGTACAGGCTGTACTTAGTATCTGGTTTCATGTAAACTACCATTTTATAAGAACTGGCTTATGTGATCTTTCAGTTTGATTTTTATTTTTGTTTTTAGTTCTGTTTGTATGCTGTGTCCACAGACTGAGCAACATAGACAAAAATTGACACTTCTTGGGAGGTGCTGAGAAAATGAATGCTTATGTATACTTATGTTCTCACGTGAAATATTTATATATACAAAATATTTATTTATAAATTAACACCAATTCAGATTTCCAATAACAAGTGAAGAAAGCTTAACTCTGATCTGGCTGAATTACACAGGTTTTCATGAAGCAGACTAAAAAGCCCTGCCCCAGTCCTCACAGCCCTAAGAACTAGAAAGAAATCTGCAGTTTATGAAATGCAAATACTAAAAAACTTGGAATAGAACTCAGATTATTATTATTTGAGATTGATCATTACTGACAGATTAGCATCAGAAACAGAAATGTGCTTTTGTAATCTGTTTTGCTGACTGTGAAAGTACTTAGCTACATGTGACAATCGATAATTGTAGTACAAATGACATCATTAATGTGGCTTGTTTCATTCAGATAAAAATTATAGTGGCTTTCTTGAAAGCTGAATTTAGTAAATTAGTGTCAGATGGAATCCAATACACCTTTTCGCAAGTCTTTAGTCTTTTCCCCTCATTTTTGTATGGAGAGACTTCACTGAAATGGCAATTCAAACAGAGAGGAAGGTGGAGAAACATCTGTCAAAACTATCTGTCAGTATGCATCAATGACATATTATTGCAATACAACCCTAGGTCTGTGGACGCAAAACGTAGACTGGTAATGTCCACACGATCCCAAACATGTTCTGAACATATGATGGCAGAAATGCTAGCCATTCTAATGTTAGCAGCTATCATGTCACTGTGAAAAACCAAATATTAAATGTGATTTTATGAGGAAAACCAAACTTGGCAAAGTGGTTGAGAACGTGAATCACTGAACAGTAACCATTTGTGTACACTGTAGTTTGAAAGGCATTGTACCTGCTCAGAAATTTCTGTACCTTTTTAGCTCTTACAGTCAGATTTTGATACAAACTCTGAGTGGTGCAGTGTTGTTATACAAAGTCTGCTTATGGCCTACCAAAGATTAGGCACTTAGGGAATGGAGTCTGCATGCATAGGTTAAATACCTATATAATAACTATAACCACACCCTAGAGAGGCAACTGTGGTACGTCTTTGCTTGCATGCTGTGTGTTATAAAAACCTATGAAGTGTTTGTGAAAACTGAAAAAAAAAAAAATCCCAGTAATATCACACTTGTAGGTATGAACTTGTACTTATTAAGTAGCTTAACAAACGTGTTAAAGTTCTGAGGAAGAAGCATAAATTTCCTCTGCATTAATTCTGTGTCAGGTAGCATAGAATTACTTAAGTTTCTGCTGGCTGGAAATTCTCTCACATTGCTGCATTAAAGGACAGACATTCATATTTGAAAAATAACAACAAAACGTTCAGAACTAAGAGTAACAGGAAATTAGAAGCTGATCTAATTATAAAATACACACAACTTAAATGAAAAAATGCAGGTCACTAGGTTTCTGTTAAAGATGGGTTTAGTTTACTACCAAGATACAAAAACTGATTCGTATTAGGAAGTCAGTTTCAAACCTGGTCTTGGTAAAATCCCTATTTCACTTGAGCGTGCCTTTCAGGGGAATCGGAGGCAATAACTTTCCAGGCAGTCAGGGCGAGATTGCCTCTTGCCCTGGGTGTAAGGCACGCTGCCTGAAAGCTTTCAGCACCAGAGGAGGTGACTTCTGTGCAAAGATCCCTCTCTGTATCCTATTCTGGTAAAAAATGACTGGATGGGGCAGAGAAAGCCCTAACCAGTCTGATGGAAGACATGGGCTGCTGTTGCACCAGTGTTTGGGAATCAGACAAGCAAGAGATGCATTTAGTTCTTTGCCAAAGCAAAGAGATATACCAAGAAAATAAGGTAATGCACCATAACATCTCATTTGATTTAAATGTAAATTGGTGCTGGCTGCTAGACACCAGCCAAGCTATTGACTTCTTGGGTGTACTGCTGTCAGTAGGCTTCTTGCAGTATTTCAAACATAGCCTTCAAGATTTAAGCTACTAAAAAACTGAAAAACAGGGCCTCCCAAACACCAATGTTTAATTACCTGAGCTGTTAATGAATAGAAATTATTTAGAAAATTAAATAGAAAGTAATAGAAAGCAAGAGTAAATACAAACACTTGTTCTAGTACAGACTCACTGTTTTGCCGAGGTGGACTCGCAGCTGTCAGCAGGGACTCAACAGTTGGGTTCATGTTTCACGTGAAGAACTGGAAAGCATCTCCAGGACACAGTCCAAACCTAGTAATCTCCTCTTGTACTTTTAAACTACGCTAACCTGTTTTTTCCCATCCCAAGGATTGAAGTTTTCCTTTTTTAGTCAGTGTGACCATTTGAGTCACACTTCTGTACTCCTTTTAGCCATAATTAAGTCAGATAAGCTAGTGTTGTGTCACAGTTTTAATTGGTATGGAACAGTTTTTAACCTTAAAGGTGCTAATAACCTTGTCGTTATAAATAATGCACCTGTCTTCTAAGGTGTGGGGGACACACTCTTCTGGCAAAGCAAGCTTACGAATTTATGTAAACCAGGGAATAATGTCAGAGCAAGTATATGAGAACTAGCAACTGAGGCCAGAGGGTACAGCAGCACACTTTTTTTAAAAAACATATTTTTAGGGTTCATTTACAAAGTATTTACCTTGGCACAATGACTGACATTTATTCTGTGGAACAGGTAAATGCCACTACCTTTTGCCTCTTCCCAAAGCTTACTGATTTCTACAATTTTTACATAATATAAAAATAAAGCGAAATTATTGTACGTGTTCTACGGAGAAAAAAAAATCAGAAAAAAGTATAGAATACACTATATTCTATATTTTCACTATTTTTCAATATATTTACTATATTATTATAATAAATATTCCAATATTTTCACTACTGTGAAAGTTTAGAAGTTTTCTGGGAAAGCATTGTGAAGACTTAGACCAAGAGATTTATTCTGATCAATTTTGATATGTGTAAAATGTACCATGCAGTCTTAAAATTATGCTGAACCAGATACATATAATTTATACATGAGTTAAAGCTGCCACCTAGTTGTTAGCATTGTGCAAGACAACTGAATGATTATATAGGAAGTTGTTCTAGTTGGACACCTATGGTACGTAGTGTACTACTATGATCTTTTTTCTTTTGGGTTTTTTTTGCGTTTTTTTAGAAAGTATTTTATAAAGTAGAACAATACTACAGGAAAAATCAACTAGTGCTTTATAAGTTTCAGTTTTCATTCAACTAATTTTTCTGATTTGAATTTAGGGATAAAATGTATTTCTGAAAACTTTAAGTGGCCTATGTCAAAACCTCAGTGAGATACCCTAGCAAAATATAATTAAGAGTAACTTGAATGATGCACAGATTAAGTTCAATTACAGTTTCTAGGTTAAATTTAGGTGTGATTATGAAACATGCATACCTGTACTAGTATTGGGTACAAATTCAAAAACTCTGTTAGAAAAAGACACAACTTAAGTTTCTTGTGTAATGTAGATTTTGCCTGTTTTTAGCACACACACCAGCTCTAGCAGTGTTTAACTGCATTCTCACACACCGTTGCATTAAAAGAAAATCTCCATTGAAATACCTGTGTTTTAATGAGCTCAGCTTTCTAAAACACTGACAGATTTTCAACAGACCTTTACTATGCATCTCCTTCTGGTCTTAAGCGGAAGGCTTGACACATGAAAGGGCAGCAATGGTGAATGATACTGAATCCTCTAGGGAAGGACAGACTTTTGTCCAGGTCTTACTAGAACGACCAGCAGGAAGCACTCGGCTTAAGCCCCATTTCAGCGAAGCATTTCATAGCTCACTGCGTCGTGTGTTTAGTTCTCTAAGCAAATAAGACCTTTTTTCACAGTTTGAAGAGACATCTATCTTTTGCTACCTGTTGAATCCAGGTATTTAACACAAAGCGAGGCTTTAATCAGGACAGGTTCTCAAATGAAGAGGAAATCTCAGAGTGTTTAGCCCTTCATCACAGCACTGCCTTCTCAGCCTCTTTATTAGACCGGTAATTTTTTCACTCTGCTTTCAGTTATTCTTTTACGACTCTTAGTATGTAGTTGTCATATGTAATGTTGCATATATGTGCCTAAAAACCTAACTTTTGTTCAAAACTAAATATTCCAAGTATGAACCCTTACTACTAACTCCAGTGATGCATTCCTTACCTTTCAGCATTAGAAGGATCTGCTTTACATACTGGCTTTAGAATTACCGTGAAAGGCTGCTGCACAGAGGAAAAAATTCTTTTCACAACTATATTTGGTTCTAAGTCTTTAAGAGTGGCTTTGTTTTCCTTCCTCCAAACCTGACAGTTGGCTTTTTAAATGATCATCCAGTTTGGGGATTTGCAGAATTTTATCTGAGATTTCAGAAGAATACCTCGGGATTCTGAGTGTACTGCTAAGCAGGGTGGAAAAAGGTTTGCCCATGTAAGACACAAATTCATATAAGGGAAAATATAAGTAGAAGGAAGAAAAAGAAATAATTTCTTACCTGAGTAACAAAGGCATTACATATTTCACGATTGATGAGGATGTACAGATAGAACGCAAAAATGAATTACCTAAAGAGTGTTTGAACATTTACAATAGTCTTAGCATCTGCCATGTAGTCCTCCTCGGCACTCATTGTACTTTCTTTGTCCACCACCACCATGTTAGCTGCAAAGGTGACCCCACATCTTAGTAAGTCATCTAGGCTTTTGTGAAGAAAAAGAGGGAGAAAGAAACAAGCAACTTAAGCATGGAACACTTAAAAGATTAGGGATGGCTGGAATTTGCAGATCACAGGGTGAGTTGCTGGTTCCCTTCATCTCCATATATGTATCATAATTTCCGATATAATCTATAGCAATTACATAATCTCAATTAATTGATAGAACAGCATATGAATAATTATTTTCCTTGAAGTCATACAAAATACACATCAGTAGATTGTTACAGTCCCTCTCCTTTTGCTAAAATGATACATTTCAGCTTTTTAAAATAAGCTTTTAACATAAGGCTTATTTTATGTCCTTACATGCAGCAAGAACTTGCTTCACTTTAGTTACTTTTGGCAATAAACAGACCCAAATAAATGCTTTGGGTTGCTCTTCCCCACCTTTATATTTCAGTTTCAAAATGCTGATAAATGTTCTACCAGGACATTTAATGCATTCCTCTTTTAGGTTAATCTATGAGTTGTAGGGTTCTCCTGATGCTTTTAGGAGCAGCTGTACATCAATAAAACTTTGCATGCCGCTGGACACTGTTCCCTGTGAAGCCTGACCATAGAAAACACACACAGACAGCTGAGTTACAGTTCTCATCAGGCATTATAGTTCTGTTTGCCAAATGAAGCATCTTTCAGTTGTTTTAACGATAATATTTTCCATAGAAGCCAAGCACTTCTTGAAAAGTTTAGAAAGGATGTTTTCCATAATGATAAAGACTGCTAGGAACCTAGCAATTTTTAAGTAAGTGAAAATAAGAAGAAAGGGTGACTTTCTTGTTTCCAAGGGAACCTGGAAAACTAAATTTTTGCATCATTCTGTTTACTTCCAAGGTGAAAAGCTATTTTGTCATTGTAATTGCTTCTTATTTGGCAATCTGTAAAATTAATTAAGTCTTAATTGTCCTGATACAGTGGGTTTTTTTCAGTAATGATCTTCTTAAGTTTATGTAACCTAAGATAAACTATTTTTGAAATTTTGAGTGAGGAAATCTCTACAAATTTGTGGTTTGTTTTTTTTTTGTTGTTGTTACGTTTTATACATATTCTTCCAAAACAAATACATAATATAATTATTTTTGAAACTGCAATAACAGTGATGGTTTACTACAACAAAAGACAGGCTGTATTTTATATGAGCTATATTAAAAAATTCAGTGCACAAGTAGAACTCTAAACTTTCTCTGAGCAATCTACTTCTGCTTTTTTGGTCTCCCAGCTGATTCTTGAACACAGCAGCATATTCTGAAAGGCGCAGCTTTTCTGCGTTTCAACATTTCACAAGCTCAACAGCTATTATTTTAGCAGTTACATTCAGCTGATTTGTGGAGAATTTAAAAAATGTTGGTTTAGAAGTATTATAATTCTAGTTCTCTAGTACCTCTAGCTATAGCTTTCTTAATACTGAATAGATTTCTACACAACTGTGAAATCTGTTCAGTTACAGTTCTCAAATAATTTTTACCTGAAGACTGTAGAACAGGTATCTACTACTCAACAACATATTGTAACAAAGTTCATGCCATCTATGAATTTTGGTAAAGCTATTTTTCTGCAGGCCACCCACTTTTAATACTGGAGTGGTAAAAGAGAGTAAGTCCTTTGGTAGTTTTCTTTCTAAGGTGATGACATTTTATGCCAGGTGATCAAATGACAAATAGATTAGATACTTAAAGGTAGGAGGTGGTACTTTGGGAATGTATTCTATACTCATTAAATAACAAAGGAAGCTTCTCATATTTTACATTACTGTTCTTAGCTAAGGATGGTAAACTTCTATTACTTGTACATGATAAGTATGAATTACATTGTTAAAAGCATTGTTATTGATGAAAAGGTGTCAACACTCCCCCCCCCCCCCCCCCCCCCAGATATGATCGCTTATTGCACCAGGAATTGAAGTGATTGTATTGTCAGAAGAAATGCAGAAGTTCATGCTAGTATTACTTTAAACTCTAGAATTCTGCGTTTCAAAGATTTATTTCAAAGACTACACACTTAATTTTTTTTTATGTACTCGGTTCTGAAAACAGAACACCTATAGGGAGGGCTCTGGTGATTTTCTTTTTGAAATAAACTCAGTAAACTTAATTAAGTTTTATTTTCCATGTTCAAAAAAACTAGTTTAACATCTATGGGTGGTTTTGGATACTGTGAGTCAATTCAATCACTCTGCTGGTATGAATTCTTTTTATAATTTTTTGGAATAAAGAGTTAAGAAAGTAGTAGATATTAACAACGTGAGACACTGTTGGTTTAGAGGAAAAATGCAGAAGGTGAAAAACATTCCTGTAGATTCTTTGCAAATCTCACAATGACTATGCATCACCAAGGTAAATTTGTAACTGTATCACTACTGTAAGTAGTTTTAAAGCCCTTGTTACAACAGGTTGAGATGGAGAAATGTTGACTCTCCAGAATTCTCATAGAAAAAATGGATTCTGTTATTTCACAGTAGGAAATAATGATTTTGTTTTCTACTTGGGGAATAAGTATTACGGGCTTGTAGCCCCAACTCAATATTAGCAATGTAGTAAAGCAAACCATTTTCTTCTCTAAATTGACACTCCATACACAGGAGTTTACTAAAATGGCAGTGAGCCCTTGCTATTCTCTTATTTCTGCCTGAGTTTTACATTAAATCTATGTTGCTAAACCTACATATGCAAACACATGTTAGCATAGGTGAAGACAGAAATGTAGAGGTAGGCGATAGTTTAAGTAGCAGTAGCTGAAGACTGCTGGACACATTCCAGACTGTCTACATTCTGCAGCTATCAGCCCCAGTCAGTAATCCAAACAAATTATAACTAAATACAGAACGACATTAGAATCAAGGCTATAATCTGGCAATTTGCAGAAACATCTTAATGCAACTAAGGAAGTGTTAATTTTAACTTTTTGAAGATATTAACCTGTGTTCCCTGTCACACTTTTCACTAATGGTATCCTTTACAAGTCAGAAATTTGAAATCCCAAATTACAGTACACAAACACAAACCACGCATGCAAAAAGTTCATCTTCAAATACAACACACACTTAAACATGCAATGACAACACACACAAACCACTGAGCACTACAATGTTAGGTTTTCTAACAGTTATTTCACCTACTTGTCGATAGAGCCCACCATGTAGTAAACCATTGGAAACCAACAGATTGCATCCAGAAAATGCATATCTGGCCTAAGCAGCAGATGGGATTACAAAATGAAACACAATATCACAACAGCGGCATCTCTTCTGAAATATTTCAATAAACTGGTAGCTTTTTTTTAAAAAAGAAATAACTGTTCTAAACTGTGTATCAATAATTTGCTGTGATCATAAAGAATGATCAGAATTAACATGCTTATACTAAAAAAAAGCACCTCTTAAATCAGAAATTTTATGGCACAGTACAATTCCAAATATAAAAATGAACGACTGATGTTAAAAGACACCCTACCAAGTTATACTCCAGTGCATGACTTAGGAGTACTTAAAATAAGCAGTGAGAATTTCTAATTAAAATGTGAAGTGGAAACCCAACCATCATTTGGTTTTTCATGCCAACTGCTCCATTCAAGTCAATGAGACCATCTTAGATGAAACCTTATTTTTAAAATGAAATGTGAAAACTAAGATACTGTATTTTATTGCATTGTTTCTTTAATCATAAATTTTACTGTGTTTCTTCTTACATACAAAGAAACATTGGGAATCTTAAAACACATGTGATGTATAGGTACCAGAATAAACATACTGTAATAAATTGTCTTGATAAATAGAGAAAATAGGAATATAACACCAGGGCATAGATAGGGTCATTGAAGGTGGCCAAATTCCTAAGTCCAATGAAGTAAATTTCAAAATTCCAATTGACTGGAATGGCAGCCTGAATTCCACCTCATGCAGGTATGGAAAGCATGCTGGCTTTTCAGCCAGCTTCTCTAGTCCCACAAATGCTGGCCTTTCAGAGGAGTCACTGCAAACGCTACAGAGGGAGATAACACTTAAGGTATTAGTTTAATTAGCAACCATAGCTTTTACTTTATGCTAATAAGAAGTGGGTTTAGCCATAAAATGTCACGATAGCATGAAATTCGGGCACCCTGATGGAAAAAGGAACAAGCACAAGAGGGCACTGTATGCTCACATCTTTCATCTTCAGCAAGTTGCAAATCAGAAGTCCTTTGGCTTAATTTAGGCTCTTACCAATTTGTGTAATTCACTTTACACCATAATATGAACATTATAAAGCTTTGGTTTTGGAAACACAGGTGTATACGGCCTTTCCGAGGCAAAATCAGGACACTTCACAGCACGTCTTTATATAATAAATCACTTAAAACTAGAACATACATATATATATATGCAAAAGGAAGTGTCAACTTGGAATCCGAACCCATGAGACATTTCTGTGCTTTCATAGCTTGATCTAATTTTCTATATGCAGCTAACCTCCATTTCTGTGTCTTCCAAACTGTGATTTTAAGTACTTGAGCACTACCAAAGTGTTGCCCCACACCCCCCCAAAAAAAAGTCTCATTCATTGTCAGATTGTAAATGATTCAGTCTTGCCAGAGAAGAAGTTGCCTGAAATTTTAAACAGATAATGCAAGACAGGCTAAGAATTTCAGTGATCTCCAGACAATATTGCAGATTTTAATTTTCTTCCATGACTTCATATAAACATAGGCCAAGTGGGTGCGTGTCCTACTAGCTTAAAGAACTGTTTATCTTAAGAGTCTAAAATTACCAAAATCATACCTAACTGGCCCAGGCCACTAAAGTACCTCGTGATAAAAAGTCCGTGTGCCTCGTGATAAAAATGGAGTGCTGTCATGTAGCTGTGCACAGCTGTTGCACAGCTTGTTTTTTACACTATTTATGAAGTTATTTGATTTTAGCAGTAATATTCATGTTATTTTGGGCATTTTTAATACTTAACTGAAACATTGGCCATGAAGCATAAGGACATTTAAATTCAGTATAGCCATTTACAGTCATATAAAAAGTCAATTTTGTGTATGACAGTGAACATAGGGTATTACTTCTGTCACTAACTTTTCTCCACAATAAATGTGCCATAATGTTTTTGATTTTAAGTTGGCCATGTGAAGTGATCATCTATTGAAGTAATGGTAAAATGAATTTAAAACATATCACTAAAAAAAGAACTTAAAATTTACTTACGGGTTATCCAGGAGTAATACAATGGGATTTAATTCTTTCTTTGGTCGATAATAAGCTCTGAGTGGAACAATAAAGTTATATAAGCCATTTCCAGCAGTTTCTGCTGCAACTATAATCAATTTATTTTTGAATCCATAGGCTTTGGCATCTTCATAGTAGTTATGTTGACATCCCTGAAATCAAAATAAGAACAAGTTTAGTGGATATGAATAAAGAGGTTTAGATGTGACATTAAAGGCCTTTACCATTAGAAGTAGAAAATTTTATCAGGTGACCTCACCCAGGCCTGATCAGGCATCAACAAATGCTTGGTCATGAAAAGGATGAGAAAACGTATCATAGCTTAGTACGTGCTGAACAAACCTCATCTCTGAGCAGAAACCAGAATTTAACTGTTCAGATGCAAGAGACAAATGAGAATGCAGCTGTACCCAGTAACAGAAACTCCCTTTACCTTATCTAGTCTTAGACAACAGAAGGGTACTTTTTCATGCAGAAGATGACAAAATGTAGGAGAGCTTCCAATATATGGAGAGTAAGGAGGATAGCCTTTGGCATACCTAGAATAGAACAAACATTTTCAATATAGCAAATTACAGAAAAACAGTTGACTATACAACTATTTTGTGGGATGCTTATAGCAATGTCTTAAGTTTTGCAGTTATCTGTAGACTAGCAGAGTCAAATACATGAAATGCACTATGTTTAATAAGGATCAAAGGAATGCATTTTGTAGCTTCGACCAATGCAATAGAATTTAGTGAAAGCTATCATGCTTTTCTGGACCAAAAGAATTTGGCTTGGTTTTTTTTGTACAGGCATCTTTGGAAATGGTCTGATGTATCAGTGTGCTGCCCTAGTGTTTTGGATGCATGTTCTGGAAACTTCTAGGGAAGGAAAAAAAAGGAAATAAAACTGAAATAATTGTGGTACTTCTGCTCTTCCTTCCCCATTTCTCTTTCAAAAACATCATCACGAATGATTGAGGTCATTATTTTCTTGCTTTAATAACATACTTTAAACATAGCTGGAATAAGTTGTAAATGGCAAGAGATGAAATTTCTACTTGGCCTTAGTTTTTAACAAGGGGCCTTTTACATCCTGGTATTTTAGCCTGCAGATTTTAGAAGGCTTGTCCTATTATTTTTTTTATTGGAGCTTCATGATCTTACCTGGGGCTTCTCATGCTTGCCACTGTTAGAGATAGGAAACTGTGTTAGGTGAGCCATTGGCTTAATTGTGTATTTCAGTTTTAACATCCCTGTCAATAATCCCAATAAACATAATTGCTTAATATGCATTTTAAATTTGATGTAATAGATTTGTCTCATACTTTTTTTTTCATTCCTACATTTTGAAGTCAGACACCTAGCCTATTCAACAAGCCTGTTGAACGATCTGATTATCACTGCATTCTCAGAAGTACTCTTCTGTTTACAGATCATTTGAGTCCTGTCTGTGTAACAATAGAATGCAAGAAAAACAGCTATAAAAGACGCTATTAAAAAAGGAGATACCTATAACCGAGTATAGAAAATCTCCAGCAAATGGAGAAATTGATCAGGTTTTTTTGAATTTCAACATGGGCATAAAAGCATTCTGCTAACAGACAAGAGCATTTCAAAAAAGGGAATAACTCTGTAATTGCCCCTTATGGGTCTTGCTTGCTACAACTGCTTGAATTGATCTGCACGTCAAAAAATTATCCGTGCCACCTATGTAATATATTAGCCTTTCAAATTATGGTTTTTATATTTAATATACATACTCTAAGCCTGCAGAGACTTCATCATCCGATGGGGTAGTTTCATCTTCTGACTGGTCACTTAGCAGGTCACACGTCTGAAGTGAGGATGAGTCTGCAACCTCCAGAACAGGTGCTATACTGGGCCGTCTGCCCTCTTTACCCCCCTCAGAAGGCAGAGCGAGCGTAGGTCCGCTGGACGTTCGGCATCCTGCATCTTGCAAATCGATAGCCACTGTCCCTGAAGCAGAGTTGAAAGCATATTCTCAATGTGGTTGTCAAAACATTTGAATAACATTCCTGCATTTAGTGGGGATTACCAGCCTACACTGCCACAGACTAAAAGGAACACTATATTGATTATTACACTAAAATAAAACAAATACGTAAACTCTTCCTGAGCAAGTCTTTTCCTGCAAAGCAGCACTTTTTCTGACCATTAATACAACTTTTTAAATACCTTTTAAAAATCATACCTCCTATAACTAATCCATATTTATATGCACCAACAACCAGTAGGTTTTTTTTGAGCAAGGGCATTTTATTAATTGAAGACGTTTATGAAAACTTATTACAAACAACTAGTTATGAATGACAAAGAAATTACCCATGTGATTTTCCCAGTTGTTTTGCTTTGTGTACATTTTATTATTAGTTTTCAATACAACTGTCTTTGGCAATGTAATTCCATATTGTCAAGTAAAAGAAAAACATAACCTATTTCTGCTTGGGTTTCTTTTTTGTTTGTTTGTTTTGGGGTGGTTTTTTTTGAAAATAGGAGGGCAAGCATTTAATGCTTTTTCTTTCCACAAACTATTATAATTTCTTAAAATTTTAGGAATACACTGTTAAACACTTTAAAATGCACTATTCATTGAATATGTTGTGAGGCTTTTTTTTTACTTACCCATGCTGGCTATTATACTGTGTACAGGCAACCTAGAAGCTCCACAGTAAGATAACTTTGATTCATGTTTTTTTCTGTGCTTTTCTTGCTTCTTAAAAGCAGAATTCTCTTCCTTGGTGATATTTATATAAAAGCATATATCTGTAGAATTCATGATATATCGAGGACCTGGATTCAGCAAAATGTTTTTGTTATCTTCCTTTCTAACACCAATCAGACAGACTCCAAACCTTAATTAGAAAAGGAAAGGCATGGTTCATTTTGCATAGTCCCATATATACCAGAATTTCCACTGTCAAAAATGAACCTCCAGTATAATTTTATATTTTGCAGATCATGAACATTTGCAGATTTTTGTGACCAATGTTTGAAAAACGTTGTCTCCTTGATAGGCCACTTCTGCTCAAGTAGTTTTTATGAGTTCACGGATCCCTAGGTGTTTGAAATCCAGTGTTCTTCTTAACCCCGATAATATTCTTCTAATGCTGTTGATTTTTTTAAAATCAGATCTATAGTCCCCTCTGGGAAAATGTTAGTAGAAGAATGGATATATAATATGCATAAGCATTGATCATGTTGAATTGTTCCATTACTCATATGCAATGGAAACCATTTTCAGAATTTATTTTTGCAATTCACTCCTAGAAATGTATTTGATTAGTGGAAGAAAATAAGGAATTAAAGAAAAAAAATCTCTTTTATTAAGTTTGAGAATAAACTCAGAGTTCAGGGTTTGATATATGTCCATTTTGTTAAATATATAGGAATATACATGATTTGGTTTTAGTCTGTATGTTCTCCTTACAGAGCAGCACTGAATAAGCCATGCATGATCTGGAACCTAAAGAAGATATGATAGCATCTAACAGAAAAAATATGGGTTAATTTTGAACAGTCACCAGAATATAGCATGTACCACCCTTCAATTGAACATTTGGCATGAAATGAACATGCCACAAAGGAAGCCAGATGTCCAGCTGACTCCTAAATAAATGAAAAAAATAAATACACTAACACCCTCCCACCCACCCTTTTCTAGATTATTTTGCACATGGAAAGAGACTGGTGTTCTCATACAACCTCTCTAAGACGCAGGTTTACTTCTGGTTGTCAGCCTTACCCCACACATCCTTTGTAATCTATTCCGTCAGACTGAGCCGCCCTATATGGAACCAACACGAGCTTTTCCCTGACCAGCTGTAACTTACATAAAAACATCCACGAAACATATTAATGGGCAGATATTTAAACCCAGAAACACAGTAATGTGTAATACCGCACCTTCGAATGCAAAGTTACATTGCAGGCAAAACAAATGATTAGTTTTTTGAAGTTTTAATTGCTGATAGGAAAATCAACATACTTTTTATGTGCATGGAAAGAAGCATATGTGAAGCTTTTCCCCTCATACTCAGCAAAAAAAGTACTTTCTTCCAGGTTAATATGATACACTTCATTACCGGAGCACCTGCCATACATTTTCTGCCATTGTTCCGGTGACTGCTGACTCTCCCTGAAACATGTACAGGTAGAGAATAATTTACAACAATGTCGAATTCTTACTAATCAAAACAGTATTTCATGGCAATAGAAACTACAAATGTCTGTTAAAAATGCCCCATCTGCTAATCTGAAAGAAATATTTGATATCAAAGCTTGGTAATAGTGTAAGTACAGAGATTATTTTAATAAATTAACATTTTCTGCTAAGTAATAGGCATATAAGATTATGTACTTTAACATCAGGAGCGAGACGGCTGAATTAACTTTAAATTCACACCATTAATAAGTAGATTCATTACAATCTAAAGATGTCAGGTGAAACCAACAGCATACTCATTCTGTGCATAAAGACAGCCCCTTCAGGTGCTCCACGGCAGGTGGTCTGGTTCCCGTCTGAAGTAGAACCGTTAAAATTAACTTATGCAGGGAAGACCCATTTGGCTTCAGTCGCTTTATCTGTAAGGAAAATTTCTGGGGTTTCCCCTGCATTTGCTTGTTGGTTATCTTCAGCGTTTACCGTATGGGCATTTTTAATTACTGTGCCTTGTATACTATGACAAGTGTATACCTTCCTTTCTATAATTACCTTAACCATTTACGCATATCATCCTTTACTATATGCAGCTAACGTTCTTTATCCAGATGGACTGTTAGTGGAAATGTTCCAAACCTTAGTGAACACCAGAACGTGCAGACTTGGGGCTTCTGTGAATTTCTTTATTAAGTTTCATGCAGAAACAAGGTTCTGTCTATATGAGTTTTACTGGATATAATGGGTGCATATATATACAGATATATGTATGTGCAGATAGAACATAAAACTGACAAATGTGCTCTGTGTTTTGCCACTTGGAGCTATGATCTCAAGATACTGGGACACGCTCCTTTGTGCTCATTTAAACATTTTCAATATCTTCACACAATTTCTGTTTTTCTTCAATTTATCACTCGTCTCCACCGTTAGCATAGGAACATTTTGTTTCAAGATGGAAATAAGTAAACCACTTTTATTGCAGCAGTGTTAACAAAGTGCACTACATGTAGAATAGCAGAACTAGAAATGTAATTACAGAAAAAAATTCTCCATATTTCATTTTCTCCTAAAATACAATGTTTACCTGTTTAAAGTCTGCTTCGTTCCAGTTAGTTGTCTAAAAGCTTCCCATGGGTCTGTTCTGTAAAGATCACATTAAGTTCAAGTCAGAAAAGCTATTTTCTTCCAATATTTTGGATCATAATACAAACTCAATAAAGTTCTACCACTAAATTAGATAACTAGGTAACATTGAAAATAAATACTAAGATCAATCAGAAGATTATACATAAGATTCCAGGTAGAGTTTTGGTGTCTTACAGACTGAGGTTTTGAATTCCATAAACAGCTGAGAAGGGAACGGGATTATTTACATCTGGTTTGTTTAATCTGAAAAATTGCATTAAAGAGCAAAGCCAGTTCACATAAACAGCAGCAAACCTCCCTTAATTTTAATAGCAAGTTGAGCTGGCCAAAGTTGCTTTGAAAATGAACATTTTCCCCAGTCTCTCACATAATAATACAAAAGATAAGGTGTTTTTAATTTATGTACATGTTTCTTTTTGTTTACTGTTTATTGTATTACCATTCTAATTAGGATTACAAAGAATAATGATTTTGCCTGTGTTCTGCTGCTAAGTATTGCCTTCAACTTCCAGTAATTTCTCAGTGTACTTATCTTCGTGATTATCAGAAATGGGGTTATATTATTAACAGTGGCACACTATTTCTTTGTAAATACAGGAAACAGATTCCCTGTGGAATAAGTAGCACTTCATTTGTAAGAGTACAACAAACAGTTGGGACAATGTTTTATCTATGAACTGTCAATGAACTGTTTAATTCCATTAAAATGAGAGTCATTTAAGATCATTATTTCACTAAATTAACAAATGTTAAGCAGCTAGAATTTGAAAGTGATCATATTTTCCCTTAATGAATGGCTTTTCACCAGGGAAATAACAAAAAGCAAGAAATATTCTGGTCAGATCCTTGATAATCTCCTCTGGTTACATGCACTTCAAATACCATGGAAAAAGAAGAATCATTCCTTGTGGAATAGAAAGACACAGGTAGTCATTTGAACTTTGTTATCTGCGATAAAAACTTGCACAAACATTCCCAGCCACTATATGGAAGTTAAGTAAGTCAACAGACATGGGGGTTCTGTGAATGGAAACCTAAATTCATTATTATGACAATCTTTCCAGTGACCTTGAATACGCTTTAGGAAGATTATCCAAGGTTGGAAGCCATTGATTCATTGCAGTCTCCCCATAATTCAAACCTGTTCTTTTTATATAACAAAGTCAGTACTGACAGGCATTTAAAAGTCAAGTTCTACATGAAGTTCAGTGCAGGTGCTGGTAGTAACCAGGATAATGAAAGGATAATTTAACAACAACCCATGTAAAGGTGTCCTGGTTTCAGCTGGGATAGAGTTAATGTTCTTCTCAGCGGCTGGGCAGTGCTGTGTTGGGGTTTGGTGTGAGAGCAATGCTGATGGCACAGGATGGGTTTGGTTGTTGCTGGGGGTGCTTATACTGAGTCAAGGACTTTCCAGTTTCTTGGGCGCTACCAGCAAGAGGGCTGGAGGGGCATGGGAGACAGGGAGGGGACACAGCCAGGACAGCTGACCCGAACTGGCCAGAGCGATATTCCATGCCATAGAATGTCATGCTGAGTGTATATATAAGATGGGGAAGAAGAAGAAAGGGGGGATATTCGGCACTATGGTGTTTGTCTTCCCAAGTAACTGTTCTGTCTGATGGAGCTCGGCTGTCCTGGGGATGGCTGAGCCCCTGCCTGTCTCCTTGGGGAGCAGGGAATTAATTCCTTGGCTTGCTCTGCTTGCATGCATGGCTTTTGTGTTACCCATTAAACTGTCTTTATCTCAACCCACGAGTTTTCTCACTTTTACTCTTCTGATCCTCTCCCCGATCCCACCGTGGCGGCAGTGAGCAAGCGGCTGTGTGGGGCTTGCTTGCCGGCCAGGGTTAAACCACAACACAAGGAAAGCAGTTCACTGTTACTATTGGAAGTCTATTTAACAAATACTCTTCATTATGTATGTCAAAGTTAGTATTTAGTTTGGATATAAATGCACACATAGTTAACATTTTTATTTGTAGCTTAAATAATCGATTTTCAGTTAATCTTTTTACTTATACTTAACCGAACTCAAATGTTCACCAACTTAATCTTTCATTTGAATAAAGGTAACTTTTTTAACTATAAGCAGTTAATTTACCTGTTGTTCAACATCAGAAAAAACTACAGAAAAGCCCAAACAATTACTCTGATTTATAAATTTGTCAAATCCAAAGCAGTTTTGTCTGCAAATATAATGACAACCTGAAGATGAAGCTCAAAACTGATATCTATTTTGAAAACAGATTTCCCCCTGAAGACAATGAAATGCAGAATCATTTTTTTTACCAAGACTGTTCAAACACTCCAGAGTCAGTGCAAATCTCCAGAGATGCTTATGAACAATTTAAGTTTGAAAGGAATTTTTCCCTTAAAGCATTACTGTATACTCAGTAAGAAAGTCTGAAAATAAATTTAAGTACAGTATTTCTAAAGATCAGATTTATACCTGTACCTAATTATGAGTTTATTTCAGTTAGCAAGGGTTTAAATCAATGATGGTATTGCACATGAAAATTATGAATAAAAAAGGCTGATAAAATTGGGACACTGAAGAGGTAATACAGGAAAGAAATTATTTTCACATATTTAAATATTTTATGTGTGATTACTGTCCTCCTTTGAACTGAGATTATTACATTCATGAAGTGCATACTTGTTAAAAATCAATGGTTAAATCACTAGTTGTTAATGATCATCTTAACTAAACGTTCGAGGACACAAAACTTCCAGATTAAACATGGCCTACCTGACACTCAGTTATAAGCAAGAAGTAAGATCAAGTATAGCATTACTTAATGTTTTCAACAGCACAGTAGGTTTTTAATAGGATCAGAGCAGGCTAGCAAAAAGACAGCTTTGTCCTCATTACCTAATTCTGAATGTTTGACTTGGCGACTTTATCATACATTGAACAGATCTGTGCACCTAAAAACTTAAAGAAAAATTTAAATCACAGTTAAATTAGACTTCTGAGAAAATATTCCAGCATTTCCAGGGGATTTCAAACAGTTTTAAGGAACAAAAGGGCAAGAAAAACTCCGCCAGTCTGAAAATTACGTAAACATCTAGCAAAAATGAAAGGAAGTAGCAAAAATATCAAACTTGAAAGCTTAGAAAGTGGTCTTTTGGGAGAGGAATACTTAATTTTTTGAGTTATTTTTAGCACTGTGAAGAGTACTCAAATTTGAAATATTTTTGAAGTTTTTTTCCTCTAGTGTTTTAAACTTTTGCACATATAGTGTGGTTTTAAGGAACGGTCACATCTATTCAACCAATTAGTCCAGCATTAATACACGTGCTCTAAGATGTCCAAAGTTTGCCATTTTTCAGTATTTTGGAGCCCATCCAAGATTAAATGCTCTGATGACTGCTGACTAAAGTATAAGAAACAACTAGGCATTTTCACTTTTCCAGTTCTCCTGTGTTTATACAGCAAGCTTGTAATGTTTCTGTAAGAAGGATTCAAAGTAACACAGGCAACTATTTGTGCCAAAAAAATTTTTTTAGTTCCTAGTATACAATGACCAGACTAGAAATCAGTTACTTTACCAGCCTTGATAACAACAGTTAATTCCGAGTAAGAGCTTTTGCATTCTATTATAGTTACTTTGCATCATAGTTGGGAATCTGTATAAATGATCAATATGCCTGTGGTAAAAATGAAATGCCAGAGTTCTTAAGTATAGCAGAAAACAGATTCCCTTTCATATGTTTGGTTTTGTGCTGACTGAGAATTCTCTGCTAGCTGTTAAGAATATTACTCTTCTAAATAACTAAAAAAGGCTCTGTATTCTGTGCATGTCAGATACTGAATGCTAGGCAGCTGGAGAACATATTTCAGCATGATTATCAGGAGGCACAGAAACAGTATTTTGTTGTCTTCTTATTAACAGATTCGACTACAGACACTGCCATTAAAATCTTGACATTTGTGGTTCTTGGTAGTAAAAGTTCTAGCAATAATTTCAGTTTTCCCCATCCTGGGCACAGGGGGATATATAAATGCAATATAGAAGGTTAAATAACACTGCTTGTAAATATCAAGGAATTACTGGGTCCATGATTACTCGAAAAAAAGTATGCATTTTTACGAGACTCCCAAATACACTCTTGTGCAGTCTATATGCACATATTCCATTTCTACAGATATATTTGGAGATTTACTCTTTAATGCCTCCCTCCTCCCACAACATTTTGATAAGAATACCTTATTATTCCAAGAACATAGCATAACAGAGATATACTAGATGTGGTAAAATTCTTTTGGTAAATATAGAGAGGTTCTACTGTGACCGTGTCTGTATCCCTTCTGGCAGTGTGGTTATGATGTTAAAAACCATCTCTTCATATGTATGTTTACTTCTCAACATTCAGGCACTGAATAGCAAATAATATTTTGCATGTTATCATAAAAACATTTTTTGAGCCGAATTAATAGGAATTTTTATATGTGTACAAAAACAGAACTTCAAATTAACATATTAAAATTGGCATTTTGGGGTCTTGCTGTTGTTAAGTAGAACTGTGTGATAAATGCACAATTCAATCTACTACATTGGAAATACATATTTTTCGTACCTTGTGGAAGCGGCACAACAGCAGGCAACAATGTTAAATATTGGTGGGGGGAGTTTCTTTTTGAGATAACAGTATATTTTGTAAAATAACTTGATGCTTTTATTGTGCAGAAAGTTCCAATTTCTCCTTAAAAACTTTGTCTGGGAGTTCAGGGTAAGCTATTTTCCAAAGAATATCAGCTACAACTTCCATAAGTTTTTGTTGTTTTTTTTAATTGTGGCATATACTTACTGTCCCCTAGATGTATGAACCAGCAGCGTGATTAACGTAGAGGTAGCTGGGCATATACAATTGAGAGCTAGCATAGCATATTTGAATTCCTCTTCACACACAACATGATCTGTAGAAACAAAAAGAAGATATAAATTGTTTTAAAAAAATACTTTCCATTGAAAAGAATTATCACTTCCTTTCCTTGTCTAGGAAAGTGGTGAAGACAGGGACAATCAAAATTTGCCTCCAGACATTCATCTTCCACTAGAACCCAGACAGCAGCTGTGTATGATTTGCCCAATCTACGCTCTCTCTCAGATTGCATAAGCAGAGTTACTTCTGCATCCGCTTCAGACTTTCTGTCCTGCGGCTACACATGGAGAGGATGCAACGGCTCTGTGATTCCCACTTCCACTATCTTGCTGCACTAGTTGTATGAGTAAGCCGTGTCACATGTCTAGTTTCTATCTTTTGTGCCTTCCGCAGTTTTGCATAGAGACATCAAGCATTGCACAGATACAATTTTGTGTTCAGCAAGTAGCATACCCAGGATATCGCAATGCAGGAGTGCTGATCAATTAGATAGGCTGTACTGGTTTGCAGACTGGTTATTTGACAGCGGCTCTGGGAGTTTGCGCTGCACCTCCATATGTGATGTAGGTTTGACTGTTATCTCCCCAGGAACTGCTAACAGCTGCTACCTCCTTGAAATATAGGCCAGGGGGGTGGTTGCTTTTCCTTTTTCGGTTTTTTACAACTTTGCGTTCTTTTTACCCCAGTCCTTGTCTGGCTTTTGTAATCACAAAATGTGCATTGTTCTAAGAGTCCTTAGAAGAAAGTATGTCTGCACGTTAGTACTTGCTGTGATGGAACAGTACTATAGGCACACCTATTTTTTTCTGTCTTTTAATGGCATTTAGGGGAGGGGAAGTAAGAAGAGAAAGCAACAGAGACATTATATCCAGTCCTCTGTATTGGCTTATAGCTAAAACTGCCAAATCTTCTGCACATGCTTTCAGTATCGCATCAATTATTATTTAACTGGGATAGGCAGTGCTTAAAATTCAGATCACAGTTAAATGCTCTCCAGTGGTGGTGACAGCATGAAAATGAAATAGAAATTACTCTTTAATGTCATTCACATAATAGCTGTGACAGTATTAAAATAGATATAAGAAGGGATAAGCACAAAACTTATGACTTAAACTTGTCAGTGTAGAAATTCACAAGTCATAAAGGTTTTCTAAGGTCATGAAGGCATTTATTGCATGCTAGTAAGTATTTTTTCTTCTGAATTTAGTGTTTGATTCAGTCAATGTTACTTTCAATAGGAGCAGCATTTGCTTCTGATGAGAAAGAATACTACAAGTAGTACAGCCTATTATCAAAACATAAGCTGTACGAGAATTGCTTAATAAAAGCAAGCAAATCATCTTCCCACCTAGGTCTGAGCTGTCTACATACCTCTACTTCTAGTTGCCCTAATGTATCATTAAAATCCTTAGAACCACCTTACCTCTCTGAGCTACTTTCTAGACAGAACTTATACTGTAGCTATAAGCATGCCACTTACTGAACCGGCATACTTTATGCCTTCTCTCTTCCTTTTTTTGAAATTTCTAGAGCCTTTTCAGTAACAGAATCACTGACTACCAGAAGGAGAAACTCATTCTCTCATTTTCTGAAGATCAAGGCATATTTAAATGTCATAGGAAAGGAATGAATTTAGTTATATAAAGACAACGTCAAATATAGAACAAAATGAGATTTTTCCTCTGCTAATTATATTTCAGTTGTAGCAATTAAAAATTTCCTGCAGAAAATATTTCAGACAGAAACGTGTTCTTTTAGTTGACGATGTGCCATGAATAAATCTATTTGAATTTTAAACTAGAGATTTTGAGACAGTAAGGCACAGTCTACTGCTTGGATGGAGTATCTGCATTCCGTTACCATTAGTCAGATGGCAAAGATTCATGAAAGCGAATACTTACTTCCTGATAGAGGAATGCAAACTCTCCATATTGTATAGGATTTTGCCAAATAACCTCCCCTTATTTTTTGTTTAGAATGTTGTTATATTATAGCTAATACTTTTGAAAATAGGGGCAAGAAAAAATACACAGGAAAATTATTTCATCTGTTAATTCAAATCTTGTACTTGGACAAAACTGTACATGCTGACCTAAATATATGTAAATGAAAATGGATATATCATGGATGGCACGATGCAAATGAAAAGTGTATCAGACATAAGTTCTCCATATGTTCTACATTCTCTGACATCTATGGTGGACTTTTTGGATATAATTTATGTAAAAGTACCATTTTAACAGGTAACATAGCACATAGCAAACAGAGATTGCTGTCCTACAATACTCATCTTCATCTCCTACGTGTAAGAGATTCACATTGTGTTGTCCAGTTACATCAGGAGCCGTGGAGCCAGGATTTGTAGGACTACTTCCACTCCTATCATAAACTTTGACTTTGTATGAGTTATTTATGCCCTCCATGATGTTTTATGCATCTGTAAAATGGGTATATGCAAATAATACCCTGCCTATTTCAGATCTATTTTGAAGTTTTTGAATTCTCAGAGGTGGTTTGACAACATCAGGTGAAAGATTCTTCAGTGATCCAATTATCATGATTAGAAATATCATAGCCATTTGAAAAATGAAGAGAGGTACTATGGGTTTTTCTTCTTGGCTGAAGTTCTTGTACTAGACACTGATCAGGTCAAAAATAACTGGTTTGTTTCTTTAATTATTTGACAGATTATAGTTTGCCTCTCATGATACTGTGTTTTATATTTATGTTCAGGACTCTTATTGCAGAGTTATGCAGTGAGGGATATACAGAATTTTATCTGATGCTCTCCCTTCTAAAGTGAGTAGGGAGGAAGCTCGGTGACAACTTTCCCACTCCTCAGGTGTGGGACATCAGTCAGGTCCTGTGACAGCAGGTTCTAGAATCAGCAAATTATTCCTTCAGTATGGCAGCAAGGCAGCAGAGGAAACTGCAGTTTATCTTGAAATGAGTATTAAATATGTCAAATCAGGTTACCAAACAAGTATTTTGATTGCATTTACACTAAAGAAATAATCCATTTAGTATTTTCCAGAAGCTGTATTTTCTGTTTAAAATATATTTTGACAAAAAACGTGTTTCTAAGTCTGTCTCAAATAGATGTAGTAATGCAGTGTGGTGAGTTATGACTTCTGAATGTTCCTGAAGAAAAAACATATTTAAAATACTAATTTAAGCCTGCAGCATCAGCCATGTGTTAAGAATGTCCCAGTCATGACACAACTATCCTGAGAAACCCTACTTTTGTCAATTTGATAAATTAACATGATCACTACCAGACCAGATAGAGAAAAATGTCCATTCATTATTTCTAGACCATTTTTATAGGTAATTGGATTGGTTACTCATCAGATGCATTCACTTTAAAATGCATCCATTTTGGTGAATCTGGACTATGTTCCTTTTCAATAAACTACTAAAGGCTTAATGTCAGACCACCAACCTGTGCTAATTCATCAGTGCATTCTGAATAAATGCAGAACATCAAAATGTATCCCCAGTTCCTGGAACTGTGATTATACATGATTTCTGAATATTCAAGGTAAAGGCAATTAATTTATTTTCTAGCAAATACATAAAAGTTCTAAGCTCAACTCTGAAAACATGCATTTTTATTCCAGTCTCTGAATTGCATAAATATATTGCTCTGCTGTGGATAATCTTCGCTTTATTTCATGTTTGTGCTGAAATGCACGCATTAAGAGTGCGTGGCCTTTTGTAGCCTTGTGTGTTTGAAGGAAAAGCAGGAAGATTAAGAAAAACACATGCAACTGCCAGTGAAGAAAAATGCAGTATTACTGAAAGGAAAACTGGACAAGTCACCGCATTTGTATATTAGAAATTACTAAAGGAGTAATCAAAGCATTTCAGCTTCAGACATAAGACTGTTAACACAGGTGATAGGAATGTTTTCTTGCCCATCTGACAATTGTCATGTTAGAGTGACTATATATTTATAAAGCGTTTACACCTTGAACTTGCAAAGGAGTTTGCTGGGACAAACACTTACGCCATGTGCTTTCCAGATTCCTCTGAAGAATCATTTTCAAGCACAGGGAAATATTTCCACTATGTTAACCAACATAAGCATAAGTTACCTTTTTAAACAAAGTAGCTAAGCTCTGCTGTAAAAAGTAACAGAGAAAATAGAGGATGCAAAGGTGTGTGTCTGTCATCAGGTGACAAGAAACCTGTCTTTCTGACAGACCATATTACGCTGTGCAAAGTGTCTCCATTCTTTGCTCTGATGACAGGAATAAGTTGTTATACTCTCATTAAGGAGAAGAAGAATGTAAAAGTCTTGTCTACCAAATGGGAATAAATTATAGCAATCACTTGTCATATATATGATTACTGAAGCCTCTGGCAGAAAATCTCCAGGATGCTATTCCAGGGGAAAAAATGCAGTCAGGGTCTAAATTTCAGGGCTGTCTCATGCAATATAGGATGACTGGTCAACCTAATACAACCTGCTGAGAAACTGGGCTTCTAGTGATTTAAAAATTTTCCATGTAGTTAAAAGTTAAACTTTTTTACAAGGTCCTTCTGGAACTCTTTGGTTGTATTTTTTCTAAATTCAGAAACTTTCTGACAGTTATAGTCTCTAAACCTGTGTATAAAGCAAAAAAAAAAAAAAAAAAGAAATCCTATTACTGCTATTACTGAATATTTCAAGTCCACAATAATGTACAATATTGTTTTGGGAAACCTCCAGAAGGAAGGAGTAATTTTTTAAACGAATATTAAGTTTAAAAAAACTTTTGCATTAAGGTACTAATAAAGCAGTCCCAAATTGTAATCCGAAAAGCACTTAGCAAAGTGTTCCATGCAGTTATGACAAATTTTATTCGTAAGCACTCTGACAGGGCTATAGTCTGCAGCCCCCACTGCGTACAGATTTCAGAATGAAGAAGAGTGGGATGAGATTAATAACCAAAGTAGTACTCTTGGGAAAACATATGTAAACAAATGTTCTCGTGACTGTCAGTAGCCTAACCATTTGCAGTAGGTAAGCATCCAGCGGTGATATTTATACCATGTTCGTAACCTTGTGAATTTAAAACTGCATTAAAAGTTTCCTGTGTTTTATATGAATAAAATTAAATTAATCTTGAAGGAAGGCTTGTAATTCTCTGTTTTTAATGTTGTGCTGAGAGAGTGTGGAAATGGATGCAGGGACCCCTATGATCCATGTGAAAATATTCTGGGATGTGAGGTGCTATCTGAATATTTAGACATGACACAGTACTATTAATGTTAGAGGGGGCTAACAAGGCACAGAATACAAAAGGTCTCTTTCAAGCCCCTGAAGAGCTACAGAACATAAATTAAGGCAGTAAGATACCAGATTGGTTAAGCTTAGTTGAATGAAATGTTGGAAAAAGAGGGTTTTTTGTTGTTGCTGTTTGGTTTTTTTTTAAAAAAAGTCTCAAGTCTCAATCTGAGACTTGGAACATATATGAAATATTGCCTCAGTTTTCCAAGTCTAGTTACATATAAGCTCCTACAGAGACAAGCCATTAAGAATAATGAAACTCTCCTAAAAATACAATTAGGAACAACATTAGCACAGTTACTGATAAAGAAAAGTGGCCATGGCTAGGGAAAAGAGATTATGTTTGTGCTGGGTGGTTTTAAGGGGGAGATGAAAAAGCACCATCATTCTTGTCACAGCAAGAGCCTTATTCCCTGTTGTGCCATCTCACAGTTTGAGATTACACTTTTATAACTTCAGAACTGCTACTGATGTTTTCTTCCTTCTTTCCAACCTAGTGGTAATTCAGTAGCTTTTAAAATTACAACTTTAACTGCTGCTCTGGAATTGTTCTGCACTGAAATTTACTTTTTCATCACATTCTGGGATGATGGAGTAGACTAATATTTTTCCATGGAGTTTTTTTGAATTTTGCATGACTCAGCAACCCTTTCTTCCTTAGAACATCCTTCCAGAAAACTGAATTTTCAAAATTACAGTTGAAAAGGAAAGCTTTGCCTCTACTTCATACAGGTATCTTTCCAAAGATAGGCAAAATAAGTTCATTATAAAAGTATTTGTGTCATTTTGCACATGAGCATATGTATGTCTGTATATGCAGTTATATATACATATGTATATGTGCGTTTATACATAGACAGAGACAGACCTACCTACATACTGCAGAGAGACAGTCTGTCAAATTAAAGCTGCAATTGCTTCTTAAAAGAATAGATTTGTTTGGATTTCTTAACATTATTTGGCATTTTATGTCATAGTTTTGAACACATGTGTTTTACTGAATACAGAATTAAGTTACATGCATCTTTCCAAAATATCTGGAAGTCATTAAAACAATGTTTTTTGTATTACTTAGAAAAAAAACCAGTCCCATGGGAAGACTTTTTTCCCCAAATTGTTTTTTGGGATAAAATTTGGCCTCTTCTGAGCAGATTTTCTCATATACCCCTTAGTAGTAGGCAGAAATGATTTAAAGACATGGATACATCAAGCTGGAAACCTACCTGGATTGATAATTAAGGAGTAACAACGTGTTATGTAGTAAATAATTCTACTCTCTGTGTTACATAACATAAGAGAGTAATAATCCATGAAAGTACTTATAAATAAGACTTCAATGTAAAACATAGCATTTTACTATTGATAGGTTACGTACAGCCCATGTTATTTTACAATACTGCAATCTCAATCTGCTTCTAACCAGGCCTATGGAATTTCACTTTGCTTGTGTGAGTATGAAAAACTGCCAAATACTAACAGGTGTTTCAAATGGCTGAAATCTTAACTTACCTGCAAACTTGATGTGGAATTTATTCTCAGGTTTCAGTATCTGGACATACAAAGGACAATTTGGAGCAAAGTCTTTAACTGCCCATGCTCTTAAAATGGTTTGATGATCCTAGAATAAAGAGTATGAGACAACAATGAAACGTAAATACCATGTTAAATTAGAGAAAGAACTTACCAGACCAGTTCCATTGAAGAAAACTCATTTTAAGCCTGTTTAACACCAGCTGTTGTGGATGTTACATGCAGATGTACACATTGTATAAGTAATATTATGTATATTACATGTATGTAAATACACCTAAATATACATATACACAGACAAGGCTGTGGTACTCTCAGTGTTCACCAACAACATCTCTCAGGCCTCTGCTTTGAGGCAGGCTTCAAGCAGGAGTAGAATGACCAGCAGTGGATTATTTTAAGACAGGGAGTGCTCCAGAGAACTCAACCCGTATAAGCCCACAGGATCAGATGGGTGCAGGGAGAGCAGGCTAGTGTCCTTGCACAGCTGCTTTCCTGCCTTTGAAGCACTGTGGAGACTGGGGGAGGTCCTCAGCAATGGCAGAAAAATTAATAGTTCCACCCATCTTCAAACAAAAGGATGAAGTGGGGAACTATAGTTCAGGCACATGAATGCTGCATCTCAGAGAGGATCCTTTTTGCAGTTTGAGTCCAAATCAGTTGTCCTCACACAGGGCACCAATTGTTGCTGCACAAGCAAAACCAGTAGGCTGCAACAAGGCTTTACCATTAGTCAGATTCTACCATCCAAGCTGTTTCTCCATCCTCCAGGGGCCAAACCACACTGCTCCTTCTGTCTGCTACATCGACAGTTTTCCTTCTCCAAGCTTCTCCCTCTCATCCCCCACTACCCCCCAGTGCTATTTAACCACTTTGCAGGAACAAGCTACAGCTGCACATCATCCATGTCAATCAACCCACAGCCTTTGATCCTCTACAGATTCTCATTTCCACATTCAGGTATTACAGTCTGGATGAGTGGAAAACTACAGGGGTAAAACGCTGGTTAGATGATTGGAGTCTCAGGTCAGTGGTAAATGGCACTCTACCCAGAGACCTGGGGCCACTGGAGTGTCACATGGATCTGTACTGGAACCTGTTCTATTAAACATCTTTATCTGTGAACTGGAGGAGGTGAAAGAGTGCGCACTCAGCAGGTTGGCAGACTATACCAGACTGAAGGGAACAGTCAAAACACTTTAGGGCATGGACCAAGGTAAGATGCAGGAATGGATTGGCAAGAACTACATGAAATTCAGCAAGGGCACAAGCAGAGTCCTGTCTCTGGGACTGGGTAGCCTCCTGCACTGGCACAGGCTGGGAGCTGGCTGGCTAGGCAGCAGCTCTGCTGGAAAAACCTGGGGGTCCTGGCAGAGAGTGAGCCAAGCATGGGCTGGCAGTGTGCCCTGGAAGCAGAGGTGGCAGACAACATCCTGGGCTGTTTTAACAGAAGCACAGTGAGGAGACAGAGCCTGTTGGCCTGTTGCTGGGCCAACAACTGTGGTGAAGACCAAGCAAAAAGCCTCATTACCTGCGAAAGAAGGTTGGGAATTAGGCCCCCTCAGCACTTCAAAGCTTTCTGATGAGGACGTGCTAACTGCTAAAAGAAAACGAACTGCTGAAGAGATAAAACTCAAGGATGCTAGGGTAAAATAATTGTGGTAGTGGGAGATCACAACCTCCTGCTTGAATGGTTCCCCCAAAGAAAGTGAATCCCCCACTCGGGGAGCATGTGCAGTAAATTTAAAATGAACTGTTTCTTTAAATGAAAGCGAGAGAACTTCACACCAAGCATAATAAAGGAATGTATGACTAGAGTCACTCAAGCTCCACCTGAGAGTAAAGAGAAGTATAAAAAGTGAATGAATGAGGGGACAAGTGGGGAAGACACCACCAAGGGAAGACGCCACCGAGACAGACTCCTGGGACCAGCCGACAGGCTGAGCCTTGCTTTTTCCCCCCTTGGGACGCCTTGCATGAGACTGAAACTAAGTGCTTCTTTGGGAGACTTAGAAATATCTCTAGAGAGTTACTTTTCAATATTTGTAGCCAGGTTGTATTGTTGTAACTTTTCCACATGTTATAACGTTTTATTTGCGCGTGCCTTTTTGCAAACAGTCACTATCACTGGCAATCCAAGAACCTGTCTATCTGTTGCGCTCATAAAACTGCCCTGTTAAGTAGCTGGTCATCACAGCTCCCCATTGAGCGCGACCATCCCCTAGAGTGTGGCCGTGCTAGCTCATGAGCACAGCTGGGCCGGCAGTGCAGACCCCTGGCACTTTAATATACATATTAAGTGCGACTGGACTGATAGTGGTAAATTGGACATCACCTAGAATTTAACCCTAGCTGCACCCAACCTCCCACCTCGGTGAGGAGAGCTGGAAGGCGGGTGTGGGTGTGTGTGTATTTCCCACTAAATTACTCCATCCCCTTTAAGGCAACAGAATCATATATTGAATTTCATGAAATATGGTTAATTTCAGTGTATCCAGCCATCAGTTTTTATTTCAGAACTGGAAAGGAATATTTGAGAGCCACATGTAGGAAGCAATACTTGGGTTGAAATATCTTGCCTAGTCATTAAATTGGTGGTATTAAAAGATAAAATATAAAGTATGATTCATTATGTTTTCAGCATCAGCAGTAAGAAAAGCTTTCATGCTCATGAACACAAGGGAAAATATCTGCCTGGAACAGAGCATAATTGACATTTTCAAACCATAATATTTTAATGTCTACTGAGATGTTAGCAAGTACTTTTTCTATTAGAAATACTAGAATGGAGTCATAAGGGGAAGACCTTTTGAGGACAACAAAAAACACTATTTCACATCTTTCTTAAGAGTTTCATAGATGTAGGATTGCTGTGCCCATTCAGGAGATTTCAGAGCTTGGATGTACCCTGCTATGAGCTTTCCTTGCATGCAGTCACTTTTTCTTCACTTTTTCTATAGCATACAGCAACTTATCCTCTTTAGGATTTTGGGGGGGGGGGGGGGGTGTATTTAGGGGTTTTCTTTGCTGTTTTGTTTTAAGGGAATGAAATGCCAACACACCTTAGGAGTAGCAAATGGCTGGGTAATGGGATAGATGGCAGTTGTATAGATATACTATAGAAGGAGTAGGAGTAGATTTGGGACAGATTTGAAAAACCTGTATTGTTGAAAATGTTACCTAATCTTTTTATGCAAAAGGTGTCAGGGAAACACATTAAGAGTCACTTGCCGTGATGGTATGGCTTCAACTGCACAGTTTGACATTACTGGTTTCTTCCCTTCCTTTCCACAGCAATCATTCACAGACCACACTGGCTTGCAAAAGTGGTGAGAAAAGGCTGTTTCCTCTATGCTGCATGCATAGAAATATAGTTTATATCCAATGAAACTCAGGTAAACTACTTTTTTCATTCTTCAGTATTACATACATGAGCTAAGATTAAATTCACTGTGATAAACCACAACTGTACCAGTAAATACTATTCTGGCTGTACATTTCAGACTGTTTACGCTTCCTTATTTAATCTTGATGTTAAGATATTTTCTTTGATTTTTTTAAATATTATTTTGTCCAAAAAGCCTGGTTTTGTCAGACGGTGCAAGAATTGTTAAAAAAAAGAATGAAAAGTGCTTATTAAAATTATTCCAATGGCACCATTAAGAAAATTAAACAAACCTAGACCCACAGAAGTGAGTGTTGTAAAACTAAAAGAATGAATCTCAACATGAAATGTTATTAAATAATTGTATAGGAAAAGGAAAGACTCCTTAATATTGAAATCTCTTGATGATCAGTTGGCACATTTGCAGTTTTAACAATATGTATTGCTTTCCATTTGCTATATCTTTTTTGAAGAAGCAGTCTACAAGTATGCAATATGTATAAAATGGATACTTAAATTCCTATATAGCTTCATAAGATCAACTCAGTGTGTCTGTACTGTTAACATAATAACCCTGCCTTATTGTTTCATTTCCTCTCTTTTCACTTGGTATATACATGTGTTTGTACACAAAATCTGGTTATTTGGGTTTTCATGAGTTTTTTCGTTCAGTTACCTTCCCAAATTCCCCTCTGGAGATGCATTCCAGGGGTAGAAATGAAAATTCAGGCAGGCACTTCAAATGATTTCTTGGAATCGGTGTCTTCGTATAGCATTGTTGGTTGTCTTAAGTTTCTATCCACATTACAAAATATACGCTTCTTTGGGAGATGGGGGGAAATATGCATTCTCTTCTGTGTGCTCTCCAAGCAATGAATTGCAGTCAGTGATCAAAAATTACCACTGATACGGATGGTGATTAATATAGAGGTGATATTTAAGTTCATGTCTCAAAAGCTGTAATTTTAAAAGTGGGTGTAAGGAATTTAAATCATCAGAACTCAAAGCAAGACCTTGATTTAATATATACTTTTAAATAGTTTGTTAATTTTTTCTTGCCACACACAACTTGATAAATTAGTTACATCTTCCTATGCAATGCATCCATCTTGTGATGCTATTAATGGCAATGTAACTTAGATTACAAGTATAATAGCATCATGCAATTTAATTAACAGAAGGGGGAAAAAAAAGGTGCAAGCCTGAACTCGGCCATCTCCAAATTTTCAGAAAGCATCAGAACAAAGCTGTCAGCAGTAGAAGCGGTCTGACATATTACCTATTAATGAGTTACAGGATAATTCAAAAGAGACTTCTCTTCCCACTCCTACTTGGGTTAAAACAGCAGATGCACCGTTTTCAAGCACCTTAGTTTTGTGGAGCAGTTTTGATGTAGGCAGTCCACTGAAGTTATTGGCTAACTTTGTGGTGTGGCACAGACTGCTGTTCTATACCCATCAATCAAAATAACAAATAATCAAAATAATAAAAAAACCCCAAATTTAAAAAAAAAACCGCAACAGCAAAACCAAACCAAGTTGTCATCCAGACTTAATTACAGTTTGAACTGTCTTTAAGAGCTGCCTCCTCCAGAAGTGAAACAGATGTCTGCCCTGCTTACTGTAGCAGATGAGCAGTTTACACTTTGGTCTAAGAAGTCAAAATGGCATTTGATAGAATAAAATCTGGCAGAGCTCTGTCTTGCAAGAGAAGAGAAAGTTTCCGGTAGGAGACTTTGGAAAGCTGACAAATTCTTGGTTAGACTGCTTAAGTTCCTACGCCTCCAAATGAAAAAGGAAGCAACTGACAATTTTCACAAAGTAACTGCGTGTCACCTGTTACTGTACTTTTCCTCTGAGCTGCAGCTGAGACCCATGGGTCAGAAGCAACACAGATTTTGGCACCAAAACTAATGAAACAGCAAGCAATGATTAGCCAGCGGTATTCATGGCAAATGACTAGATCTGCTGAGGACTGGAGCTCGGGAGATAAAAATCCTCATGGACTTCAAAAAATCGTAAGTAACAACAGCTGTTCTGGTCAGGAATCTCCTCAATGCATCTGTTAAATCCTGTTTTGACAGCTGTCAGACACAGGAGAGGATCCAAGGCACTCCTAATGGTTTGTCAGCCTCTCAAGCACAGCGGGGTGAAAAATGAGTTGGTAGTTATAAAGACTGACACTGGGCTAACAACTGAACTTTCTTCAGCTCAGCGACAAACTGTAACCTTACGTTGTACCTTACAGAGGTTCTTAGCAGTGACTAGAGCTGGAACAGTGTAGGAAATTAAATCCATTTCATTTCAAAGCTCTAGGGGGCACTAAAATAATTTAAAAAACAAAAAACAACAAACAGTTGTCCTGTTTTCAACTTGCAGTATAAAATTGCATTCCCTGTGCAAAGGAAATCTGAACAGCAAGAGAAATAGGGAGAGTGATGACATCTTGTTTAAAAACTTAAGATGACAGTGACTGTCACAGTATCACCGCTACAGTTGAGATACTGGGTCATTATGACTAGCCAGCCAGTCCCCCAACAGGGCGTTCTGTCTCAAGGAAAGTAACAGCATTGTGTCCGTGTGCTCCATATACAATGATAAATGAGATTTGATAACAGTCCGTACTGGATGCTGAAATGTGCCAGGTACGGTCTCCTGGGGCACACTGTCCCTGAGGGCACAAAGGCTGCCTGGAGAGAGCTGTAGCTGGCCACGACTCGGAGCCCAAAACCAGCCAGTGCTGGCCAGAATGGATGAAAGCTCCACACAGAGTCCACTGCGTGTGTGCCCTGTAGCAGGGTTCAGCAGAGCTGAAAAAGTCCGTCCTTTGTATAAATTCTGGAGAGGTTACTAGCAGAGATGAACAGCTTACCTCAAAATGAATCCTGTGTTGGTGCAGCTGTCCTTAAAGCTGCTTAAACCTACCGAGTGCAATGTAAATCACGTGCTCTGCTTGTATGGCATTTCTCATTTCTAACCATTTCACAACTATCAAGTATATTTTGTGAAATGAGATGTTGTAGCTGATTTATTCTGAATTTCATGGCTAATTTAGGCAAGGCAGCTTGTCTTTTTGATATTTTTCAGTCTCACAGAAGTTACCAGTATTTTCCCAGGTATTTGCAAGAACTGTTGCTTGTTCTTAAACACACTAGCACCTCTGTCACTTCCAAATAGTACACTTGCCTTACTTGACTACTCCAGGATTACTTGTTGCCAATTCAGTGGCTTTTGCTAGTGTGTTTTCAGGAGCCTGTGGCTGATTAATCAAATTCAGATCTCTTCATTCAATAACTTTTAATACTATAGTAGGACCACACATTCATTTGTCAGGGAGTTCAGTGGCTTTCTGCAAGTGATGGGTAAGTACAGGGTCTTTAGCTTTGAATAAAATACATTTCTTCATCATGCTGATAGCCTACACAATTTAAGCTATTTTTGATAAAATTTGCTTCTGGCAACTCATTTGCCTAGCAAGGACACAATCCCTTCTTCTTGCTAGCTGCAACTTATGTTGCTTTTTTTGTTCTCCTTCTCCGATAAGCTATATCTGTAGGTATGGAAACAACTAAGTTTTGATGGCAGATGAAGAAATTATAGCAACTGATAGAGAATATATTAAGAAATACTACATATATAATGCAAAGCCCTTGTTTCTCATGTTTTACTTTATTTCTAACATTTAGAAAAGTAATTGCTGTGTCTTATAATGTAGGAGCAAAACAGTATTTTTAAACTGAGATAGCTTAAAACATAATTACTTTATAATAAACATTAGTTTGATCTTGTTGGGCAATTTGTAAGCATCTCAATTTAACTTTGTGAATATTTAGACTTATTCTGATCTTCCTTTGGAGTTCAAGATCAAACTGGATATAAGCAAGTGTGCAATAATTTTAGCATGTATCTCATGGTGAAAAGTTCAAAGCTGTCTTCATAAATCGTTCCTATGTGGACTTTTTTCCTGAAGATTTGTGATCAGTAGGTAATTTCATTAGTTTGAAGAGTTCTAGTTCATATTAAAATAGTTTTATTCTCTTACCACAGATAACGCTGAGTCGAGGCTTCTCTTAACAGTCTTGCTTTGTGGACAGCAACTTACCTGACTGCAAGTAACTAGTAGAATGGGCAAAACTATAGTAATTTATTTAAAGGATCCTGCCATTTTTCACATTTTAAATTGCCCAGTATGAAAAATGGTCATACTCTCAGATATGTTGGTTAGTTGGTATTAATCACAGATTAATTTATACAGTTGAATTCAATCTTTACTTTGTTAGTAGTAAACTTTCAATACTTCAATAGTTCTGCATGGAAGTACCAGCCAGCTGATATATAACTCTTTTCTGATTTAATAAATATAACTTTTTGAATTTGATATCTTGAGCAAACCCTGGTACTAGTGCAGGTAATCTGAGTAAAAATTTTTGAAAGAGCGCTACCCTTTGGAGCGATTAATGACCAAGCGTCGATCTATCTATAAGGTACCATGATAGTGCTTATATGGTGTTCTGCCATTGGTCCATAAAAGGAAAGAACTCATTGAAAGTTACTCTAGTCAGCATGAAAATTGTTTTTTGAAAGTACTGTATTCTTACAGTACTTAGTTTTCTTAAAGTCCAGTAAGAATGTATAAATTCTTCTTTTATTTTAAAGTTCAATGTATAACTAAAGCGTGCTGTAAAATCCTAACTTCTTTGCTAGATAGGTCATGTAATTTATTTTCTAAAAAAGAAGTAGATATGTTACGTGAAATAAGCCTCTAGATCATGTTTCATACATTTGTGAAATCCTGGCCTTTTAGAATCTAATAGAAACCTTTTCATTATCCAAACTGAGACAAGAAGTTCATCCTGCATGCAAAATCTCTGTGTAAATCACCTAATTTTAACCTTCTATTCACAGAAGTCTCAGTCCCTGAAAGGGAATAAGGGCAGTAACAGTATGAACAGCATGCACATTCATTCTTAGTTATTCCTTCAAAACTTACAGCTGCTGTCCGGTCCACCTCACAGCGGCTACTCAGAATGAAACAAGCTTCAGCATCATCCATTCTAGAAAAGGGGAGACAAGCCTGTTACATGCCAACAAATACTTATGTGGACTCATGTTTCACAGTTTATAGTGTTGTACACTTACAGAAACAGAATACAGAGAAATTTTAGTCAATTTGTTCTCATGCATTATCTGAACATCAGCAGCAGTCACCTTGTGCACTGACTTAGTGTGCCAGTAATTCTTCACTAGGCTGTAGGAAACCTTCTTTCCGTAGTGCCATAGAAGCTATGCCAAATTAATAAAACCAGAGAGGCCTCAAACATACCTAATTTGCGAAATAAATATTTATCTGCCATGACTGTAAAAGGTAAATAAATAGCACCAGTCTGCATAGCGTGTAAGGGTATGATGAGTTACTATTGGTAAGAATGCATAAGAGGGGGCAGATAACTTAGTATAGACCTGTCTTGCCTAGTGGTAGCAGAAGAATGGGTAGAGGTACTAGATTAATACATCTGGGATAAATAAAAAACATTTATGTGTATGTATGCATTAAATGAATTAACTGTTTCCAGTTCATGGTCTCTTTGAGAACTTTTAATGCCTAATTGTTCTCTAGCGGGTGACATAATAAAAGGAGTGGTGGTGGAAGTACAGAGAAAAACTGTCTGACTGAAGGTTTCATCCAAGTTTGCTTTTCCTCTCTTGCCTCAGATCTTGATATCCTTCTCCAGAGAATCTAACTTCACTTGCTGTTATGTGGAAATAAAGAAATGGGGACTTTGTTGACCTCTTTGGGAGGACACAACTTTATGGGCAAAGAGAAACGGGATGATCAGAATGGGTTTCCTGGGAAGGGGAAAAGTGAGAGAGAAGCTGGGGAAAATGAGCAGGAGATACACTGCCCGTTACAGCAACTCTATTCTGGAGTCTGGAATGGGACCCAAGAGTCCTAAATCTTTGGTTTCTCTGCTCTAGAAAATGGAATTGGTGGTTATCAGTAACAGTTTAGGCCATTGGGACTGTAGGCTTAGACTGACAGCCCATTCCTTTAGGTACTGTACAAACACAGAACAAAAAGACGGTCCTTGCCATATAAGCTCTAAGTGACATGACAAAGGACAACGAAAGTATATGCAGACATGTGAAACGGGAAGAAACGGTGTGACAATACCGGAATACAAAAATTACCGTGGCAGAAAGTGATCTCACCTGATAGCAGAGAACCCACCAGAGAGAGGATGCAACAGAGAATACTGTGGTTACTTTACTGGAATTACTGGGAGTTTCAGGCTAAGTGAGAATAAGGGGTCACTCCTTGATGAACTAAAGAAAGGTAAGCCACAGAAGGACTGCAACGAGGCAAAGCGATGTACTATGTAAATAATATTTCCAGAGTATTCTGAAACAAGGGTTCAGGGAGTTGAGATGATGTATGTGTTAAGAATATAAATACAATTTTAAGTGGGGCAAAAATAAGAGCTTGTGTGAGAAAACACTTGCAAGATGCAGGCTCAGTCTACACAGGATACTCTACAATATGATTCCAAGCTTATGATCCGCAGTAGGATACTGGCTTTATTTTAGTAGGAAAAAACTAAGATCTATTTACAGCTGTCTGCAACTAAACTAAAGTCTATGAATAGATATCCACAATGAGACGTCAGATAGCTTGGCCAACCTTTTAGGTTTTGACTATAGAAACAGCGATTAAATATGTGTGCGTTGTGTGACATCATTCAGAGAAAAGAAAAGAGAAGGATAAAGTCAGGTCACTGTAGATTCCTCGTAGGTACCCAGCAGTAGGAAAACAGGGGAAGCCTCAAAAGGTTAAAGTACTTGAAACGGAAAAATCACTGTAACAAAGGTAAATCAATATATCCAAAATAGTAATGCCAAATGCAGCTGATGTGGAGAAGTGAGGACAGGAGGTCACTTCCGAGTGCTGATTAGGAAGAAATCATGGGAACCGTATGAGTAGCTTCAGCTAAGTATGGGAGCAGAACTGGGGAGATAGGGTCTTAAAAAAAGTTGTAGGAAAGAAAATTCAGTGCAATTAGATGAGATTTTGATGAGAGCTGATGAGGTAATTGGGATGACACAGATGGTTTCATAAAGAAATGAAACCTCATATGAATATAGTCACCTTTTTCCCCAACGTTTTTCTGTAACTTCTTGAATCACTTCAGCCACAGATGACAAGAATAATAACCTGACATTAACATCTACAAATCTCATGAATTTGGACAACAGAAACACTAACAGCATCTGTGTTAAAAACACTTATTAGAACCCAGAGTATCCTTATGAGTAATGTTATTAAAGACCTAACAACTGAAAAAGCTTTGTCAGTTACAACATTTTTACATGCCAGAAAACTGAATCTGAGGCAAAAACCCCTGACAGCTCCACTGCTTGAGGATGGCAGAAATTATAGGGACTTTTTATACTGAAGAGAAATTTCTGAAAGGAAGAAGTATAAAGTCAAGAAAAAGAGTGGTAAAGATTACGATCTGTGATGGTTCACTAAAGAAACTGGAAGGAGAGAGTGAAACTATTTGGGGTCATGACAGAACATGGGAGAAAGTCACAGGGGAAAGAGATAAAGCATAGTAGTGTTACTTTCTAGTGCGAGTCTGCACGGAGAATGAGAGCTGGTTTAAGCAGTTACTGTGTTGTTTCAAATGCTGAAGCAGCTATAGTTTCCAGTCAGGCTGATGAACAAAGTAAGTATCAGTGTGATACCTCATGACAGAATTTGTTCTGGTTTTTTTGTTAAAGCTGAGCACATGAACACTGTTCAGAGAACACCAAAAATTTGCAAAGTGAAGGTCCAAAGGTAAGAAGCAGGAACGGATATCATTTTTGTGAAGTCAAATTGTGTTCTAGGGCATATAAAGAAAAAATACAGTCTTTTGTTAACTACTACTTACCCAGTCTGCCAAATTTTGGTATTCTTTTTTAGGGTGACCTTTATCATGTTACTTTGACATTGCATTTCACATAGAATATATGTATAAACTTTGATAACGAGAAATTTCTTGATTTTTATTTTTTAGTTGTGTTGGTAACCATTATTTTATTTATTAAAATAAGTTAACCTGTGCCTTGTTATCTTCTCAGTACATTATGTTCTTATTAAAAAGAAATACAGCAAGTGTCTTAGGTACTGGGTTATATTTCATATTAAATGTTCTATTAAATTCCCACTATGCTTCTTCCCTCAGGAGAGGTTGAAAATTATTCTGTGACAGGTACATCCAATTACATGTTCTGCAGGAAAAAGCACAGTTCCACAGCTGACTACCTCCAGGTTATTATAAGTGAAATTCAAGATTATCTTTAGGGAACAGCCTAATTTTTCTTCTCCTAATGTGTAGAACAAATGCCAGCTAAATCCCCACGTGAATTCTGTCTCGAAAACATCAAGAAAGCCAAAAAAGGGACCTCCCTCTAAAAGAAAATTGCTAATCCTGAAAAAAGCTTTATTGTATTTTCCAATTTTAAACATTCAGAAGTATTTGTTTCCTCAGTGGCAGAAATCTGAGAAGACAGAGTGCTCACTTGACTTCTCATAAATTAGATTCTTGGAAATAACTCCCCTGGGGTAAAGAAGGCTGGATGACTCAAATACTCAGACAGGTATTGGCTTAATTTTAGACATCTACCTTAGTTGCTGAGTAAGTTCTTATAAAGAACAATGCAGGTAATTTAAATCAGTTATTTGCTAAGAATCACCTTTCTCTTTCTTTGGAGAGTTTAGAGAGATGATCCTCCTATGTGAATTCCACTGTGAATTCCTTCACACCTTCAAGAGACTGAGCAGTGGTGGGGGGACTCTGACTAATGGTGTTTGACTGATGTGTTTTGATTAATGCCGTTCACCAACTGGCAGAGAGGATTGTGTAGGTGTGGTGGAAGTATGTGGTAAGAGGAAGGCCCTGAAAGAAGAGTATACAGAGGTATAGTGGGGTAGTTGCTTACACTACCAGGCTGAACTTAGGAAGAAAACTAAACTGTGCAACGGGTTCAAAGGGTGATAATTGTTTTTGTTTACTTTTTTCCTCTTCAGTTAGTCAGAAGAACTGCCATCACATTTACCATCTTAGCTCAAGGAACAGAAACAAACTCTATCATGACTAGCAGTTTTGGAATTTTCTGTGCTGCTTTTTCAGAAGAAATCACAGACCCTCTGTTTCAATATCTTCAAATACTGAGACAGAAAAGACAGTGAAGAAAAATTTGGTCAAATGAAAGAGCTTACAAATACTTGTTCCTTAAAACATTTCAGATATTAAGAAAAACAAATTATATCAAAAAGCCTGGCTTTCTGAATACACATGCTTTCCTTCTAGCACGGCTTTTGTTGTTTGTCAAACTTATTTATCAAACAGTGTGAGTGACACAAAGTAAAAACTAATATTGGTCAATATTTGCCTACTTAGCTCTCAACAGGTCTTGATCTTTTAGTGCTGAGCCTTGCAGATAGATAACTCTTTGGGACCACATTGGGATTTGTAACACCCTTCGGACCTGAGCATCCATCTCAGTAGGACACAAAATAACGACATAATAGTCCTGTCAAAAACATAAGGGGGAACAGTCATGTTATTTTTTTATGTTAACATTTATTGTTGCTAGAGAATCATTCAACAGAGACTCAGGATGTCAAAAATATCACTGCTAAGTCTCAAAATTAATAACAAAAGTTATTTGAATATATGAATTTAAATATTGAATTATTTAATAAAAATGTCTAGATAGGTGTCAACGGCTCACAAAAGACACCAGGGTGGCAACTAAAGTCCATTAAGAAACATTCTTGTTTCCATACAATCATAAATTGTTTTTAGAGACAATTTAAATTTTTGTGTTTCCAGCTGGAAAATGTAGGAAGTTTTCAACAATCCAAATGGAATTGTCTTCTCCTACATTTTTCCCCTACATTAACGGGCAGATCCCAACCCTGTTTCCTGTGCTACAGACAGTCCTTGTCAGGAAAAGTAAGGTTGCTCTGAAGTATACATGTGTGTACAGATGGAAAGGAGAGATAAAAGGAACATGAGCAGAGAGACTGAGACCTTAGGACAGGCTTGTCATAGCAGTCTTCCTTAGCACACACAGACTTTTGCAGAAAGCTTAGAGCATTTGACCCAGTGTATCTGTACCCTTCGGCTTCTCATTTCAAATGTGAAGGGAATGCATAAGTAGTATTAGGACTTCTTTGTCTCCAGTGTATCACAGAGCCTGACTCATTCTTCAGGCTAATTAACAAAATCTTGGATTTCAGTTTGTGTCTGCATCTATACAGAACTTGACTTCTTTGTGCATTGAATTCCACCTCTTACTAGCTGGTATTTTGGATTTGGGATTTGTCAAATTGCTGCTCAAAAATTTGCAGATTGTGTTTTCATGATTTTTTGCACTAGTCAAGGAACCATGTAACACAGGTTACAGAAAAACAGGTAACAGAAAAAGACATAGAGAAGATTTAATAAAAGAAATAGTCTGTAGCAAAGCTAATGATAATGAATCCAAATTACTATCTCATATAAATAAGCTTTTATATGATCAAAAATAATTCATTTGACATGTCTGCATTGCCTAGGGCATACGTGTACCCTAAGAAAATCTCTTGTGTTTAATCTTTCAAGGTCTTTGTTCTTTAAAGTACAACTATTTATTTCATAATTTCAACAATTCTGAAGGGAGCTAATCTTCCTAAGACTGACAACAAACCAGAGCAAGAGGCAGAAACCAAAAGACGCTTAGACTTATAAGGAGTTTTGGATCTAGTCCCAAAACAACAGGAAAAATAATTTTAGTACTTTCATTTATTTTCTATTCTGGGGTAGAACATGGGCAATTTCCATGGAAATACCTGTTTCTAAAAGGACTGGCATAATTCAACAAGACAGTAATTCTATCTATCTATTTACCTCAATTTAAAATTAATGTCTCCATACTGTATCTCAGCTTCTTATTGCAATTCTAGAATCCCAATTCAGCCAGCAATTCCCTACAGTTTTACAAATTAAAGGCCATTTCAGAAGGCCATCTGCAAAAAAATCAGTGGATTTTTTCTTTTTTCTTTCACTGTAAGTACCTGCAATCTGGGGTGAGCATAGAATTCATTTAAGAAATCCATAAGTAAGTCAATCTTCAGAGAGCTAACACACAGCACAACATGTTTCTCCGTCTGAGCCCTGTGTCGACTGTAGTTACCACCAGATTTTTGTCTCTCCATCCACAAATATGCCAGCTGTTCAAACTGCAAGAGATCCCAATTGGCAGTGAAACACAGACAAGCAGATGTGCAGTACAACTGTATCATGAGTTAACAATGTTGCATCATTCATCTTGTGCCCCTGTGAAAAGCCGCACTTAGCCCACAATGTCTTTTCCTTTGTAAAAATTTTTCTGGTAAAGCGGGTGAGATGAGTAATAGGGTGATCGAAAATCATGACAGTACAGCCAGTCTCGACCACACACAAACAGCAGGGAAAGTCCACTAAAATATCATGAGACCACAGTAAATCTCAACATTTCAGAAAAGAATGAAGGCTGTACTTTATTTCTTGTATTCATTTTATACCTCTGAGCTCTCTTTTTCCAGTGCCATGGGACACAAGTGCTTCCCTCAAATGAAAGGTTAAAACTTATAAAAGAAAGTATACTTAAGTGTATACTGTGACTACAGATACTTGGATAGAAGCACCATTTTACTTAGTTTGGGCAATAACTCTTCTCAAGAGATTTTATACTGTTCTGAAGGTGGCCTTCTGTATACTCTCTTATCTGTCTTGCAAATTTAAATAGAACTTAAATACGCAATTGTCAATACAGCAAATCTGCCTTTGCCAGCTGAACAATATATGCAGGCTAACAGTAAACATTGCTCTACCAGTCCAAATCTTTAAAGAGAATACTGTAGCAATCAGTGCCATTGTAACAATCTGTAATAAAACAAACAGACACTATTTCAAAGCTTCTTGTAAGTAATATGCATTTGATACTGAGCTCAACTTAGGGGTTTTTCTCATCCGCATTCAACTGACAGAGAGACTGAACTGTGAATAATAATTTATTTCATCTTAGCAGGGCAAAAGCTGAGGAGAGAATGCCTCCCACATTCTGTGTATGGAAAATATATGAAGCCCCATTATCACTACAAAGCTATAAAATAAAGTTGCTAATAATCAGTAAATTTATTTGAAAGGGCAGTAGATTCCGGGTATTTACTGGTAATGCACAGCTCTTATGTCTGAAGTCTATGTCAGAACCACCTGAAAGATGTAATTTCTATTTCCTGGAAAATTCCAAATTTTTTAAACAAAGCATGTATTACTGTCATTAGATTTCCACTGAGTGTGAATATAACTGTGATAGTGTATATCTCTGTGTATGCAAAGATCAAATATTTAGGTATAATTAAAATGTTCAAATAATTTCAAGAAAACTAATGCTGAAATCTTGAGCTTGCAACCTCTCAGGGCTTCTGTGTTCGCTCACAGTGAGCTTTAGTTCACTGTCAAAAGAAGCAGAGTCTCAAAACTATGGCTGTGTGGGAAACTTCGGAGCTTCATGGTCTAGCAAGTCTACTATCAGCTTTGATAACCCTGCACAAAGTCTTCCACACCCCCTTTTTGTGGCAGGACCCAGTGTGGAACAGTTAACATCTTGGCAGGGTTTCCTACACAATCCCAGGGTTTCTACCAGCAAGTCTAACCTAATGAGCTAGGAAAAGTTTGGTAACAAATTTAATGCAACTGATCCATGCCTTGAAAAACTTGGATTTTCCTAAATCATCCTTTTCTTGTTGAAACTGTTAGAGGTCCTAAACTTAAGTAGCCATAAAAAATTCCTAGCTGCGCTGTTGGCTCTGTTTTTGTGTCTGTGTATGTGTACCGACATACACAGCTGTGAACCCAATTTGCTTGAGTTGCAGATTTAATGAGATTTTTTTCAAGTTAGCACCGAGCTGTAAGGGTAAGAGGAAGTGGAGAGAACCAAGATTAGAAACACGGAGTGCCTGCAGAGGAAATGCTATACTCATAAAGAAAGTGCTGGCTACTGTTGTGTTTGGCTGTTTTTTTAAATTGCTTCAGCAATAACAAACCCATATCTCAGGATGAAGGAAAGGCTCTGTGGTACACGACAGGAATAGAAAGCTTTCACCAGCACTCGAAAACTGTTATTACTGCTCTGGTTTTTAGTATAAATCTAGACTATGGGAGAAAAGACAAAGGAAAAGGGAAGAAAAAAACCCCAACAAACACACAGGAGGTATAGAAGATGGTTATTTTTTCTGACATTTATATGCAATAGTAATAGTAACAATGAATTATTTCAGTTATTATTCTTTTGTTTTAGGAACAGTTCTAAAGAGAAGAAAAATCCACATTTACCTGTATGGGCAACACCACAAGAGCAACACAGATCATAATGACAACAAGCAGCTTTGAAGGCCATATCTTGGGTGTAACATCCCCAAAGCCCACAGTGGAAAATGTCACTATGCAGAAATAAAGGGAGTCAAAGAGAGTCAATCTGTTTCCTGCTCGTTCCAGATGCTGAATTCCACAAATACTATGTAGAAAAGAATGAATAAAAGACATGAAAAATAAAAACTGTACTTAGGGTCGGTTCAAGTTTGATGATTATATGTGCAGATAACTATTTATTTTCAGAATTCATTAATTACTTTGCAAAGGCATTTTTTCAAAGAAGAGTAAAAATTAGTATCACACCAGAAGTGTCTTATTAATATAACTTTCAAATGTAATTTTTAATAAAAAAACCCTCATTTTTTGACTATTTCCATATGATAGTTGCAACTTTGTTGCTAGGTTTTGCTTTAGTAGCTGTTGTGAGGGAGAGGTGGTATATAGAACATCACAGATTGACGCAATTCCTTGCTAAACCAGAACAAAACAGATGGTATATAGTTGCCACCATTCAGAATTTTTTATAAACATATTTTAACTTTTTCAGGGAGAGTTTGCTGGTATGGCCAAGCAAATGTACATACTGCTTTCTTTAAATCTATTGCTCTTTAGGTTAGTCTGCATCCCTTTCTGTGGCAAGAGTTACTAGCATGAACTAGTTGTGAGAGTACATGTTCCATACTAGCAGGATAATGTTGGTATAAATGGGTTCTGTCTAGAACAACCCGAATGTGAGAACTGCAGGCTATGGAATTGTCAGAGGAGTAAGTGCCCAGAGTCAGTCTTCAGGTAGAAGTGGAAGATGCCCTACTGGTGTGTTGACTCTGCTTGCTAAAATTACAGAATAGAAATACAAGGCCTGGTTGTCTTTGATAGCAAAATGAATGAAGTTCATTCCTTCCAGTCACACACTCCTGTGAACAAGTAAATGGCTCAAGTAAATTAGTAATTATTTACTTTTTAATCAGCATGATGTGCTTTCAGTTTTAAGAAGCACTAGCTGAATCTGTCCACGGGTCTTACTGCTATTACATACATCTGTAAAAATATTTCACTTTGAAAAAACGTATCATGCTAAAGAGCTTCCCAAGCTTAGAAGATGATCTTCCCTCATACAGTAGAATTCATTAGATCAGTTCAGGCTTTTAGATTAGATTCACCTATATGAAGCATATCAATGTGTGGACTACCCTGAATAGCGTTTTTTTCCCTTTGGAGTTAACAGACTGATTTCTACTCAGAGAATTAAGAGAAATATAATGTCGTATTTGTTAGTAAATATTCTAGAACATACCAAAGATTACTTCTTCACATGTGGTATCCAGATGGTAATAGCCAACCATTAATACCTGCCACGGTGAGATCTTTGCATCACCAGGGAGACCCTGTGTTTACAACAGCTTTAGCAGTTGTTCTGCTGTTCTCTGTTCTGTTCTCCAAAAATAATTTAGCTGTGGGCAGTGGCATTTCCAGAACATATGGATCAAATTCCCAGTTTCCTTTTCACAGTTCTAGCATTTGTAGTTTTCACACATCTCAAAATGTTCTAAAAAGGGTGGGGTTTTTTCCCCCATTGTTTGCATAAGCTTCATACTTCAGTCAGAACTGATATTTTTATATTCCTACCCAATTTGTCCCACATTTTTCACTAGAGTTGTAATCTAGATCTTCCATAATTTCACTATGTTCCCAGGTTTGGGTGGTTTTTTTTTTGTTTTGGTTTGGTTTTGTTTTTGCTTGGGTTTGTTGCAGTTTTTAGGGGTTTTGGTTGGTTTTGGTTTTGTTGTTCTGTTTTTTGTTTTTGTTTTGTTTTGTTGTTTTTTTTTTTTTTTACAAAGAGGATAATTATATTATTGTCCCTGAAAATATTAACAGAAGAACTGTAAGGAGTTAAGCTAATGAAGCTTCCTTTTTGTCTCAGACAAGGAAGTTTTTCCGCTAAATACTTTTCCAGTGCTAATTTGAAATAATGGAGTATACTGCAGAGGCATTTGTTGAAAAAATTAATTTCTTCAAAATTACTTGCACCTCATTCGCAGTTCTACCAAATTGTACTTGAAGCCCTAACCCTGAAAAAAAAGGAACAATAAATCCAAAATTAAGTTACCAAGTCTTAATTTTACTGGGTGTTTTTCCACTCTGCCTTTTGTTTTTACTAGAGGCAGAAACCACAAAACTGCAGAAAAAACTGACTTTCAAGAGGCAACCTTCTGGGAGTCTAATTACCAAGTGAAATATTATCTCTTTTACTCCTCCCCCAGGAATATTACACTTTAATCTCACCATCAGTGCCTCTAAAGAAATGTTAGTCAGCATCTATAGCATGTTCCTATCTGTTTGGGCTACCTGATTACACTGCATAGACAGTGCAGTGGAAAGTTGTCCACATGCATTAGTTACTCCATTCCCCACAACTTTCTGGTATCTTTCAATATAACCTAATTCTTTATATAAATAGCAGTATCAACTCCTTTTTTCTTGTAAATTAAGTGTTCAGCATTATTTTTAAAAGATGCATAAATACTGCATGTACCAATACAGTGTGTGTTCTTGTCCGCTTTCTCATATTTCCTCACAATGAAATATGTTGTAACTTTGATTTCATCCTTTGGCTGTTTTGATATTTCATGCTGGTGTTTTTATCTCCTTGTTCTTGTATAGAGGCTAGATTTCAAGGGTACTCCTTGTAGAGGGTAGATTTAGATTAGATATTAGGAAGACATTCTTCCCTGTGAGGGTGGTGAGGCGCTGGCACAGGTTGCCCAGAGCAGCTCTGGATGCCCCATCTCTGGCAGTGTCCCAGGTCAGGTTGGCCAGGTCATTGAGCAACCTTGTCTAGTGGAAGGTGTCCCTGCCCATGGCAGGGGGGTGGAACTTGATGATCTTTAAGGTCCTTTTCAACCCAAACCATTCTATGCTTCTATGATAAGTGTGCTTCCTCCTCCTTTTTCATCCCATGAAGAGACAATAATTAATTTAGTCATCCCTCGACAAACATAATGATTTCAAGCAGAAAGGGAATGTTCAGCAAAGGCAGTACTCACACCAACTTGTTCTTGTGGAGAAAAAAAAACGACTAATAATAAATACACAGAAAACGGCTCATTAAAACATAGGGCCAATTCAGCACTTTATCTACCAATTTTAGGTTTCCTGTAAATTGAGCGAGGCTGCCTTTTCATAGCAGATAAAACAGAATTGGTTGAACAGAGAGGAGATTTAGTACTACTAAAAAAAGCCCACAGAAACCCAAACTATAGGTCTGCTAAAGCAAAAGTAGTATCAGAAAAATTATTACAAACTTATTGAGAATGGAAGTGATTTTAAACGCTCTACTACCACTACACTTGAAAAACAAAAGGTAAAAATAGTAACATGCAATCTGAAGATTAGTCATGTTTTGTTTAGGTATCATTTGAACTTTTGAGAGTTCAATCTTTGTTTTCCTGGAAGATTTCTCTTTAATTCCAGGAATCTTTGTTTGCTTGAGTATTTTATGTGCCAACACTAACGACTGTTTGTATAAATAGCCTATCTTTACATGCAGTATAGAAATAAATACTGTAGAGTAAATTAACCCCTGAGATTAAGTCAGATTTTTATCATGCTGTGGTAGCATGTCATAGAAATAGACAGAACAAGAACCATGTGAATAGCAATTTGCAAGTACTGTACATTAACTAACCTTATTTAAAAGCAATTAATTATAATCTATTTTATATTGGTTTGCATTTTCATTTTTCAGTGTTGCCAAGTATGTCCGATTTCTACTTTTTTTTTTTTTTACTTTTAGAGAAAATTATTGCTAATAGGTACAACCTCTTGAGGTCTGCCAAGAGTTAGAGATGCTTAGGTGTCTTCAGGATTAGGCAGCAACTAACAGCATTATTTTCTTTGGACTTTAATTTTGAGCTTCAACTTGTACAATTACTTTGTTGTGTTTTAATCAGCTAGCTACACAAACTACCTAATGAATATGTTGAAATCAATGGGGATTAATTTTATTGTGTTCAGTGCTATTCTGTGGTACAGGCTCAGTGCTGATACACTACAAAACTTACATTTGAAATAACTCAGAAATATAGCCATTCTGCATATTAATTAAGTGTTTCCAGCAGTTTTTCACATCCAAAACTCTAGGTTTCCACATATCCTACCACAGAATGGTGATGTTAGAAGACATAAATAAAAATATGATTATTACATTGTTCTGTACTGCTGTTTGTATTATTTCAAAATTTTATGATGCTACTATCACAGCTATTTTTTTTCTCTTTATGAGAAAAAATGGAATGAACAATCAGTCAGCAAAATTGTTGTCAGACCACCAACTGTAGCAAATATCTATAAGTAAAATTCAAATACACCAAGATACTGAAGATGATGACAACATTAACTTTCCAGGAAACGCACGGGCAGGCACTCAAGACATATTTTACCACTATAGTTGCTATAAGTATCTGCTTAAGAAAATGAAGCTTTGGAAAAGTTCACCCAAGATGTTTAAAGAAACTTCCTCAATCTTCACACCAAAATAAAATGTGGCTATAGAATAGTTCACACTATAGTCTTGCTCTGGGAGACATGCAATATCTTTCAGTAGTCTGATAAATGCATAGAGGTTTTGCCTGAATGTAGAAAAAGGTGCTCACTACTTACCAAAGATATTAATATTAAGCTAGTGCCAGTCTTAAGTACTTGAAATGGAAGTGGTATGCTGCAGCACAAACAAACTAGTAGGCTGCAACAAGGCCATACCATTGGTCAGGTTCTACCATCTGTGTTGTATCTCCTTCCTCCAGAAGCCACATATACATACACACCACCACCACCCCCAGTGCTATTTAACTACTTAGCAGGAACGAGCTACAGCTGCACATCGTCCATGTCAATCAACCCACAGCCTTCGAGGCAAGACCACAGCTGCATGTTATCAATGCTAAACAACCCACTGCCTTCATTCCTCTACAGCGTTAGGACTAATGCTCTATCTGGAGAATGCCCTGCTTCGTACAGAGGCAAACAGTTTTTCATACTGAAGTTGTCTCTGTGGGGTGTTCAGTCTTCTCTAGGACACTGAGGTAGAGCCAGATGCAGTTTTGTCCTGTATTTTTAAATGAGACACTATTGGAAAAGCAATTCTAAGTCTTTGTAGAATTAGCATACACACAAACCATTAAACACTCAATTTACACTTCAGAAAACTGCACTGAATATGGTATGACTGCAGTGACTAATTTAAAGCATATATACATATAAATATGTATAAGATACATATAGAAATATTGTATGCTGACTTCCAAATGATAATACATGTCCTCTGAATTTTAATTACCTTTTTCCTATGAGACACAGCTGAGCTCTGTAGTCTGGCCCTACAAAAGGTGAAGCTGTTGCTGCTAACCACCTTACCTATGACCTAAACTCCTGATGTTTTCTGCTAGAATCTCTGAGTCTTGTGTAAGTAATGAGGAAGAGGCAAAGAAAGAGAACAAGGAATGAGCAGAAACTACAGCACATAAATGAGTGAAGAGACAATCAGAAAATACTCTGATCAATAATAAAATATCTATCCTGCCCAAACACCCAGAAGCTGAGGTTTTAAGTTGCCAAAAACCAAATGCTTCAACTTTTTCCAAGCCTTATGATGCTTTCTCTGGTCTTTTAAAATATCTGGGGCTTTTTCTTGAGCATTTATTTTCTGAAAAGCAACTTTCCATAAACAGTATTAAAATAGAAATAAAAAAATACATAAATAAATAAACTGAGTAGTCTAAGTAGATGTGTAATTTTCAAATGTTAAAATGACAGAATCTGGTACAATGTATCATGTATAATATATGCAATTTAAGAATTACAATGAGAAATTACAATTTGCACCTTTAATTACATATAGAAGGCTTTAAAGGTGTGGGAATAATTGAATTCCAGGACATAAAATGGTTAATGCATACAAGACAGTGAAAGGAATGAGGGAGAAACACTGACTTGAAAGAAGACGAAGGTTGTTACAGTATCTTCAAAGTAAGACAGTAGAGAAATACATTTGCTATCCCTAGTTGGTAACAAATGATGCTGTGAATGCAGTAGATCATGCTGAAATGTATTTACTGACTGGACAAAAAATAAAAAAAAACCAACTTCTGGACATTGTGGCTTCTTAATATTCAAGGACAAAATTAATGTTACGTATCTCAGACATTTTTGCAACACTTAACATCACTTTATCAGAAAGTCCAATGTAAATCTTTCTATTTTTCCAGAATATTTTCTTTTCACAGACCAGCACATATTCATACAACACTCTCCCTTTTTTTCAGAATCATGGTAGTGAAGGGACTCATTACATCCACAGACTTGGAATCAAGCTCTCTGGTTCTGTGGGACTTTGAATACAAGCTGAGGTAGGGGTGCAGAACTTTCTTTCACTGCACAGAAATCCCACCATGTCAGAAATGAATTCTGAATGTCACTTCAGCCAGAAAGGTCACTTTTTTTTCTGTATTCCAACTGTATCGTTATCCTAAATTATGGTGCTTTAATAATAAGCATTATTGTTTACCCATAGTGCCTAACACAAGCATCTTCCTTCCCCAAAGATCAGTATGTTATATGCAGCTAATGGTTGCAAAAGCTCAACTTATAAAAATAAACTTCCACTAGTAAGCCATGTGATTTCTAGAAACTGCAGAACATCTTGGTAAGCAGAATAGGATATTATGAAATGACCAACTGTTTATAAATATTTGTTGAAACTGAGTGAGAACTTTTCTACTCCTGCTGCTGCATCTTGTGAAATGAGAAGTGGAGCTGCAATAAAACAACCCTGGTCATTGAGACGGCACAAGTGGAGTCCCACTGCGGGCAGCATTCAGCTCAGCCCATTCCCCTAAAAAGGTCTGTGCACCCTTCAGTCTGTAAGTCCAAAGAACTACCTGTATTTTTGCATGCTTTCAGTTTGCCCCAGAGCTCCCCAGAGCCTTGACGTTAAACAAAGTAAGCCATGGCATTCCAACATCAGTGGATCAATCCTGCTGCAGCTGGAGTCTGAAGTAGCCAGCAACTCTTCAGGAAATCAGTCACGCAGTCAGTACTGCAACCACCAGACACCCTGCACCTGCAGGGCATCACAGAATTAGGTAATACTACATACCTTGCCTTTCTCAGGAAGAATAATTAGGTAATCTATTTATAATATTCAGAAATCATATGTGCTGTGCTGGAAAATTCAAATGCAGACTTCTAATTTAATACACCCACTATGTTACGCTTTGGACCATGACATTCCTTGTGATGGTTTTGAAACACCCTTAAGGGTGCAACAGTTGTCATGCAAACCGCCCACAACCCCTTGATCAAACTGAATTAACAATTGAAAGACTCATTATCTAAATATTTATTAAATGTGTAAGAATTAACTAACCCATGTAGAATCAGGATAGGAATTGGAGGCATAGGTATTGATTATGACCAGGTATATATATATATATATTTCATTTCCTAGTGACAAGAGTGCAGTCCACAGTTATCCTCTTAGCATAAATTATAAAAATTAATAAAAATCCTAAAAAATATGAAGAAAACCTCAAAAAAATGCTAATGAACTCTAGGACTGTGTTTGGTATCTGTCTGAACCTAAGTTTGTTTTGGGGTAAATCATTGAAAATTATATCCAATTTCCAAAGCCTGGTTATTGGACCACTACCACTACAGAAGTTGTTTAATTATGTACCTGACAGATTTTAAACATGCTAAACTTGGATTTTAATAATCAGATTTGTTAAAAAAAATAAAAATTTTTGAATCATAGAAGGTTAGCTAAGAGAAGCCAATAGTAATAAAGAAATGGAAACTAAATTTTTTTAAATTCTAAGATCAGGTTATATCTACTGTGGAAGCACTGCTGCGTATCTTTCTTTTATTATTTGCTCCTTTGGTTAGATTGCTACTGGTGATATGGAAGATCCAGCTTCATATTCGTCATCTATGACTGAATTCAAACACATCCCGTTTCTTTCGTCTTTATGACGGTGATGGAGAGAGATGGTAAGAAGAGTAAAAAGATTCTCAAGTTGGATGGATGAAGCTTCTGAAAGGACTGACACAGAAAAAAAGGCCATATTGGATTAGGCAAAAGTAATTAGACACTCTAATTCAGTGTCCTGCTTCTACTGGGAGGAGTAACACATTTTTAATGAAAGAATAAACAAAACCAGTATGGAAGGATTCTCCCCTGAAACACTCTGTCTGCATTAAAAGAACCTGTAGTAATAACTCTATGCGTAGCTTACTTGTGGTGCAAGAACAGACTTTCTCTGATGTCGGCTGAATCAGCTCCGTGTCCCTCCTAGCCTAAGTACACTGCAGTCTCATTACAAACATTTTTGTCGTAAACAAGCCTGCAGTTCCTGACCTTGAAGTATCCTCTCTAATGCTACATGTATTCTCAATGGAGTGTGCTTGATTATACTCACGATTTAAAGGAAGAGCACGGGTTGTATCAGGATGACCAAAAAACAGCAAGCATACGTGTAAGTGAAGAGGGGAGCCAATTCAAGTAGCCAGCAAAATAATACAGGATTACTGATCATAATACTGGAAAGATGAAGGCAGGGGAGGAAGAAGAAGATCACCGTGACTGACAGCACACTATATAGTTCAGTCTCTGCTATGTTTTGTCTGGCATGCGATTGCTTAGTCCATGGAGAACATTCAGGAAGATTTTATACTTAGTACATGCTCACTACAGACCTTAAAATTAGACTTCCACTCTGAATATTCAAGATGAAGTATTTCATGTTCACTTTGAAGTTGCTTGAATCTTTATTTTCTGCATTTTTTTTTCTTTTTTAGTTTTAGCAAATGAACAAAAAGAGATCGAGTAAAGGAGCACAGCTGAAACATGACCCACAATCGTTCTTTCTGCCGTATTTATCTAATTCTAGTAAATGTACATACATGCTCACATGAAGCTCTACCTTCTCATCAATGATTTTATTTTTAACTTCTTTGCATAAAATACTTTCATGACTGTTTTCACGGCTTATCACCAATGATAAAAAACTTGCAAAACAGAGGACTGTATTTAATTTGTTGATATTAACACACTCTAAATTGAAAAGCAAATTAAGTACCTGTGCTTGTTCTCAGCAGTTGAGTAAGGTTCATCATAAATGTAGGCCAGTAATAATAGATGTTGTGAAAATATGAAAAGGTAATTCAAAAGTTTATTGGAAGGCCATGAAGTGTTTGGTTCTTACACTGTGGAGTTAAGCAAAGCAGTAGAATGCATGCAATTATAGGAGACAGTAATGTATTGGACACCTTTAAATAGCCTCATCCCTCACATGATTTCGTAATCCTTTTGTAATATATTAGTAAACATACTGCTTTGCTGTAGAATCACATATGGTATTCTGTGCCCAAAGGAACCAACAATTTGATTTCACACCTCTTGTTAAATTTTCAGTCTGCAAAGTCAACCCACGGTTTGTACTTAATTGTTTACTAAATGAATACCAATTATTTTTCTTCCTTATTCTGTGACTCAGGCACTTCCACTATAATGCACAGTATATATAATTTTTCATCTATATTGCAGAAATGTGCCACTTCCACAAACAGAAAAAACATAACTATGTTTTTGCAAAGAATGGGAGCATACATCCAACTTTAAGCTTACATTTGAGTTTCTTTACAAATATACAGTTAGATATTTTAATGAGGTTGAGAGGTAACAAAACTCAATATAAACTAGTATTTTTAACTTTTTTTAGGAGAAGGTTTTAATTGCCAAAGTACAGAACTCATTAATCAGAGTGCTGTTTATTTGGATTACACCCAAAAGGGTCTTTATTTACAGACTTCTACTTTGTGGGGGAGAGGGGGAATGGAAAGCAGTATCTGTTAACAGTGCTAGAAATACAAATTTATTGGAGATAAGATACCATTTAGAGATTAAACTTTTAACACTCCTTGACATCAAGCTGACATTTAATTTTTGTGACTAGGTCACATGATTGACAGACTTGTATGTTATGGTAAAGACTTTTGTTGAAGTCCAGGAGAAATTTTCAGAGATTGAGTTTACAAGTAACATTTTTGTAATGAACCATACTTTTTATTCTTCACTTCCTTTACTTAAGCTCAGTAAGTGACTCTGGTACATGACATCCCTGGCATGTTTTGCTTGCTTTTTTCCATCTATTGCAAATGCAAAAAATATCACACACAGGTGAATTCAAGGAATCCATGGACATTTAAATTTTACATGTATTTGTTTTTCACCCAAACATGATATTATGTTGGATGTCTGCCTACACCTCTCATCTTCACCTCTTTAAAAAACATCTGCCTAAACATTACAGCAACTTCTAATGGAATACCTAGTATACAGAAGAGAAAAATGAGAATTTTTGACTTTTAAAATCCATTGTAAATGCACTAGCATCTGTCTTCTTTTAGATCACCTCATATCACATCCCTAGTTCTGGCAAAGCCTCTGAGATGTCCCTTCAATATTCCATAAAGATATGCCTAATACAAACAGAGTGTAAGTGACTAATTTCTGGTAGCTGGTGCCAGCTTCTGTTAGTATGCCCAAAGTTGTATCACTATCTTTTTAAACTGTACTTTCTGATATGAGAAATTCTAACTTTGCTAAACTTCACACCCTTAAAATACAGTTGAAATATGAAATGGACAATGTAAGTGAAGAAATCACTAAAGAATTATATTGATCACAAATCACCATAATGAGTTACTGCTCATCAGAGAACCAGAGTAACTGATGGCATCTGATAATACAGTTAAATTTGTTAGTGTAAATCACCATAAACACCAAATTTTAGTAAAGTAAAATAAACAGTTTGTCAGCCTAATGAATCAGTCAATGAAAGATTTTTATTTTTTTTTAAACGTCTGGATGCTAACGACAACCTCAATTCTGAGCCAGGAATTGTGAGTAATGATGGTTTGCTGCCAGGCATTGAATTTTAAATGGTGAAGTAGCATCTTCAACATAATTAGTCATCTGTTGTTACACATGGCATTCTATTTGCTACTGCCTAAAATGATATAACATTCTGAAAGACAGCATGCAACTATCGGGATTTTGTTTTTACTGCAAAGTGCAAATACAATGCCTTCATGTAATAAAGGAGATGGAAGACAGAGGTTTTTAATACTTACTCTATATAACAAATTGCCCCTTTAAGGAGAATACCTGCTTTTATTGAAGTCCTCGCAAAACCAAAGCAAAACCTAAGATTTCTTTTACCCATATGATGATACAGTATTTCACAGCCTGAAGATTCTGGTTGTATTCCAGATCAACTTTTATTCTAGCATTTTATTTTAGCAAAGTTATTCTTGTCACCTCTGTTCTGAAAGTAACATGCATATTTGGCATATGTAACATCTACATTTTCACACAAGGTATCTACTTACAAGCCTGTGATTCAGCAGCAGGTGTATGTGTGCATGCATGTTTATAAACCAATGGAAAGCTTACTAGAGAACCCACACCCTAATTTGCATCCCTTTGCATGCCTGCTGCGTTTACCTCCATAGTTCCCTTTGTCTCAATCCCCAAAACCTTTTCTCTGACTGCATTTTTTCTTTGGATCTTTTTCAAGTACTGATACTTTTGAAGACAGACATATCTCAAACGCATATTGCACGCATTAAAATATGGTAATTGATGATTTTGTAATGAAATATGGCATTCTATTTCTCTTTGATATCTTATTTGTTCATGCTATTTGGATAATCACTTCCAGATTTTCAATAAATCGCCCTTTATTACATCATGGGGTTCACATGACAATTACAGAATTATATTTTGTGGCCCTAGTTCTGTCCTTATGTACACCAGTGTGACACAGAAAATCAAAGCAGGCTTTACTAATTTAATTGTTAATTTTACTAAAACTTTACATATTCCTTAAAGTCACTCTATCTTGTGGTATGCTCTTGCAGATGAACAAGGACAAGATTGCATTTAGATTAACTTTGAGGAATTTTATGTGTTGCTTTACACATGCTGGCAAGCCATAATTAGCTAATAGTGGTAGCAGCTTGATTTTATTTATCTCCCACAGAATTCAAAATATAATTCCCAATGAAAAGATGCTATGGAGATGTAGTCTTTTAGCATTGTATTTCTAACAGTCCAAGTGCTATATGACTCAAAATAATTTACCTTTTTTCCTCTTTTCATAACGGCAATTGGCCTTTACTTCCAGAACAACCTTTACTTGTCATGGTATCTGGAAATATTATTAGTGTTTTACAAGATATGATAATAAAGGTCAAAAAATTCTTCGCCCAATGGCATATTCAGAATGCATAATATTTTGTGTAAATAATTTGTATCCCAAATATTCTCAGTGCATCTTCAAAGAAAACTTGTCAAGATTATTCTGAATATTAGCAGCATTTGTTATCTGAGACACATTTTTACATCATGTGAAACTTACGGGGAAAATACTGGGAAAGAACTTGAGAGACATTTTATCTCCTTATTGGGCAGGAGTTTGCTTTTGAATCTATTTTTACACGTTACTTAAAAATGCATATTCTGATGAATTTTCAGTACCTTCACATAGCAGAAAAGATTATTAGAAGAGACTGATCACAAATGATTCACAAGATAGAGGCTGGAACTTTCAGAATGGCAAGTAATTAAATGTCTAACTCCCACCAAGAGTAAAAGTCTTGCAAGCCGTGCTGAAAATTCTTCCTAGTATCAATTAATAAGACTGATTTAAAGAACACACTACTAGACTGTGACATTTCCATTGCATTAATTGCTGACGGCTGATTTACTCATACAAAATATTAAAATATTGTGTGGTACAATAATAGAGAACAGAAAATGTGGATAAATTTATGTTGTCTTTCAAATTTATTCAACTTTAACTTTGCCCACCTTTATCTTAAATTTAGTCTGGAACTAACGATTTTCAGGTTAATAAATGATCCACAACCTGTGCTAGAAAATCAGCACAGCTTTGATTGTAACTTGAAAATATTACAAGTACCTGAAGCTCCGACTCATCTTCCAGGGTGCAATAAAGCAACAGAAATCTCTCAATCATATTGTTTACTTCCTTAATTTAATATTTAGATTTCTATTTAAAAAATAGAAGGATTTGTTTATAAATAATACGATGTTGACACTCCATTTTATAGAGGTTTTATGAAGTGTAGCTTTCTGAGCTACCATTGTGTCTTTCTGATTATTTTTTATTTTCAGAAGACGACAAGATGACTACAAATGTATCTGTCACAGCCAGAAGATAATTTAGATTGAACTCGCTAACCTTTGACTTTCTTCCACAGACCACAATAAATAGACTATTGGAATTATTGTTAATTTCACCGGTGTCAGTGTCTAGTTTCAAATGTTCCATTACATCAGTTACACAAAGAATTCCCCGCTTGTCGCATGGGAAAGATGCTGACCTAATTATTTTAGAAATATGGAGAAACATCTAAAAAGATTAACAAAGGAAATATTATGTCACTACCAAATTCATAACTAAAATAGCATGAAAATCACTGTATAATTACCTAGGTTTCCATAGAAACCATGTTTGATGGGTAGCCAAAAAGACTTCTGATTGGGCTTCACTACTTCTGCTCTCCCTACAATAAACACTTCTGCCTCTCACAAACAACTAACCAATTTTTCAGTTGCCTAAGTCCATGTCCTCTTTAAGCAGCACTCTTAACAGCTCTAATCACCCATATGCTTTTTTAAGATCTGAACTCTTGAACTTACACACGTAAAAATATTTTTACAAATGTGTTATAACAATTACCATGGTATCCACTAAAGGGGAAAGAAAGAAAATAAATTTATACATGGTAATATTTTTGTGTTGTCACAATACAACAGTTGCCTAAAAATGTGCAAAAGCATTAATCCAATAAACGAGTTTGGGGTTTTATTGCATTTTCTCATTGTAATTTTTCATTCTCATCGCGCCTTCTCAAAGGCTTTGGCCCTTAAGCACTAGTAATACAGATGTAAGCAAATGGTCCCCAGTGCTAGCAAAGGTAAAAAAGGCGTGGCCCAACCCGTAAGTCCGTATTCCATTAGAAACAGCAAGAATTTTATCTGAATTTGTGTTTAACATAAATAATCTAGATTAACAACTATTTGTGGCAAGCCTCTGTTTTCACATGCGTCCCATACAGCAGATTTTAGCAAAGCCACCTCAGAAATTTCTATACCCAAGAAATATACTGTACAGTGTGTTTCTCCTCCAAAAGCTGATGAAAATGTTGTCCTTGAGGTGATGCACACAGCTTTTCCCAGAAAGCGATACTTCAGATAAAGTCTAATCGAATTGATAGATTATTTGTTTGCAAATGACAAATGGGTATTTTAAGAAATGCTTTGTTATTGGCGTTCTGGAGGCTGCACAGCCTTTTCATTGTTTCATCACGTAAGGAAGAGTTAAGGTACTGCCCGAAGCAGACTTCAGTTCTAATGGTACTGACCCACAGGAAAACTACCCTTACACGCTGCCTCGATCCCAGCAATTGAGAAGTAGGACAAGAGTAGGGTGGAAGTTGAAAACAATGGATTTACAAGGTACTACATATTCTACCTGGCCTACTTCTAGATTTCTTTATGTTTGAAGAGCGCTGTATAGGAATATTTCAAAACAGAAAATACAGAGATCCCTTGTTTGAAACAAGCAAGTTCCTGACAGATTTGCTTTATTTCAAAGAAAGAAAAGCACAAGCACTATTATTTTAATACCTTGTGGGATTTTTTTTAAAAAATTGAATAATTTATTTTGTATTATTTACAGTTACTTAAGAGCTTTCAATTAATGTTCTATCATATTCTGGGATTTAAGTTCTGCAACTCCTGTTTAGTCCATTAGAGCCTGAGACTTCGTGTGCTTTTACCACTTCAGAATAATTGGATCTTATCAAACTAAACTACAGAACTACAGTTTATTTTTGTGCTCTTTTTGAATGCAGAAAATCTCTTTAAATCAAACTGAGACTGGGCCCGAGCACTGAGAGTGCTGTAGAACAAAACATAACATTACAGAAAGAACTGTAGACCCAAAAAACACATTTTATTCTACATTATGTAATCCACCAACACTCCTCAAGTTCATCCTACTTAATGCTAGGCATCTTTCTTGGAGAACTGCCATTGTAGGCTCCTGATATAATCAACACAGAAGGGCAGAGAAGCACAGACCTCCATGTGGTGATTAAGTTCCCTTCGCATCTGCATTACCCTCTAAGGTGTCTGCCTCTACTTATTGATAATAAAGGGAACCAGAGTACTGAGATGACTTATTTTGACTAACCTTATGTGGATTGATCCTTTTTTGTTTGGTTGGGTTTTTTCTGTAACCTAAGTGTTCCAGATCTGAAGGTATTAGTTTGTCTTGTTTGGACTAGACTGTTGTCTGGATTTGTTTTCATCCTTACAAGGAACTTACACTGTTCCCTCCAGATGAGAATTTTGATTGTGTAATTGACATTGAGGCTACAGTACTGGCATACTATGTTTATTCTGTAAATCAGTGTATGGAAAAATCCTAATTTTCTGATGTTGAAAGCACCGAAGGGTAAAAAATGTTAAGACTGACCTCAGTGAGCTTTCAAAGAAGACACAAGCAAAGTCTGTGCAGGTTTCTTAGTCTCCAGTATGAAAAAAATAAACGTCCATCTCAGTTTGTAGCCACCTTTTTCACAAGCTAATCATTCTACACTGGTGATATATGAGTAACACTGATTTAAAAAGCAAAGTAAGTCTTAATAGATGATTCACTGTGTCACAGAAAGATGCCTGAAATAGTCATTCAGTGTCATTTTTCTTCTTGTACAGTTTACAGAAATAATTAGTATTCCATTTGACAAACAAGTGCAAACATCCATTAGCTAAATGACACAACATATACTTTGACTAGGTCTGTAACTTTCACTAAAACTCTATCAACAGAGATTGCTGAACAGTCTGTATACATCTTTCAGTATATATACAATTGCTCTGGTTAGGAGGCCTCTGAGGTATTTAAAGAAGGAAAAATTATTGGATAGCTTAATCTGTCTTGGAAATCAGAAGAAAAGAGAAAAAAATATCCTGGTATATAATCTGTAAACTACAGATACACGGAGTTGGTCTTATGAATTTATTGTTCTGCATATGAGTTCTACTCCCAGATCCATACACAATTATCATCAAAAATCAAGGAGTGGAATAGACAAAAAAATTTATTATATGATTACTGTTTATTCTGTAATAACGTTGAACTATATACAAAAATACAGAAGGAGCCTTTTCCCACTATATTGAGTGCAAAGAACAGCTTGAATAATGATCTCTAAGAACTGTGAGATCAGCCAATTAGCTGTAAACACTAGATAATTTATTTTTTTCAACTTTTCATCTGAAAGCTTGCACCTGAGTTATAAGCCTTAAGTTGTAATGCATCTACAGGTGTAACCACCACTTGTAACATTCTGTTGTGGATATGTAACTGACAGGTTTGCTGATGATGCATGAGGCAGAATTTAATAAATTTTATGTGGATTTTCTGCTTGCTATGGTAGAAGTTATTCTGAAAATACTTATTATATGCAGACAGAAGGAAAGTTGAGGAGCTCCTTTATATGCATTTATAATTTTTTTAACAGTTTTCTATAATACACCATTTTATAGCAGCTATGATGCATAAGATAGATCCCTCAAACTGATCTTTAAAGAAAACTTCTGTTGAGAAAGACCACCAGTCAAATGGTAACAAATGCAATGCTGTTGGCTACACATTAGAAGAACAAGTAGAAGTAGAAATGTACTAGGCTTAGAAATACCAAATTTTCTCCCTCCGTTGTAAACCATCAGGAGAGACCAGGAGGTCCAGCCAGGTTCTTCCCCAGGATCCTGGCTGTGCTGAGGCACTTCTGAGTGACTGAGACTAAACAGTTCTTCCACATTTGAGAGAGCGTAATTTAAGCTCTGGCTAGACAGATAGATGTCAGATGCACATTCCTACTCACTGAACTTGCACCCATACAAAGATCAGACATAAGTGTCTTCTGATATAAATACCCTCTTACTCTATAAACACACAAACTTTCAGAAAAGATCCTACAATATACATTCTGCAGCAAAACTGTACTTTCAGAAATTTCAGTGGAGACATGTCAGCTCCAATATGCTTGTACATATCCAGCTGTTTTGTACTCCATGCAGAACTACAGGTTTCTGTTGTCGTACATGGAAGTAAAGAAAGAATCTCTTTCACACCTCAGCAAAAAACTACTTTTAAATACGTTCAAAATATACCTAAAATTCTGAAAAGTTGATTAAGGAGCATATCTTCTAGATACGAACTAATCACTGGGAAGTAGATATGTTTCAGCATTTATTTATTTTACACCTTCTCATAGCAATGACCATCAAAAGTCTTACAAAAGGTTTCGGTCTCGAACCAGCAAGAAAGCACTTTCTCAGTGCACCAGTCTAACTGAACCAATAAAAAATGGAAGTAGAAAGAACAGTCTTTCTGTCCTTCATACCATCTTGGACTTCTTATAAAATGGTGTAATGCCCATATGAAGCTACATGCCAACCCTTTCTATGTATCTGACAAAAAAGCATGGTTTTGAAAAGGACCCTATGTTGTAAAATTATATTGACTTCAGAAGTGCTGAGAAGCCAATGTTTCTATTGAAGCAGATGGTAAAAGCAAGCCCGTCAGCCACAACTAAGAGGGGCTGTGGTATTACAATTTAATCCACACAGTGACTGAAAGTCGTTGGTGAGAGGGGGACACAGTGAGGACAGTTATCAGTGGTGCCAAAAGCACACCAGGAGCATGTCCCCATGGTACTGAATATCTCTAATGGGAAAGTGCTTTGAAACTGTAAGCACTGTATTCAAGCTACTGATCTAGGCTTATTAATTTTACATTACTGAAGCTATGGTACTTCACTGACCAAGGTAGTATCTCTAAATGTAACCAACACATAATTATGAAACCAGACCAGTGCTAGCTCAGAATTTTTTTGTGTTGTGCTCCATTACATGTATGGATAAGTCTAGTGCTGGCTCCCGTAATTATTTGGGGGGAATGCACTTGGTTACTCCTTGCTGTTGCAGAAAATGCGAAAGATCAACCTGGTGAAAGCCATCCTTAAGTGGACAGATTCTGGAAATGGACTTTGCTCCTCTTTCAGCACGAAGAAACTCATGTAAGCTCTAAATGATGTCTCTTAAAATGAAACACTGTCTCAAATTCCCCATACACACAACATAATAAAAAAGATTAAGCTAAGAATTTTGACTGTTTATAGAGAAATTTTTAGATTTTTTTAAACATATACTCTGTAATATAAAATCATACATAGCTGGGTAAAAAACTGTAAAAATGCTACTATGTGTGTTCATGTAAGCAATAGTAACAATTGCCTGAACAGAACTCTGGCTTAGGCAAGCTGCAGATGCTTGAACAACTGTTTTTATAATTCCAAAACTCCTTGATTTCCTTAGTTATTGCATTACAGGGTGTTTTCACCCTATTTAGCTTATTTTGCAGTCTAGAAGGGTCAATGTTAGGTCAGTATTTAATACGAGCTGGTATCTGTGGCTGTTGAGACCAGACATAATTACTGTAGGTGAGCTTGCCATTTTCTGCATGTTTACTGTCAGTTATCAAAATGCCTGGTGGTGAGCATGATGTTCTTTCTGTTCAGCTGCAGCTTCTATGCCTCATTCAATCAGGGATCATCACAGTGAGTTCTTAGGAAACAATCTTGTTAACTAGCTTACTTCAGTGAGAACTAGATACAGCTTTTTTGCAGCAGTTCAGTAAAATATTGAAGTAGGTTAGTGAAAAAAGGTAAGGCGTATTTACTACAGAGCACTTTTTATTGTAAAAAAAATTAAAAGCAAAATTAGACCCAATTAAAAATGTCCAAATGCTACAGCGATAGAATGTTATGCATTCTGGTTCAAGTATTGTAGTCCTTATTCATATAAAATTTCCTCTCAAAGGGCCATAATACCAAATTTAATCCCAGGTAAATTCGTTATTGTTTAGAACTTGCAGCATTTGTCATTATGCAGTTGTGAGGCCATAAGACAAAGAGTAAAATCAGACCATTTGGTTAGCCACTAGCTAGAACAAACAACTCCTCTTGAATAAAGGACCCAAAGGGACAAGACTGGAAAAAGCCATTATTTGTTTATTACCAAAAACATTTGGCAGCATGTAACAGTGGCTATCATAAAAACAAGCTAGAGAAATAAAGTAACAGAAAATCACAGTGTCTTCAAAATGACGGACCAAACTTTACGAGTGTGCTGACCCAAAGGCAGCCTGTCTGGCCACATGCATAGAGGTGGTTCAGCCTTTCCACACAGCAGCATCTCTCTTCACTGCCCCTTTCTGCACTCTCTTGTAACACACACATTCTTCCTCTATTTTTTTTTCTCTCCCAGACACGATACTCACTTCTCAGACACTACTGCTCAGAAAATTCTGTATGTTAAGTAAGCTACCAAGTTACATTACAACCACTGTGCATTTATACAGACATAAGCATGACCATACTCCATACTACCAGAGACCAAAGACTCATGTAGTCTACTTTATCTGTCTCCAGCCCTGGTCAACAGCAGATCCCTAAGGCATACAACAAAAACGGAGCAATCAGGTGGTGTTTCCTGTGGATCTTTTCCTAGCCTCCAGTAGCCTGTAGCTCATGGATTCCATTAACCAAGTATGTTTACATTTAATGCCCTCAAAATTTTTTCCTTAATGTTTCCCAAACTCCCACAAATTTTAAGTTTTCCAGGTTTTGCAGCAAAAAAAGTTACTCAGAGTAACACATTTAATCTACTATCCACTACTTTCTGTAACCTAGATAAATAAAACCTATATTTTCTGGAATCTAGATTATTAACAGCTGTCCCCAAGGTCCCTTTGTGAACCTGACTTGGTCACCAGAGCAATAAGGCTGAGATCTTGCATATTTTTCTCTGTCTGGCCTATCAGTCAGAGGAAGGTGACCTTAGTACTCTTCGAAACTGAGTGACTTTTCTGCTGAGATTGCTTTCTTGGTGTGCATGTAAATTTCCTCCTTTCTCCCGTGTTTTTTCATCATCTGTACTTCCTTCCTTAGGCTGAGAATGATTCCCTTTCCCATGCATGCAGTTCTGTTTCCAAACCCAGTGTGTCAGGACCCCAGTAGTACCAGGTACTAGTTAACACTTTCATTTCAAGTACATTACTCTTTATATTTCAATGCATGATTTCCACAATGCCTGTTTTATCACCATGTAGTAAAGGAAGAAAAGCCAATATATAATAAAAACAACGGGGGGTTGGCCACTTACCAAGTGAAGATAAGACACAGTAAGGTAGATATTAAAATGAGGACCTGGTTAAACATTGCAGACTGTGTGCGCTGGATGGCTCTGTGAAGATCATTCTATATTAATGGAAAATAGGTGTTATATTTTGTTTTCAATTAATAAGGCATGAGCTGATTCTATAGAAGAATTATATAGTGCCTTGATAAAATGCAGTCATTCAAAACCACTCTAGAATTTGCTGATCATATAGAAGTCTGTGAAAGAGCCAGCTGTGATTCTGTGATTATTTAACTAGTTCTTTGTTCATCCTTGCACAAGCCTGATACTATTGGAAGCTGCCCTAAGGTCTGTCTGCTTATGTCTAACTTACAAATTACAGGCTGCAAGGACCAATTAAGGCATAGCAGTTGAGTTCCCTGCAATTGTATATGAACGGAAGAGCAGCAAAAGAATTAGCTATTCCAGCTTTCCCTGTTGGCACAGTAACAATTTCTACTAATTGAGATTTCACTTGATGTCTTAATTTTTGATAATTGTAATGCAGAAAGAAGTTTAGCAATGCTTGACCATTTGTATCATCTAAATACACACCTAGTTAGCTGTCTATTAAATCTGGATGGTGTACTGCACTGTGAAAATCCTACTAAAGACAACATACTAAAAAAATAGAAAGTCAAAAATAGTTATTTCCTTTTTCATACTTACAATCATATTCTCTAAAGCATGCTTTGCCAGCCAACAATTTAAAAATACAGGAATAAACAGGTTTCTTAGGACTGGCCAGAAAATCTGAAAGAAAAATTAACAAATTTGTTAAACGCTTTTCTATTCAAGGATAGAGCTTTTCTATTCAAGCAGCAATGAAACACTTGGGAAAAATTATTATTAACGTGTTTCTAATGTGAGATATGGCTTTAAATAATATTTTTTTTCCTTTGTGATTAACTGTATGTAAGATAATTTGATAAAATAAGCACAGTCAATTTTCATTGCAGACACCAGATATTCTTAGATTTTTTTAATCTAGCTAGTCTATTTTATTAATTGTGTTGTAGTTTGACTTAGAAGGTTTTGTTTTTATTTATCCCCTATTGGGGAGGAAGGGGAAACTGATCTGTATTATTACTTCATTCATGTAGCTAACTATCTTCTTCTTCTTGTTGACAGATTTCTGTTCCCACAGACACAAATCTGTCATCCATATATTGTTCAAATTTACTTCAATAAAAATTAAAAGTATTTGGGCAGCTATGAAAGTGCAATGTGCAAATGTATTAATTCAAATATGATTACCGTGATGATGAAAGGGACAGCATTAATTATTTCCAGGAGAAAGGGTATTCTCAGGATTTGTTCCCAGATATTTCCCTTCAATGAAAAGAAAAAAAACCCCATCATGTCACAGTAGGCTTACGTATAGTTCTGATGAGAAATATTTGTGATATTCCAATGTCACATAGGGAGTCTCTCCCACTAGCTGAATTTCAGAAAGACCATTCATCTCAGATTTAAACACATACGTCAAAAGTGAATATAGAGTACAGGCCACTCTGGCCTATTTTTCTACTGTTTATCATAATGTACTGCACAGGTAAAAATATGTAATTTTAAACCTGCATTTTCACTAGAGCAGGTCTCTATTTCCATATGACCATATACTTCCTTGCTATGACCTAGTTAGTAACATAGCTCAAATGAAGATTTTTAATTGCATTAACTAGTCAACTCATTCTCTCAGCTAATGAGGACATGCATTTATCTCAGAGAATAATATGCTCCTGTTTTCTACTATTGCATTTTTAGGTACCTTGGAATCATACACAGACATCTTACCTCTGCTTTTTTGTTCTTCAAAGGTTAGTTTACTTTCATTTTTACATGCAGACTTACACACAGATAAGAAGTTCCTGTCCTAAGGAATCTATCTGTTTAATAACTCGTTTTCCAGTGACTCTTCATACAAGTAGCAGACTGCCTTGCTGGCAAATTCTTTTACCTACAACTATTTCTACTTCTTTTTCTTAGAAGACTCTAAATATTTACAATCCTGCATGCTATAGCTTTTGATGGTGCCAAAGCTTTCCTTACCTTAATGCTTATTGTCTTAAGAGTGTCTAAAAACTAGAGACAAAGCCCTAATACAGCGTAAGAGTTGCTTATCCAAAGGACGTGACCTGCTCGGAAGATTTTACCATCAAATCAACTGTTTTGATTACTCTATGGACAGGTGGCTGTCCTATTATAGTCTATACTAATGTTTGTTATGAATGATGAGGCACTCTCTGTACATCCTTCTGATAGAACTTCGTGGCAAAACATAAAACAGAGAAGGAATGCAAATATGTTCTATTTTCCAAAGAAAAAATACCAGCTCATTTTCTCCTAATTTTGTTTCATTAGCCTCTGCATGTTAGTCACAAAGGTCTGGATATTTCTTTTATTAATTCTAATTCTGCAAGATATTAACTTATTAAGAAATAAGTATTAAGAAGAGGAATGAAGTGAAATTACAGAAAGATTAGTATACCAAGTCCTTTCTTTGCATTTATCTTCTTTCATCTTTACGTTACATTTTCTCTTTCCCTATTGTTTTGGAAAAAGAAGTAAGGAGGACAATCTAGCGTGTAGTATTTGAATTAGGACTACAAGACCAAAGTTCTGTATTTCTGCCACAACCACTTCCTTACATTTCAAGGCTTTTTGGAACTTGAACCTGCTTACATTTAAATCAGCGTCCTTCCCACATATTTCAACAAAAGTGGTACTGATCTTTTTAATCTGCTTACTGCTAGCTACAGGATGGGGATAATACTACTTCTTTTCCACAACTGAGCAGTGACTGTGAATGACTAAATGTTGGGATGAAAACGCATACATTTAAAAAAGAAGGTATTTAAAATTCAGTGACTTACGGCTTTACTAATTCTGTATATCAAGACTATTACAGGTGATGCAATAACAATGTAGTATATATCATGGCAATATTGAAAAAATGTGCAGTACAGCATTATATTTTCAGTTGCAAGGGCATCTTAATCTTTCCTGTTCAAATAACCATCTGATATAACCACTGAATATTAAACACAAGTTTCATAGCATATAAAACTCTTTTTCTGTTTTTAACTTTTCACATCTGGAAGCCATTGTACCTATGGGGCAGGGATTATTGTCTTCCATGTAATTGTACTTGGTGGGAGTTAGACATACTTGAATAACCTTAAATATTTCATTTGATAAGCAGCCCTGCAAACAGAAATGAAATTATAAGACGGTAAGCTGAGGTTTTGTTTGTAGGAATAATAAAATCAAAAGAAAATTTGATTTTCCCAACTGACCCTTTTTGTGTTTTTACCAACCTCCTCATTTTTAATGCTAAGAGGTTTCTTTTCTGCATTATAGAAAAGAAATGTCACATAATTTACTTGTGCACACAAAATGCCTGTACAGATGTGCTCCAGGTACTTACTGATGTATGCAGCTGTAAATTCTGGCTTCTACATACAAATGCATCATGTCTTCTGCAAAACTGCTTTTTGCATACAGTACTGATAAGAGTAGCTACGATTGCCTGTGTGCCAGTGATATATAAGGACTGCCAGACCTATGTGATGAGTTTTGGCCGTGGAAAGTTCTAACGTATATATCTGTCAGAATCTGGCCAAGGGCAAACCCTCATGTAATGGGTTAAGCTGTGAAAATGCAGACTGTGAACCACTCATTCTTGGATCCAAGTGATCAGCAATGTAATACAGTGCTGCATTCTTTGCATACCTCACCATATAAAAACAATAAGAAATGCAAATCAACTGTATCCTAGTAGCATGACACACTATTATACCCTCACTGTTCTGCACGTTGAATCACTTCCCAGATGTCATCCACCAGATATCGGAAAGGTAAATTCCATGGAGTATTCTCTCAAATGACTGCTTGCTTTATTTTACAGGTTACTTGTGAAATCCCAGCAATGTGGACACAAACGCAAACACAATCATCTTTTCCTTGTTTTCTTCCTGGCTCATCCTCTGACTTGTGCCTAAATTGCTTTTGGAAAAGCTTTTGCTTTGGAAATGTTGGCAAGAAGTTATCTGTCAGACTTACATGAACCAAGACTCCCTTGGTCATCTTGGCAGTGCAGAAATGCCTTACAGTGAGCAAAGTAACTGCCACCTTGGCTTCCTGAGACTGCTGCAAAACTGGGGTAAATGGCTCTATCATGACATTTCCAGATTTTAACTACGAGGACAGGACCATAGAGAAAGAGGTGGATTGCAAAAGTGCATTTGAATACTATTATTCTTCTTACATTACTCTTATTCCTTTATGGGAAGTGGAAAGACAGCCTCATAAAATTACCTCAACTTCTGTGACAGGCATATGCAGCAAATCAGGATAGTAGAGCTTTACACTCATTGCACACTAGTAAGTAACTGCTCATGGGAGGTGACTTGACAATATTTCTCTCGTCTTCTGTACTCACTGAAATTGATGCAGACCACAAACATAATGGATGCCCATAAAATGCTGCCCAATAAACTCAGGAACAATATAAATTGTGATTGCTCTTCGCTGTTTTGGCACTAGATGTGTTAATTTTGGATTGCTTCTGCCTATAATTGATTTGCATTTGTAATCTCCAACAACTAAACAGTATATGCTATGAGGATTAAGAAGAGTAATTTTTAGACAGTAGATAGTTTTAATCCTTTTAGCGTTATTGGGCACTAAGAAAAATATTTATGCCATAATCACTTGATAAGCACACTAAAGTACAACTTCTAACTCCAGTGGTGGCTCTGATAGCTACTTAATGTCCATAATTCAAAAATCTGGGGGGGAAAAAAAAAGATTTTGCTACAAGATATTTTTAGCTTTAGAAACCAAGTCTTTTCATATTCACTTTGATAAATCACTTCTTTCTCCTGAAGATACTAAAAATGTAGAGTACCTAAAACTCACTGGAACAGCACATAACAAAATGTAATGAAGAAAACTGAGTAAAAAGTTTAGGAAAATATAACTTTTTAAGGAGAATGCAAATACAAAAATATAATGTATTCACACCAGATGATTTCAAGACATTTTGCAAAGATGTTCCAATAGCATCAGAGAGATGGATAACACAAGTATGTAGGTATTGAATGAAAAAAAAACCCAAAAAGTACTATCTTGGCTTAGTTTTTGATGTGCAGTTTTAGAGGCATGAAACTTGAGTTACAGATACTGAGGAGCTACAGCATTGACATCAATGACAATCGTGTCCATTGCATTACGGATAGACATATAAAACTGCACTTGAAAAATCAGTATCTAAAAATCAAGGTCACATTTGAGAATGTTTTCAAATTACAACGGAAAAAACCCCAGAAATTTCATTTCTAACTTCCACTCTCTAGATATTAGTGTTTGCATATAAATTTGGGAAACATGGCTAGGGCTGCCTGTGACAATAGGCTGTCCTCTGCATGTGTGGTTTTCTTAACTTCCTGCTTGTACATCAGTGTGGGCATAAGTGCAGGCACATGAATTTTACATTGAAACATTGAACTTACTTTTTCTGATGACTTACACCTAAAAGTAACTAGAATTACTTACCTTGTAGCTTAAATAACTCAGCAGCAGAGTTTCAAAGAGACTTATTAAAGCCACAGAAACCTTAAGTGACAAAATATACGTATTAATACTGGCTTCTAAAGAATATATGACATTAAGCATTACAATGAAAAGTAAAAGACAGTAAAAACCAGCTTTTTCACACATCCTCTGAAGCCATCTCAGCTAACAGCATTCAGCATGAAGCTTAAATATTGTTATTTTTCTGACTAAAGCAGCGGCTGTGACTTGAGTCTCATTGCTCTTTTCCAAGTTTAACACTCCAGAGAGCCTGCAGGATGGCCTTTCCATGGTTTTTAGACAGCTCCATACATAGTCTGCCAGATTGTTTCTCAAGTTTCAGTTGTCTGTTCCTAAAAGGTACCAAGATCTTTTCACAAGACAGAGAAAGAGAAAGCTGTAAATAATGGAAGTTAGTCAGTTCTTTACTTTTCTGAAAGGTTATTACGAATTTGTGGAAAAACAAACACTTCTCTGACTGTGTACAACTCAGAAAGCTGAAAACAGCAAAAAAAATGATACAGATTAATCGTTATTGATTTTAATATTCAAATGCAACTGAGCTCAACTTACCAGCCTTCACTAAGATTATATGTAGTATACATACTATGTAATTGAACAATATGTAAATAGTCAAATACCAAAACAGTGAAAAATCTACTTAAAACTTTATGCATATTACATAACCACAAAACTTACTTAAATCCTCTGCATAGCAAATATTTCTATTTTAATGTATATTGTGGGAATATTCTATCAAGGAGATACACAAATTCAGCTGGAGCCTGAAGTCAAACAAGCCTCAGGATTTCTGATTTTAAACCAATGCTCACTACTACTGAAAACTCAGAAGAGTACACTACTTTCACTCTCAATATCATCTAGTTTTAAAAAAGATGCTGTGAATTGGAGAATTATTCAAATATGTAACCAAAATATATTAGTTTCTCCAAATAAATATTACTGTTTTACATAAACTCAGGTTATACTTAAAAAAAATATACCTTTGCTTGCAGCTATTGTATATACCTTACTGTGAATGCAGGCATATATATACACATGCATACACATATGTATAAAGTCCTATGTTTATCAAATAAACTTACTAGAGAAAGACTGTAACCATAAGCAAATAAATCTCTCAGTATTTAATTAAACTGAATACAGTAATCTGAATGTCTAAGTCAAAATTTATTCAAACTATGCATACTTTGAACAAGAGATTGAAAGATGTTTTCATCTCTTAGTAAAACTGTGTATTACATAGAGGTACAAACCACAGTAATGGCATTGCGCTAAGCATGGTGCAAGAATATAATGGTAGAACCATTCTGGAAGCTTAAGGAATTCATACTAGAAAAAAGCATTTCACAAGGAGAATTCCCTCATCACTGTCCACAAGTCAAAAAAGCGTTCCTTAAAATGAGCAGGATCCAGGAGACTGTGGATTGAGCCACTAACTTCAAAAGACCTCCAAGACCCCCAAAAGCACTGATGTAGTGCACCTTTTGTGACATACTCCTCTGAACATGTAGGCTTCTATACCATGAAGTAACTTTAGCTTTCTAATGTATTTAACAAGAAAGCCCATGAAGCATGTCAAAAGCTAGTCATAAGCAATTATGAAATTTAAACTCATCATTAGAGCAGTGAATACTTGACTCAAAAGAGCTCGATAATCCTAAGAGAAAAGGGTATCTAATTCTACAGTATTTTGTTATAAGCTTTAATACTTTATAAATATATTGTGAAGTCATATAAATTCAAATCAGTTAGCTCAGATCAGCTTATCTTTACTTTGTGCTTTTGTTATACTTGGCCATCAAGCAGACTTCTTTGTTAATACCAACTTTTCCAAGTACCCTTTAACACCACTAAAATGCTATTCATCAATATTGTCTACACTTATTAAATGGAAATAGTTAAATTGGCCATTTACATATTACCTGTAATCCCCATAAAGGCAAGCTTCGATTCACCCAAATAATAGGAGACCTGTTCAAGATAATGAGAAAATAAATATGAAATTAATCAGAATCTAGTTAGTGTTTTGAATAAAATCAAGAGGAAAAAAGTTTGTACAAGTGAATGGAAATTAGAGCAGCCTTATTTTTTAAACAAATTCTCAGTAATAAAAGTTTTAAATCAGTAGTTATCTACTGAGTATTGACATTTGTATTTCTAATCTAGAGCCAATCATTGAGTTCCCATGGGAGTAATCCAACACCCAGTGACAACAAAATCTGTTCCTGGCTTCAGTGGCTGCTAGTTCATCCTTTATGATTCTAGAAAGAATAAATCAAGCTGTGCTTTTGATTCTAGAGATGCAGAGGAATAATATTTTGTGGTAGGAAAAAAATTTGACAATTATTTTGCCTGAAGTTTTTGCTCTCTGTGTAATGACACAAATAGTACATAACTCATAGGGGCTGTCATATCTTGGAAAAATCTCGTGTCTTAGGATTTACTAAATTCAAGATTAATAGGCACTTGATACAGTACTACTGGGATCTGGTACACTCAATGGCACAGTACCTTACTGTCACTCATTTATTGGCAGTCATAATTGTTTTTTAAATGGGGGGGGGGAGTTTCAGCAAGGTATAAGCACTGATGGAATTCAGATCTTATAAGAACATCCAATCCAGCAGTTCACTTATGCAACCACAGAAACAATTACAATATTAAAGGCAGCTTTGAATAATCAGGAACACGGAAGTAATTGCTTGAGAGTTATGGAAATGTCACTATTATATGTTAAAATGTCCCCATTCCAGATGGAAATGGATATGTCTTTCTGTTTTTCTCCCCTTCCCACCATTACGTGGACTTTTGGGTTGCTTTTTCAAAATAGAAACTCACCAGTCAATCATTCCAGGTGTGTAGTTTTGATTGGAACAACTCCGGTTTAACTCCTTACTGAAAGTTGTCATGCCATCCGTGCAAAGTCCATTTTCATTAGCAAATGTATATGGGAACACGATCATAAAAACATGTGAGAGGAAAGGGATATTAATTACATTATGAAGTGTTTTATAAAATGCATGTGATAGTTTGAAACCCTAGGCAATGGATATAGACATTTTAAAAAGTAAATTAACTTCTAGGAAGTAGTTTGTATGTATTCCATATCTCCAGATAAAGAATTATGAAGCATATTGGGTTATATTTTTTAAAGATTTTTCAAACATGTTTCAATTTAAAAACAAAACAGCTGAAATTATTCTTTAACAAGCTGAACTAAGCACACAATAAATATTAAGATCAAGACAGCAGAAATCCTATCACATGGATAGGCTGGGATAGAAAGAGCGTCAGGAAAGATAGGGAAGATTGCATCAAACTACACTTTATATCCTCATTTGAGTATGTGATGAGGGCTGGAGATTCATGCAGCATTAATTCAAGAAAGAAACTGGTGACATCTATTTAAAAAAATAGCTGCTATGTACATGTGATGTTCTCTTGCCTTGAATTGCTGGCACAAATCCTCCCTTCAAAAGGTGATATAAGGATGTGAGAATATATATTTTAAGTAATGAAAAATATCCTTGTTTAACCTTGGCAAACAAGGTCAGTAGAAAAGGATTTGCAGACCACAGATTAGTAATAGCTGTATTTTTTACCAACTATGAGTGGGACAGGTGCTAAATGGTGTCCATTAATAAGGATGCTTTATGTCTTAAGCTCTTCCCTGCACACCCACTGTGCCTGAAGGAGTAAATGTAAGTTACTAACTTGTGTAGTAATTTCTGAAAAACAGGAAATAAATTTGCATCCCTCCCAGAACTGTCACTTTAAAAACAACCAGGTGATAATGTTTTCTGTGGCCATGCTCTCAACAAATTGAGTAGTTTCTTTCATCAGGCTGTGACACAGTATCTAAAAAGGATTATTTTTAATTCATAACAGTGCATTTGTAAGAACGCATTATGGCAGTAGTTTAGGTATAAAGCCCTTGGGATCTCTACGGGTAAAAGCATTAACATTAACAGGGTACCATCTGGGCACAGGGCTGATTTGTCTGGCATAGCTTCTAAGACTGGAGTCTTGGTGAGCATGCAGAAATGACTTACCTGAAACTTCTCAGCCAGACAAATGTTATACAGAGACAGAATCTCTTAAATGTACCACAACACAATATAAGGGAATAGTATATACAGAAAATACAAATTCTGGTTGGTGAATTGTTCAACATTTAGATTGAAGGAACAGACATGTCAGGAAACATCTGGGGAATTAAGCTGCCTGCAAGACGCAGAAATATCTTTGCATATGAATACAAAAGTACTGAAGTATACCTGTGGCAGAAGTGATGATATTCTAATCTGTACTGTGTACCCCACATAACCTTGCAGTATAATATGCTCATTTGGGCTCACTAGTATTCTTACAACAAAACAGTATCAGAAACTATCATTAGCTGTAAAATTTCAAGTCCCTGAGTTGCTGTGTTACTATGTCTAAATTTCTAAGGATGGATTTTCTCTTCTCCATCACTGTTAAAGGTTTTGCAAAATCTTTACTGCTCGCTTCCTCCCTGCACATTTCCTCTCATTGAAGAGACATTCTCAGATACATGCAGAGACAAAAAACATCTTTCACTTTTCCAGGAAGATTTTTTTTCTGGCCCTTTTTCAAATGTTCTAATTTCTTACAATAAATCTTGACAAAAATTTTCTCAAATGCATCTTCTGTACTTTCAATTCACACATCCTTCTCTCATGCACTGCTGAGTAAAGCCAATACCTTGCTTTGGACTCTGTTCTTGTAAAATGTAGTATTTCTCCTGTGTACTAGATTTTTTATAGTATTACTCTTATCAAATTTAACTGATTTTCAAATATTAAAATTGGAACTCATACTTTTGTCCTTTGTTTAACATTGTGTGAGGAGTGCCAGTTCTATTATCCCAAGCTTAGCATTTTCATCTGTGCTTTGCTTCTTTCAGTATTTAAGGCCAACAGAATCAAATGAAGTGAAAGCAAGTAAGTTAATAAAATGTGGTGCTTATTAGCATTTGGAATTGAGAAGATGCAATATATCCAGGATACAAATACAACTGAAGTACACAATTGAATAAATTATCAATATAATTTCTTCTACAACTGGTTGATTGTATAACACATGGGGGCGGGGGGGGGGGGGGGGGGGGGGAGCAGAGTACCCAATGACCCACATAGAATGCCACACTGACAACTGTAGGTGTGCAAAATCACACATTATCACCATAGATCATCATGAGCATAGAATATACTTTTGGCCTTTCTGTTTTCTAAGTGTTTAGAGAAGGCAGAGGACTAGAAAATTATCATCAATGTCATCTCCATGAAAGCTCAGTTTCATGTATTTGTCTGTTTCTGGGATCTGGGGTTTTAAGTAAAATTATTCAAGTAAAATCCAAAGTAAAATTATTTAAGTAAAATCCTAAAATCATTGTTGCATAAACTGGCAACAAATATTTGTGATTTTTATAAATATAAACATAATATATAGAAATGCTATGTAATAATACAATCAAAAGATGACGCACTGTATCTGGGCAGTCAGGATTATTTTAGCAGTAAAGTGAAAAAAGAATATTGTTATTTTAGTTCTTATTTCCATTCACTATGTAAGACTAGCTTTATAATTCTTCCAAAACATCTGTAAGACATTAAAATCAAATCCCTGTTGACAGAATATCAAACATTTATTAATTACATTAATTCATTTCTTATAAGTTAAACAATGCTTTAAGAGCAAAAATAATTAAAAAAAAACCAACAAAACACAACACAAAAAACCAAACAAACAAACAAAAAACAAACCAAAAAAAATCAAACACATTACCATCCAACTCCTTGTGTAGGATCATCCAGGAGCACACGAATTATGTATAAGAAACAGCTTAGTAGCTTGAGAGAGAAATTGAATAATCGTATCCTCAGACCTATTTTAAAAAGAAAAGAAAACACAGACATAAATTCAGGTTCTTTACAGATTCATCCACTTTACAGATAAAACTAAAAGGAACTAGAATAGCCATGCTGTAACAAAGCAAAGGTCAATCTAGCCAGTAACCTGTCCCTGATACTGGCGATCGCCATAGCATACAGGATGTAAGAATAAGCCTGTCAGACACAAATACACCTCTCGAGCTTCGAGGAATCCCTGGGTTAAGACTCAAGTCTGTCTTAATACAAAGAACTACTCAGTGATTTGTTTGAACCTAGTCTATGCCACTCATCTTTCCTGAGGCCATTCTTTGGGTCTTCCATAGTTTTACAAGTCCACTTTCTTGAAAGGGGAACCAGAACTACATACGGTACTTGAGATGCAAGATACAGCAACATGAAGAAGGCATACTTTCAACCACAGGCAAAGGATATACAATGGCAATTTTTTAAATATTAATATTTTAAAGTCTTCATGGAGTAGCTTCTCATTCAGAACATGTTAATACTACCCCAACTTACACATATTAAACCGTAGCTATTTCATGTTGAAGTTGCATAATTACATGTCCATGAATCCGGGCATTTGAAAGTCACGCTGAATGCACAACTGAACTGAATCAACAACTTGTTCTACAGACCATATGAATATTGAAATGTTCTCGCTGAAAAGATACATCACAAATACTATCACAAAATATTACAGTATTTCCCACAAACATAGGTCCAAAGACAGGATTCCTTCAAAGGGATCCGCATGGACACTTGCTTCTATCACACGGGCAATTTATTTCAGTGCTTACTGGAGCCATCATCTACTACAGTGGAGCTTCACTGTATTTTAATCAGATTTTGCAGTCATTAGAGGATTAGAGTTTAGATTTTCAGTCTTGTTATTAAATTCACTAGTCTTAAAATTTTGCCTATGTAAATACTTGTATCTAACTTTTGGGGTTAAGTTTTTGTTCACCAATTAAGTTCAAACTGTCAATTGACTAAAGTTAAGTGGGGGGAGGTCACTTTAGGCATCAATTTTTTCCAGTCTTGTGAACTGAGAGTCCAGTTCTGCATGATGAACCCTTCTGTCCAAAGGAGAATTCTACTGACCAAGCCTTACAAAGGTGTGACTTCATTTGCGCCTAGTCATAGTAAAGATAATATATTTTATTGTTTGTTGCAAATATGTTAGCAGGTCTGCTGAACTCAATGTAATTACTTCTATGGCTTCAGAACTACAGCTTTATTGTATATACCCAAAGCTGTATGCATACATTCCCTTTGAAGGAAAGAATCACAATTATCTTATGGTAATATTACATACTTTTTCACTTTACTCAGTCCCAAGTTCAAAATGAACACCTTACAGACAAAACTGATAAATCTCCTTTTTTATCTACTAGTTCCCCTCCCATTAAAATGCAACCTAAAGAAAACACAGAAAAACAGAAAACAGATTTTTAAATATTCTACCATGCAATTGCTGAAAGAAATCTTAAAGCTCATTACACAACACTGCTTGCTACTTTTAACTGTGAAGTTGCAGTTATGACACGAGATCTGGATGGACTTTTACAGCACCTTGTCATCTGTAAACTAGGGATTAAAATCCTGTGGTCCCAACCATGAGAAGCCCCACAGCTGTTACTGGCAGTTAGGTTTGTGAACATTAACCTAGTGGATCCTGCTGCCCTGTCAAGAGTAATTAGCCAGAGACTATTCCGCAACATGAGTGAAGGTGTTGAAGTAGTAAACGGGGTGAGAGGCTATAGAAGGTAGGTAAGTGTGTTGTCATGCTAGGAAGACACCTTTTCTTGGACAATGCTATGATCACTTTTTTTTTGCAGCTTTTTAGAACTGTTGCTAAAGAAAACATGAGTTCTTTGTCTGTACTAACCCTTTTGTGCAAGTCTGCTAGAGTATGAATGGTTGCCATAACAACTAGACTATTACAACAGGAAAAGCAGATAATGTTAAAAAAAACAATAAATGAAAAAACACCTCACCCCTAATAAAAAAGCCCACCAGGATTTCTTTTCCTCACCAATTTTATGCTGTCTAACTTTCTTAGATAAGTATAAAAGTCTGCTGTTTCTTTCTTCTGTTTTTTAGCTCTGTAAATGTTAATCCTGGAGTGAAACACTTCTTTTCTGCATTGATAATGACCTGGTTTCTAATTATGTGTTGGTTTAAATGCCCAAAGAAAATGGTGCTTTTCAACTACATCCATAAAAGGGACCCATGGTCCTGCCTGCTGCCTTAAATTCTTAAGTCTCAAATTTTAGTCCCGACAAATCTAGAACTACTTAATTATTCACATATTGAAGTTCCATCAGTCTATTCCAGGCTATGCCTAAACGCGCTTCAGACTCCGGGTATCCCCACAGGAATGGCTGTTCCTGACAGAATATCGGGCAGGGTTTTCACACCAGACATTTTCATATTAGGGTTCCTGTTAGTGTAGATATAAAGGGCGTGTCAGGGACTGGGTTATATATAAAGTAAGGCAATAGGATAGGTCTGGTACCGTGTGTGATTGGGTCAGTTACTACAATGGAAGCATGGAAGAACAGGCTTCAAGTCTATCCTGTTCCAGAAGGTCACCTCTCCTAGTTCTGCATGCCTCAGCCTTTAGACATAGGATGTGCTGTCAGAGGGAGTAGGATTAGTCATCCCCACCAATGCTTTAGTAATTAATGTAGGACTACCAAGTAAGTACTGTCTCTTGTAGAAGTCTTCTGTAACCTCATAGTTGGGGGTGTCACCTATGAGTTGGAAGAAACACATTTATTCCACTATCACGGGGATACAGGATTTCAAATATGGGAAGGAGGAGTCAATCACTAGAGCAAGTATTTAAAATAAGTTTTTGTTTATTACTCTGTTACAAAGAAAGCTTTTCATATTTCTTTTTGCTGGTTATTTTTGTCTTCCACTTTACATGCTGTCAGTGGATCAACACGGTCTACTTAACTTCTTTTTTTCCATTTGCAGCCAGATTGTTCAAGTAGCAGGGTCATTTGCACAGAGTATCTCTGTTTTGACACTGGCGTCTGAAACTTGTATTCAGATACAACAATCATACACTGTTACCCACTTATGTATTGTTTAATTAGACCGTAATTTCACTGTGTCCATGTAACCACAGTGTCACATCCTCTGTCTTCTTTAAAGAAGAAATTGATAATAACAGTTCAAAATCTGTTCTGTGAAACACATGTAACTACGTCAGACATTAATGCTTCCTTCTCAGTTTGGACAAGTATTTGCTCTTTTTTGCAGGAATTTTTAAATACAGTAATACACAGTTGCTGACTGACTTTCACTTTTATTACAAATTCTTAATGCTTCCCTCAGAAGCATTTTCAGAGATTAATCCTCTCATTTACAGAGCTGACCTAAATCAAAGCAACAGTGAAGGAGATGGCAGCAGAAGATTTTATGATCATCTTCCATTATTCCTTTCCCGTAAGTCTGTAACATATTTTTGTTTTTTAGGAAAAAACATCTCAGTAGCAGCTTGCTTGGGAAGTTAGATCAAAATATACTGTTTATGATTTATATCCTGGTGGTGGTTCTTTCATTCCCTCTCCTCCAAACTGAAACATCGCTTATTTTTTCCCTTTGAGACCTACTTTATGCTGTGATAATACAGTGTGTGATCTTGGCAAGTACAAGTAAGTCATACCAATATGTCATCTCCCCCCTCCCCCCTCCCCCCCCCCCTTTCTTTCTTTGGCAGAGGGCTGGCTGACACCTTTGTAAAAAGCTTTTCATGCATTGGTTGAACTCGATTAGACATCTGCAGAAGACCGAGTGGAAGCTAGGATGACATTAGACATGCATGGAGGCTTGCTTTATCAGTTTACAGAAATACTTCCAAAATTAGAATAATGAATTAAATGCTTGATATTTCATGCTACCAGTCTGCACGTGATTTGCATCAGAATAGTATTTGGTAGAAATTTCATATAAATTCTAGAGTTGACTGTTGGTTGAAAAAATCACATGATATTACACTCTGATGTGTTAAATTCACTTCTGAAGTCTTAGTGGTTAGCAAAAACTGTTTGGTCAACACGGGTAGTTTGATTTAGTTATCTGAAAATACACTGATACTACTGACAATTACTTTCTCAATGATAGCAATTACATCTTTTGTATGTGAAGGAAGGTTTTCAGTGCTCTCACAGACACCAAAAAAGATCTAAAGGGCAGTATCTTTATCAACTCCCTCTTACCTCTGGGCAACAGAATCCTCTAATTTCAATGGAGGACTGAATGAGTGGCAGGCTACTATCTGAACAGCAGGATTTTGGAGATGGTATTTTAGAGGATTCTGGTTGTGAGTATTTGGACAAGAACACAGATTATTTTAGAGGATTCTGAATGCAAGTATTTGGACATGAACCAAGATCTGCATAAGCAGAAGGAGTGTTTGACTGCACTTACCAATTCTGAACACTCTGATTTGAGGATCTTTTTTTTATTTTTTCACTCAGCACAGTAATAATTCTGCTGTATTTCCTCTTTGATTCTCCTGAAAATTGTCTTGTTTAAGTTCCAGTTGTTGGTTAAGCTTCTTCTATCATGAAAACCAGTAGCAGTGCTTGGGTAACCTGTGGGATTCTAGTGGGAAATGCCATGCCCACGCCATATGGTGCTGTAAGTACAGTAAGCACCCTCATTCTCCAACTTACTTTCCATGAACCGGCTGCATAATTCAACAATAGATAAAACATCTCATCTCTTAAATTTTCCCTGGAGTCCTCTCCTGAGGACCTGTCAGGAATGAAGGTGCCCATAATGACAGTGTCTCTACCAGCTGTGCAGGACGAACTCATTACTGTGTTTTTATTTGTTAATCAAAAACAGCATTCTTCTAAAAAATCTACCTTGTACTGTATGGCATCACTGCATAGGAGAATTCATCAGAATCTGGATTTTTCCAGCAATCATCAAGCAAGCCAAGAAGGAAAATTCCTGTGCTACTTGTCTGTAGCATGAACCCATCTCCAACAAGATGAATTAACAGTTGTTTTACACTCTCTTGCTTTTTTCAAATAAAATTCCACATCATTCATCTCCTTTGGACCCATATATCACACTTACCCAATCATAACCTAATAGAGATGTCCCAGTATAGTAACTTATGACAATTCCGTTAATGTGCTTAGCCAGAAGGGTATGCACTTGGCAAAGGAAAGGCTATAAATTCATACTAATTAATGAACTTCTGGTTTAATTTTTGTGCTGATGATCATAAATGTATCTATTTTTAGATGCACAGAGTCTGCCGTTCTGCCATCAAAATAGGTAACTGTATATATGTGGGTTTTTCTAACTTTGTTAAGATCTTAAAGTAGGGAAAAACATTCTTTCATGTAAGCCAGAAGGTACTGTTTGGAACCTTCCCATCTTATCAGTGAAAAGCGATTTAGAATGAGTCAGGTCATAACTTTATAGAAGTTCTTAGTAAGTAAACAAAACCACGTCAAATTCTTGTTTTGTGGACTAGATCAGAAACTAAAAAAACTATTTATTGCTTACAGCTTCTGACTGCCTTTCTAGCCAGGAGTAATGCTCTTTTCTAGTGTAGGATGCTTTTTCTGTTTTATCTCTTACTCCATTACACACTATATCAACAATGTCATAAGTCAAAGGCTATAAAGATACAAAATACTTAGACATGTAAAGTCACAGGGAGAAAAGTAGAAGAGAACTAAAACCATTTGAGAAATTACAGTGCAATTAATTACATTTAAAATATAAATTCAGTTAAATTCATTTATTTCTAATGAATCACAAAATGGTTGAGTTGGAAGGGACCTCTGGAGGTCATTTTGTCCAACACCCCCTGCTCACATAGGGCCACCTCGAGCTTGTTGCCCAGGACTGTGTTTAGACAGTTTTTAGTACCTCTATGGAGAGAGACTCCTCAATCTAGATGCAAAAACTCATTTTTGGCAACACAGACTTGTAAACATAAAATGGAGTATGAAATTGTACTTCACACATCTCCTTTCTTTGTTCTATGCATACGGAGGTTTTGTACACATTCTTTTCATATTGGCCAAAATGCAATAACAGAGCTCTAAAGCGTGCTAATACAGAGTAAGAAACTTCTTTCAAATAAAAAGTATCATTAGAAAACAATTTTACCAACCAAATCTAGTTAAATGTAAAAAAAATGTAAAAAAACCTATGTCTCATCTGAAGTTTAGAAGAGAATATAGTCTAAAGGCTATCCACATCATCTACTAGCAGAGGCAGTCCTCTGCTTTCTAAGGTATTTAGGCAGCTGAATTGAGATTAATTTTCCCCTGTGTGTCTATGTAGGTGTAACAAATAAAGCTTTCCCCATGGATTAACCTCCAGCAGCTTTGTTAAACCCAATTTTCCAGCTCAAAACAGGCAAATAAATCCAAAGCCCAAACTGAAAATACCAGTTATTCACAGCACAGTGCCTTTTTTTTTTTTTTTCCTCAGGAGAATTTTGCTTCTTAAACTTGGAAAGTTAGAGAAGCTTAACCAATAAAAAGCTAGCTCTTACTGATAGAAGGTCTGATGCTCTGTTACTGATAGGAGGTCTGATGCTCTGTATTATTTTAAAAAACTTGATCCAGTCTCCCAAATTTTGTTTTGTCTGGGTTTCTTTAGATTGAGACACCAAAAAAGTAAAGTCCTTCCTTTCTTCTTTTCTGTCCTTTTCCCAGACACAAAGCTATGGGGCTATCTTAATTGTACTACAAAGGCCAATATGTATTCTTTCTATTCTAAAAGCTTTATGTATAAAACTATTGCAGTTTTAGTTCCTTACAGATGTAGGCAAACGGAGGTAAATTCAATCCTGCTACACAGAGGAAAATTGAGGGCAGTTACTGCTCTTCTCAGCTATGACCTCAACTGGTATAATCAAGATTTCATAATATACCATGCTTCTATTCCCTTTGACCAGCTGCATGGAGGTATATAAAAAGATATCTTAATTCATATTATGGCCTGTGAAATGCTTATGTCAATGAAGATATCGTTAAATCAGACTAAAGAGGACCACCTTTCTGAGGTACCACATTCAGAAGAACGAGGTATGTTGTCCCCATTAGCTTCCTTTCCAAATTGATTTTCATAGTACACAGTAAGTTTGAAATTTATTTAGGAATACTTAATAAAATTGAACACTTCAAAAAGCTACGTACTTCTGCAGATTTTTTTCCTCCAGCATCTTAGAGGCTCTTTGCTTTCCTAGACATACAATCATGAGTTGTCAGTGAGCACTGCAATGTCAGATCCATGCAAAATGGTCAACTTGATCATGATACAGGAATAAAATCAAGTCACTAAGTATTTGAACCTATGCAGTAAAGCATGTTGGTTTAAAGTTTAAGTAACACTTTCTGAATTTGTTTTGGATATTATGTAAAACTGACTCCTCTACAGGGTAAAATTTTAGCTCAGAAGAGAATGAATGATAACTTTTCTGTTGCCTTCAATGGATTGGATTCTACTCAAAGTATCACAATTATGCTTAACAGAAATTAATCCAACTGCTTACTTGATCTTTGGTTTTTGATGAAGAAGAGCTTTAGTCTCTCTTTAAATGTATTTTCATTCATATAGAATTCAACTTGCACCCTGAAATATAAAAGGAAGTATTAGAATTGAATATGAAAGATAATAAGTTATTTTTTTCAAAATTATTATGCTAATCACCTGTTCTTTATATATAACTGGAGGAACATATAGAGAGTGTTCAGTAAAGAGCTCACTTGAATTTGAATGAGTAATGTTGAAAGATTAAAAAAAAAAAAAAACCAACCACCCAACAAACTAAAAAATTTTAGTTTATCCCCTTTACATGCAGAATCATTTTCATAGTCTTTGGATACTCTACACTGCAAAATCAGAAGCATCTATGGTTTTCATATTGTCATTGGAAGACTATTCTTATATCTGCATATTTGTAAGGGAGATTTCCTTGATGTTCAGGTTAAACCTTCCATCTCAGTTTAACTCCATTCCTGTAAAATTGGCATGTCAATGATCCTTCTTTTTTTCTGTCTTGTTTGTATCTCTACTAAGTGTTCATTTCTCAGCCAAGTGTTCACTTGTTTGTATACATCTTTCGTAAAATGCTCATGCACCAAACAAGCCACCCTCTCTGAACTTCGCTTTTGTCACAATGGCATACTGAGACCTGAAAGCAAAGCTATGTTGCAAACATACACTATCCTATAGAAAACAGCTCCCCTTCCTCGTTATATTAAAGCAACAGTAACATCTTTTCCCTTCCTTCCTCCTGAATTTGCCAGGATGTACTTCATGTTTCTGCTCCTCAATTCAGTCCGAGTACAACCCATGCAATAGTTCTACAGACTAGAAGAGAGAAGAAAACTGTTTCAGGGGCTGGCAAGGGGAAAAGGTATGCATTAGTTGTATAGAAAAACTTAGGCCATTCCACACTTGTGGAGCTGCACCACACAGCATTAGTTAGTTCCATTTCCACTGAAGTCCCTGCTCTACCCAACTGACCGGTCTCCCTCGCCAATCCCAGTTCTCCTCCAGCAGTGAAACACTTTACCCCAGCAGAATTTCTGTGCCTTCCTGAGAAATCAGTGCTCAGTTTGAGAACTGCGCTACTGTTGCTAAAGAATTAAGCAACATCACAAAAGTGAGTTGCTTCCTTCTGGCTTGCTCTGTATACCATCATTTGTTGCAAAACTGCATGTACCTTTTGTTTGTAGACATACTTGATCTTTGAGCATTTCTTTTCAGCAGTCTTTCCTTCATCAAATGACTGTACTTCAGTTACTTGCTCTTATATGTTTTTCAAGCAAGATCCTGACTTTAGTTTTTCCCCTCTTGCATGTGAAGCCTTCGCTGGAACAATTTTTGTATAATCTTACCTAATCTATAGTCTCTATCTTCCTCTCATACTTGTCTAATACTGCATATTTCTGTACACTTGTGGAACTGGAGGATTATTTTGTTATGGGCCCAGACTGGATGACATCGTGGGTAATGCAGTTTTTGCATGCTTGCTTACTTATCACTTTGTAGGACAGGGACAGCAAGTCATGAAAAGGCGGCTCCCTATGACCTAGTGAGGTCAGTTAATTTTAGCTAGTCACTTTGCTTTGGTGTGGTGTACTGTAGTGTTCCTTGTAGAATGGATAATTACACGGTTTCCTATTCAGAAGAGGAAAAAACATAACCTTATTTTTAAGAATCTGTATTGGAACCAAGCTCTATAACTTTCAGAAGTTCAAATGCATTTCTGTGTAATGACACCTCTGACACAGTAGTAAGAGCAACCCCTAGCCCAGACCAGATTCCTGCCCTATCTGGCTCTACCCTTTCTGTGGTAAGGAAGTTTAAGCAGTTGGAATTAATGAGGAGGAACCCACCTAACCCCTGCTTTTTAAACTAAGAGTAGCTGCAGCTGCATCTTCCAGAGAGCTTGGGCCCAGAGGAACGTCCTAGAAACTTCTACCAAACTTGAGGAAAAACCCATCAGACGAAGAGTAACTTGTTTGGGGGCTTTTCCTGAGCTTATATACAAACTAAGTGTTGTGCTGTTGAAGACTGCAGGAGTTGTTGCCATCAACAGTGCAGTTTCGACAGTTGGTACCCCTAAGGCAAGTTAAGGAAGCATGTCCAGGGGTTTATTGTTACGTGAACAGGTTTGTGGGGCCCTGAGCTCTGCCTCAGTTCTTCTCTGCACATTTCCCAGGGTACTTACTGTCTGTCATTAATGCACTGACAATTTTAGTGGGAAACACTTCCCATGATTTGGCAGCTGCCACATGCTAAGTGTATATACTTAATCTTCAAGGACATGTTTCAGTAAGTAAACAAAGTGGCACAAGCTATTGAAGTAAGGGATGTTATTTAAAAGGTGCACAGTATCAGCGATCTTTTTTATACATTTTAAACTAATTTTTGAGCAAGAAAATTACAGTAGTCACTGTGAAAGAACAACATGTTAACAGTAAGCCATGATTTAATGATAATGAGGAAAGAGGATGTGGGAGCTAATCACCCTCCTATCACTACCATTATGAATTGCTCTGATAGCCTTCTAACAGCTGTCTACTTTTCTTTTCTTAGCAACCTGCGCTCAGAGCAGACTGGGATTCCACAGAGCTGCAGTTTCCATGGCAAAATGGATTACAAACACTGCTAATACCACTTTTGTGGCTCAACTCCACCTTCTCCTTCCCCTGACTTTTTTTAAACTTACTTAAGACTGTATCAGCCTTCTACATTTGCAGGAAATACATTATCATGCATCTATAATCAATGTACACTTTCATGATACCCTGGCTACCAGACAGAAAACATTTCATTCTGTTTCTCAAAGGCTACCATTCGCTAAGGAAAGCTAAAAATGAATGGCTGAAGAAGCCACTGGCAGGTTAAGGACAGAAACCTCCAGATACTGTTGCTTCCCAATACTCTGCTTTTCATTTTTAGGGAGAACACTCATTCTACATGAACATTTGTGTTATAGTTTAATGATTAAAATTCTACGTCAAGTATTTGCTCTTTTCTCTATTTTTCCCACCATGAAGTGTAACCTAGAAAAGGAGTGTTTCAGGAATATAACACGAAAAAATTCTGAACTTCTCTTGTAAAATCAAAATCATTTAGTAGTAGAAGTGAAGGGCTTCAACAATCTTTTCCTGAACTTAATTGGATGTTTCAAGTGAGTGCGTTAAATTCATTGTCACATACTTATACAAAACTTCTCTGTTGCAGGATAAATACTTGTTGGAATTTGATTCCAAGCAAATGGTTTTGTTAAAATGGGACACATGCAGTACACGCTGATAGTATATGTGTGCATAGCTCATCTAGCCTATGGAATAGGTTTGGTTTTGTTCTGTATTTCTAGTGTAAGTAATTTAGAAGCGTAGTTTAAACAATTTCTGCTCCATGTTCTTTACCTTCCTGTGAAAGAAGTAGTTCCTGACCAAAAGGAAATCAAGCTGAAGGATTAAAACGCTACTTTCCTTGGTGATGGTTACTGGGACAGAAATGTTTGATGAACATAAGGATTTTGTGTATGCAGCCAGTTAATCGCTTCTGATTTTTCCTATTTATGTGGTAGGCACTGAATATTCCATGAAAAGCTGCTTTTGGAAGCCAAAAGAACAGGTCTTACACTTTACTGACTCTTGCTTTATTGAAAATGCACAAATACATGGTTGGTATACTTGTGGCAGAAACAACTGAAGTTACATGATTCCCTTGAAAACAGTGTGGGTTTTTTAACCTTCTTAAAATTAAATAGTATGAATAGTATTAGTAGTGGTCTTCTAGTTTAAAACCTAAGAATAGTGATGCCGATGGAATATTTCAAAACTGTAAGAAGCATCTTTAACTACCCAAAGTACCAGTATACATCATGCTCTTCTAATTCAGTGAAGACATCATTTGAGAAGTACGTTTTCATGTACCACAAAGTATAGCAGGAAAATGCTATTTCATGCCAAGGACACTAACACAAAGCACTGCTTGTCATGACTGTAAAGCACTGGGACCAATCCATCTGCATTTTTCTGTTGTTATTTACAATGTCACTCTAACTCTGTAGCCACGCTTTACTATAGTAACAGTATTACCTTGCACCCTCAAAACTATGAATTGTCATCTATGTTAGAAAATAGCAGATTTGGCAGAAATAATCCCTTCAAAAATGAAAGTATCAGTTGGGACTTCTCACTACATGTGTACTAAAAGCTGTAAATGCTTACTAATTCTTGACATTGGAATCAAGAAAAGATATTAAATGTACAAATGGAGCCAAGCTGAAGAAAACCACATCCATTTATTTAAATCCATCTTGACGGGAAGGGACATTTCATGTTTTTCCTACAAAAAGAGGCTTGTAATACAGACGCAATATGCTTTTTATTAGGATTTGCCAATCAAGTATGTGTGAAATCCTGTTAGATTTCAAACCTGGAAGTATATTATGTAAGGTCTAGATAGGTGCTTGTGGTGAAAATTTATTAAATTGATTACTGCTTATGAAAAAGCGTTTGTCTTTAATTAGGAATCATTTAACTTGGACAGGGAGCTCAGGGAGATCAAGGACAACTTTAATGAGCAGGTACTGTTTGTCCTGAGCCCCTGAACAAGCAAGACATGAGCAGGACCATCCCGACAATAATACTGCGTGCAGCTGTGTCATGGTGGGAACTCCACCGCGCTCGAGCATCTGGGCAACGTCCCTGGCATGTGTGACCCTCAGAGATCATCAGACAGTGCACACCTGCACTTGGCATAAGCGTACAAGTTTGTATACACCAGGTGTGCAACATGTTTCTGGTTTTCATTGAGCGTAAAGGCAGGAAAGCTGCGGGACTGGGCCAGAAGCCTCACCTACAGGCGAGCACACTGCATAGGAATTTCCCAGTTCCCAAGAGACTCCTGGTGCTGGCTCCCACGGAGCTCCCAGCCAAAGGATGGGCCTGGGTGATGCTGGGGTGGGAATTGGTGGTGTCTCCTTTCCTTAGTCTCATTAAAGCTTTGCAGCAATGATTTGATGCTTCGCACCTATTGCTCTTTTATCATATCATGCATAATAACTAGTACTGTTTCCTCTTATCATATTGCATGATATTTTCCTTTATTATATTGTAATATAATAAACTGCATTTATTCTATATTTGATTTGGAATTCATTTTTTGCTTGGTACCCAGTCAATCAGAAAACAGTGCTGAAGCGAACTGCTACTGTCAGAGCCTATTTTAATGCAAAAAAAAGAAAATGGGCATTTTTTTTTCTTTTAGCCTTTAATGAAAGATTAATGTAGTTTAATGATGACTGTCTTGGGTAGCAGCTCTCTTCTTTTTGAAGTTTTGCAAGTTCTTAAATATTCGGAATGCTGATTTGTTTAGAACTTCAAAGAAAAATGGTCATTTGACTTTCCAGGCCTGTTTGTTTCATCAGAATCCATATGACAGATGGAGACTGCTTGTCTGTAATAATAACTCATCATCTTGTGCTGAAGGAAATGGTTGTAAGACCAGCACTTTTCCATTACTGGTTCTTAACCTGAGGTGGCCTTCTATTTGTTTCTGGTAGGAAATCAGTCATCAGTTGCATAGGTCATCGTGAACACTCAACACAAAGTTCTGAGTTTTTCCATTTCCTCTTCCTGCTGAATGACAGCACCCCAAAGCCAATGGTAGTAACTGGGGGAGGCAGGGTGCTTGTTTCCTCCCACTTACTGGAAAGACAGGAAAGATGCCATCTGGTAGTCTATTCTTGCAGTGTGAGCATGACATGAAAAAGTTGTGGAGATCAGGACCCCAACATTCTTCTGGGTACTTTAGTCTTTAAAAGCTATACACTTACTGAAGCCGTTTGCCATGCACAATGCTAATGAAACCTAACACTTGCAAATGGCCTTGCCTTTTCTTACAGATGAATTCTAACAAGTCAGCATAATTAAAACTGATGGGTATAAGGTCTTCGGACAGGGGATTTTATCTGTTTATTATGAATAACCCAATGAATATTTTAAAGATCTCTGCAGAACTGTGTTCATGTAGTATTGTCTTATAGATTCTTTATAATACCTAACATCATGAATGTACATGATAGAACACAGGTTCTACACCTTCTAACAATTGCCTTGCCTTGTGGTATGAAGTATTACTTATTATCTCTTTATTTTTCCAAACTAAATTCTTGCAGTACCCCTCTAGAACCTCCTGCACAGCATAATTGTCTGGTTCAACTTTGAACTGTCATGGAACAAAGACACGTTTGGTCATCTACTTAGAGTGTAATGCTATAACATCTGTACGTGGTGTTCCTTTTGTTCCTTTTTTTTCTATGGGTATATTTATTTAGAAGTTACCTTCTAAACCAGTGAATCTGAGTTAACCTAGCTAGTGAAGTTTTTCCAGACATATCTACATTTGCTTGATTCTGTAACTGGATGTTACCATAACTGATGGGTTTATAGAGATCAGGTGTTATGGTGTCACTGTAAAAAATCTCTGTATTAATGAAGATAGAAATGGCACACGCTGAGTTCACTTTAATCACAAGTTACAGAATAAAGGACCTCATAGCTTAGAAATGTATGTAAGCTCAGACGCTTCTTACTGTATCCTTCCAATAAGTGCTGCTTGTTTCAATGGAAACAAATCTAAGACAGCACCAGACAATAGGCAGAACTGAATTTTTCAGGTTGCACAACATAAAAATTTGCACCTGCAACCACAAGAAAATATTTTCTATGTAAAAGCAAACTTTTTCTTCACTTGTTCAAAAGCCAGAATATTAAAAATTTCAGCCCTTAATTAACATTTTCTTCTGCACAATTTAAATAGTATATCTATATTTTTATGTATATAAATACAAACATATTTTAAAATCTGATTGTGAGTCAGCTTCATGTTCCTTTTTATGTTCCTGCCATGTTCCTGGCCTCAGTTATATAAAGCTGTCTTTGTAAAAACCTGTACAGATCCATGGCAGCAATTTAATAATACAGCAGTAGAGATACAAAATTACATTATTTTTCAAAATTTCACTGCAAAATATCTTCATTTTTTTGCATTTCTTTGAGGGGAAGATTTTTAAGGGAAGACTGATAGAAAGTGACTGAGACTCAGTGGTAGGTAGCATGCATGCTTTTCAATCAAAATATAATACTCCTTTAAAAAAAAAAATCCCCCATTCACAGGAAGTCATCCAAATTCAAAAAGGAATTATCATGTCACTTTTACACCTGTTCAAATCTGTATTCTTTGTCATTAGAAACTTTTTTTTAAAACAGTGTCCTTTAAACAGGTTTCAGCTGGGATAGTTTATTTTCTTCTTAGTAGCTAGTACAGTGCTGTGTTCTGCATTTAGTAGGAAAATACTGTTGATCACACACTGATGTTTTAGTTGTTCCTAGGTCGTGCTTACTCTAAATCAAGGACTAATTGAGTTTCCCATGCTCTGCCAGCGAGTAGGTGCACAAGGAGCTGGGAGGGAGCAGAGCCAGCCAGCTGACCCAAGCTAGCCAAAGGGCTACTCCATGCCATAGAACGTCATGCTCGGTGTAGAAACTGGGGGGAGTTGGCTGGGGGCTGCCAGTCGCTGCTTGGGGCTGGGCACCGGTCAGCGGGTGGTGAGCAACTGTGTTGGGCATCACTTGGTTTTTCCCTTGGGTTTTAGTCCTCTCTCTCTCCCTCCTCTTCATTACAATTGTTGTTATTATCATTTTTTTATTATTATTTCAATTATTAAACTGTTCCTACCTCAACCCACAGGTTTTACCTTTTTCCGATTCTCCTCTCCATTCCACTGGGCAGGGGGGAGGGAAGTGGATGAGTGGCTGCGTGGTACTTAGTCGCTGGCTGAGATTAAACCATAACAGAAAATACTACAATGTTTTACTATGGGGGAAAGAAACTTCAGAGCAATCTCCCTCTCCATTTTAGTGGCCCTGCAAATATCACACTCTGAACTTTTCTGCAAATACACTTTCCTGTTCAAATCTATTGCCTAATACTGGAATGTTAACAAATCAAATGTGAATACTGCATAAAGAGATAGCGCAGTTTTAAGCTAAATTTGCAAGAAAATCACACAAGGAAGATATTTGACAAGTTCGATGAAACTTTCAGGGAGGGGGGGTTCTGTTTTTCTTTTCCTCCTTCATTTTTTTCTCCTCTTTTATTTTTTCATAAACACCCCACCCCACATACCAAGCTTACAATGAGGGGAAAGCAAACATATTTTAAAGTGAATTAACTGCAAATGAAAACAGCTCTCTTTAATCTCTGGGCAAAAATACTTCATGTGTAGAGTATCTACAGTACAGAGTTACTGCAATAAAAATCCACTATGCCATGCTTTTCAAGTGTGTAAATCTGAATATCTGTAATTTGCAACTCTGTAAATCTGTAATGGGGTATGCTTCATGAGTTTTTGTCCAGACACTGTTCAGTTGTATGTAGTTGTGCCAATTAACCATACCTGGACAGCATGAATGTTTGTTGGTTTGGTTTTTTTAATAATGTTGGCAACTACTTGTCAAAAAGACACTTGAAACAAACTTGTTGAATATCAGGCATACCGTGATAACACTATTCTGTTGCTGTCAGGCTGGATTTAATTCTATATTAGAGTATTAGGAAAAAAAGACACTGTAACTGATACAACCTACCATATCTTTTTTTTTCTGCTCAAATTTTATTCTCTGTTGACCGGGACAACTTCTTTACTGCTTTCCTGAAATTATTTTTCTGTACCAACTTTTTTCTTTGCCATTCAACATTTAATTTTTGTTTCAAGGAAAAGGTTGCTTTGCTATGAAAGGCAACAGGACAGCTGGTGATTCATGAGTAATGAAACTGCACTTGGAGGAGAACAATTCATGTGCCTAACATGCTCTATTCCTCTGTATCACAACTACGTGTCCCTATCACCTGTTGATATTCTAAAACAAAAGCTGGGTAACAGATCCTGCTCCTACAACTACAGCATTCTATGCATTGAATCTATCCTCTCTGTGATAGGCAAGGCATATGCAAGGTCAAGCACCTTGCCTGGGTACCCCACGTATACAGTATGAATGATTTGGAAATTACTGTTCTTAAGAGTAACAACATGCCTCGAGTTGTTGATTTAAAATTTAAACAGTATTTTCTACTACAGTATTTTAATGCTAATCATTGCAAACCTTCTGATTGAAGCTATTTATTAATGCTTACCAAACTTCTGTTATAACATTGCCAATTACTTATTACCTTAGCAAGACTCTTGTTCTCTTTCTAAAAAACCCTTAGTTATTTCCCCAAGTAGACACTTCTGTCTACACCAAAGACGGTCTGCAGGGTCAGGAGTAGTTTTAGGAGTTCTTTGTAGCCCTCCATCTATTTACCTTCCTGCCCCCAACCTCTTTCCTTGGTCATCTGAGATCTCTCTCCTGCTAATCCACGATCAACTCTTTAAATCAACAATTTAATCCACCATCTTCTCATTCAAACTCCTCTTTCTTCCTATTCTTCCATTCAAATTTTAAGAATATTTCCAATCCCTTCTTCAACAGGTTTTGGTTTTCATTTTTTGGTTGGGTTTGTTGTGGGTTTTTTTGTCTAGTTCCTCCTTGCAGAATTCACCCTGTCTTGTCTTCCCCTATGTACCACAGAACTTCACCATTCCACTTGAAAACATTGCAGAAATGGCACACTGTCCTTCCTGTAGTTTCTTTTCTTTGCTCTAACTCCCTGCATAGACCTTTGCTTTCAACACACCTTTCTTCTTTACAGTCTCACCATCTGGAATTATAATTCAGGACTCTTTTTCTTCCTTCCTTGTCCTTTTCTGTTCTCCTTTGGAAACTTCCTTTCCTTCTGGCCAAAAATCTTTCTTTTGCAGGAAGAATTCATTCTTTCCCATAGCACCACCACCTCAAACCACAGTCAAAACAGAATGTATAGCCTTCTCTCTAGGCCTCCTTCCACGTCACTGTTAACAATTTCCTGGTTCTTTGTCACCAAGTGTCATTAACTTAGTGTTACCTCTGGCAAATTCTCTTTTTTCATCATCCATCTCTTCCTGTAACTTTATCTTTCAGCTTATTAGTAAACCTAAAGGTCATTCCTTTCCTTCTGAATTCCTAGTGTTCAAAATCTTGGCCTGTGCCACAGATACCTCTGGACTTCACTACTCTTAAAGTTATCATTTCACTGAAAAATCTCAGTCCTTTGAGATGTTTGGCTTTTCTCTTCTCTTGAGTTATTTCATCAATTATCAGCCTACTTCTGGTATTGCACATTAGGATAGCCCACAGATACCAAGGCTTTAATAAACAACCTCTGCAGCACTGCATAAACACCATCAAGACTAAATGGTGACCATGTACGAGAATACCCAATGTATGTTCAAAATGGATCTATGGCAGTGATGGAGTTATATCACTCCTACTCCAACACTTAACATGCAATGCTGTTTCTCTGTAGATTTTATTTTAGTAAGTTTGGATTCAGTTTGCGTGCTCCTCATTTAACACTTTTCTCTTACAAAGCAAGCAGCTAAACACTATGAGGGACATTGTCATGGAGATTATCCAGATAAAGATAGAAACAGGTGTTTGGATAAACAGGAACCTTAAACTGTTCTGGTACGTTTTTGTACAGCCGGGGGATCAGGCTCAGCTTATGAAAAGCAGGTACTGCTTGATGAACCTCATCTCCTACAACAAGATGACCTGCCCAATGGATGCTAGAAAGGCTGTGGCTTTTCCTACCCGGACCTTAATAAAGGCTTTGGCACCATGTCCCACAGCATTCTCCTGGGGAAACGGGCTGCTCATGGCTGGGCCGGGTGTGCTCTGCGCTGGGTTAAAAGCCGGCTGCCCCAAAGAGTGGTGCTGGATGGAGTCACATCCCGCTGGTGCTGGGCACGCACGATGTTCCCCAGGGCTCCATGCTGGGGCCAGTTCTGTTTAATACCTTTATCAATGATCTGGACGAGGGGATCGAGTGCATCCCCAGTAAGTCTGCAGACAACACCGAGCTGGCAGGAGTGCTGACCTGCCAGAGGGCAGGAGGCTCTGCAGAGGGGTCTGGGCAGGCTGGACCGACGGGCTGAGGCTAACTGCATGAGGCTGAACAGGGCTCAGTGCCGGGTCCTGCCTGTGGGGCACAACACCCCACTGGGGCACTGAGGGAGAGAAGGAGGCCCTGGGAGGCCATTATTGCTCTCTACAACTACCTGGAAGGATGCTGTAGGCAGGTGGGAGTAGGTCTCTTCTCCCAGGTAACAAGCAACAGGACAAGAGAAAACAGCTTCAAGTTGTGCCAGGGGAGGCTTAGATTGGATATGGGGAAAAATGTCTTGACTGAAAGACTGCCCAGGGAGGTGGTAGAATCACCATCCCTGGAGGTGTTTAAAAAATGTGTAGATGTGGTGCTTAGGGACATGGTTTGGTGATGGACTTGGCAGTACCGAGTTCACAGTTGCACTTGATAATCTTAAAGGTCTATTCCAACCTAAATGATTCTATGATACAAAAAACCAAATACCTGTGAATTACATGCCATCTTTGTTTAGGCACAGGAGCTACTTGATACTTTTCTTTTTTATGTGTGTAGTAGTTCAGGGCTTAAAAGAGCAAAAACCACTGTGTGTGCAGAGGTCTCATTTAATGAGAGAAAGAATAAACCCAACATGTCTTAACTAAGGAAGTGCTGAGTAAACACTCTTCTACAATTTGGTCCCTTGCAAGTGACTCAAGTTAGCCTCTGATTACCAGAGAAATCCCAACCACTATTTAAACTCTACTTCTCATCTGTAAGACAAATGTATCTGGCTACTCTGTTATTGCTCTTCTGTAAGTTACCTTTTTCTTATTTTTCAAGATTGGAACTTTTCAAAAACATGTAGAACAAAACTGAGAGCTGTTTGTACATGGTATCCTCACAGATTAGATCATTTATCTCAGTTTTATTTTTACTTTAAAAAAATAAATTCAGATTTAGTTTTCTGAAAATGCAGCAGAAGGGACAAGAGAAAAAGAGCAGATGGATAGAAAAAAATCAAAAAAAGAAAAAAAAAACTTTTGTGGGTGAATCCCATCTGTCATTTTTTAAGTATCACATGACCAACTGTAAAATATAATTTTAAATATGACTCATTAATATGTTACCTGGAACACAGAGCCAACTTCCTAGTAGGTCTGATGCAATTCCCACTTAGATCAATGGAAGATACTATTCACTTAAGAGTCGAGTCAAATAATCAAATATTAAAAATATTCAAACTAGATATTTCCCTATTACTTTAAGTATCTAATTAGTATTTTTCTCCCCAAATTAAAGCAATTTTCTTGCTATTTCAATTATACAATGTATTTTATATAAAACTGGCAGGTCAGTGTGAGATTCAGAAGATCATATATATTTATTCCCCTCTTTTTATATAATTCCACAGCTTTTCATTGTTACCATCTTGCTTTAGTATTATGTCTTGTCTGCTGGCTTTTCTGCTTTTGCGGTTTTACTGTATTATGCTAGTCATACTTGGTAATCTTCAATTACAACCAACAATTCATTCAGTGATTCCTGGAAAAATGCACAGCATAATTATATCAACTCAGAATAACAAATTTTGAAGGTGTTTATTTGTTTGTGTTCCCAAATGAAATTTTGGGATTCAGTAAGTCAATCTCCATTTTTACCAAAGACATGGTAAATTACAGGGAAGTATTAGCTGCACCTACCCAAAAGAAGTAAGAGTTTATGAAAAATTAAACAACAGTTAAACTACAGTGTTCGATGTAAACAGATGATTTACATGATCTTTGCATGGAGTCTTACTGATTAGCATTTCTTAAGGAGAGAAGTTTCAGAAATGGAATGTTCTGAGTTCCAAGACAGAAATGTCAATATGTCACATCAAAATCACAAATTCCTGTTTTCCCTCTGAAAATATTTTATTCAAGAAGGTAATGATATTTTATATTTTTTAATTGTTCTTAAGGTAGAAAATCTATTGAATTTTTCCAAGGAAAACGCATTCATCAGCCCAAAGAATAGTTCTGTTTTCATATGAATTTCGGTGTTGCTTGGGTTTTCTGACCCAATTAAAACAGAGTATCTGAAATTTTAAGTCTTTGTAGCCTTAGAATTTATTTCTTGTACAACTCCAGTTACAATGCAAGGTATTATGCCACCTTTTGTATCACATTGACCTGATGGGATGTGATCTATATTCCGTATCCTCCCTTTTGGAAGCTGTATTCTTCTCATAATTCTCTGCCCTAACTTAGTTGTTGTGATTGCTTTCTAAGTAACTATATGGGGATAACATGATTCCTTATTGTTTAACAGCTTCCTGCAGAGTTCAGCAGTAAAACCGGCAAAACTAAGGCCATCTTCACTGAAAATACTAAGAAAAGTTTATAAGAAACATCAGATGAATTGTAATAACCTGCAGTTTCAGAAAACATTGCATTTGTCCTTCAAACATGGAAGACTTCCTTTCCCAGTGTTAAGCTAAAAATGAGTACATTTTACACTTACAATCCTTTTTTTTTAAATTGGCCACCATATCTGAATTCTCTGACCCCATTCAGACTGACCTGTTTTTTTTCCTTTTTTACATCTCCTAAAGCTGCTTCCTTCAAGACAAACAAAATGTCCATATTATGGATGTTTGGAGGAGGAACAAAGCCTGAAATTTAACATTTTTCTTTAAACATATTATAAACCTGAAGTGTATATACATATTAACCTCGAGAAAATAACATCCAAACATACTGCAGTTGCTGGATCTAACAATCCAGCATCGAAGTGAAGCCAGCAAAATGCCGTCTGTATTTCCTGTGATGTGATACTAACATGATGTCTCAGAACCTGAATCACAAAATTCCCTCAAAAAAATATTCTGTGTGCTATAGAAAAAGCCTTGCAGGTGAAATTCATTTCCAGTCAATGAAAGTCTGGCGCTTAGTCTACAATTTAACTTTGCCTATTCTACAAAGGCAGTCCAAGTATGAACTACATTTCTAGAAACCGGTGCACTTTACTGCCAAGTCATGGGAAAGTAAGCAGTGAAATTCTTGATACACTATAACCTTCAAGTATTTACACCTTTACTTCATCAGAATGAAGTTGTTGCTGGTTTTAACGTCCAGTGAGATTACCTGTAGCCTTACGTACACCTCTGTCTATCTGTGATACATACGTCTTTGTTTCCTTGATTATTTGACCTCTTGCCTGTTTCTTTCAGCAAAACTGTCAAATGTTTCTTCAGCATAGGAGATGTGAAGGAGGAAAAGTTCTGAATCTTACTTTCTGTTACTACCCTTGCTACTTCTTTCCTTCCATCCCTAATCCTCAGAACTTCCTCTTGTCACCCCCAGCTGTCACCACAGTTTGCTTTCTCACCTCCTAATCCCCTGCAGAGAGGGATATGATGAGTGTGGACCAAGTGCCAAGAGCTGCTCTCCAGGGTGCTGTGTAGCAGCCTTACTCAGAGCAGTTTATACAGCACAAAGGCAGCTGGCAGAGTTTTATGCTATGTGGAAGGTAAATCCTTGCACATATCTACCTAGCTATGCAAACATAAATCTCTGGGTGGGACGGGCAAGTTAAGACATTATATGTTCAGATAAATGACCAGAAACCTTTATATGACAGGTGCCATGTAGTGCAATAGAGTTTAAATAAAAGTCTGACAGTCCCAATCACTATTGCAGTAGTAAGCCACAAAGGCCTGAAAAATTCACAAAAATGATTACTTCTCCAGTTGGGTGTTTAAAAAACAAACAAACAAAAAATCAAAAGCAAAAAGAAACCCAGAAAAACATGAGAATTGTTACACAGGAGGCACAGACGGCAACTACCACAACGAAGCTTAAGCACAGACCGGAGGAAGTGGCAGCAAAGCCTCAACAAAGCACCATGCAATGTGGCAAATAAAACCAGCTGTCCAGAATTTTAACATGGGCAGTAGCTACTTTACACAAAATCATTGGGCACAGACTTATGGAATGGAAGGGTATGTAGGTTTTTTACTTTTGCAACCTGCAGTGGAAGAGCAGCCCTGAAAGGAGAGGCCCAAGCCTTGGACTTTGATCTGAGCTTGTTGTTAGTAGATCTGAGCTGTTGTTACTACATGCAGAGGCGTGCAGGACATGAGGCTGTGCTTAGACTGCCCTTCCAGATTTACCAGTTTCAGTTGGAACTGGCTGAACTCTTTAATGTTGGGGTGTATCAAGTGATAAACTTGCAGTCAAGTGTATACACAATATGGAATATGCATACATTTGTTCAGTGTGGAGTCTTACTAGGGTATATTTGGGATCTCTGCAGAAGCAGCAAAATCATTAAGGAATTTTCAGATGCATGTCTTCACTGAATCATCTGTTTGGTATTTATCAGCTTACTACCAGCTTTCTCAAGAAAGTCATATAGGCAGTTTTTAGCTTACAGATGCAGTAGCTGATTTATGTTTGGAACTAGACAGTTGTTTATTTATCAAAGTGCAGTTCACTGCTCTACTGCTCTCAACAATGTGATTTTCTTGCCAACTATCACTAAATCTATCAGTACTGACCAATTAACACTTGATATGCTTATTACCAGATAAACCAGTGGTACAGATTTGTGTATGAATTCGAAGTAAACACAAAATCACTTATCTGTCAACCATGTAAAACAGGCTTGTGCTGACTGTTGGCAGACAGCAGTAGATAAAAATGACAAGTTAGGATGTTGTTTTACAACCAGTATAAGAACCTGCCATGTCCACAATGGGGACCTCCACTCAGGTGCCCCCTACAAAGGGGTGATTTCCAGGTGAGCCTGACTAGGAACTAGCTCTAATTAAAGACCATTTCTATTCTTTCCTTTGGAGAGAGTTTTCAATTGGATCGGTCTGTTGATCAGACTCAGCTTAATCATTTTGATTATCATAGCTAATACAAAGGCATAGCAGGAGAAAACACTCTAGGACAGCAGAAAAGGCAAGGCCTTAGTACAGATGCAGTGCTTGACTGACTTAACAGTTATTATTAACTATCTCTTTGTATTGGTGTAAAAGACAGAATAAATTTGATGCTACAAAGTTCATGGACCAATTCTTCAGTTGCCCAGAAAATGGAAATAATGGAAGGAATGGTTGGTGCTCTGGTTTCAGCTGGGATAGAGTTTATTTTCTTCTTAGTAGCTAGTACAGTGCTGTGTTCTGCATTTAGTAGGAAAATACTGTTGATCACACACTGATGTTTTAGTTGTTCCTAGGTCGTGCTTACTCTAAATCAAGGACTAATTGAGTTTCCCATGCTCTGCCAGCGAGTAGGTGCACAAGGAGCTGGGAGGGAGCAGAGCCAGCCAGCTGACCCAAGCTAGCCAAAGGGCTACTCCATGCCATAGAACGTCATGCTCGGTGTAGAAACTGGGGGGAGTTGGCCCGGGCCTGCTGATTGCTGCCTGGGGACTGGCTGGGCATCGGTCAGGTGTATTGTTCATCACTTGAAGTATTTTGTTAGGGTTTTTTCTCTCTTGGATTTTATTCCTCCCTCCCTCTCTCTTCTTCATTACAGTTGTTGCTGTTGTTATTTTTACTTTATTTCGATTATTAAACTGTTCCTACCTCAACCCACAGGTTTTACCTTTTTCTAATTCTCCTTCTCATCTCAGGGGGTGAGGGCATGGAATGAGTGAGTGAGCGAGCAACTATGTGGTACTTAGTTGCTGGCTGGAGTTAAACCAGAGCAGGTGGGTGGGGAGACAACAACCGAAAACTCTTGTGTAGGATTGAACAGTGTGAGGTTAATAGAATTGCATTCCTAAATGTGATTACAGGTATCTGGGCTTATGTTGCTGCCAAGTCTTTTTTAAAAAATTGCTTTAGACATAACAATGTTCAAAACTAAGCCTTGCTTTAGCATAATAAACTGTTGTGCACTCGTCATCAGTGAGACTTCTGCTGGCTATGTACTTTCATCACTGGTCCTTAGCTAGTGAGCCTTTTAGGAAAGGCCTTCCACTGATTGTGTAAAACGTCTATGCTATACATAATACAGTATTAATAGCTGTCATAGTTTTGTTAAATATTTACTCAGAATTTTTGCAACTGGCAAGTTTATAGATTTATAAACAGCATTTCTAAAATAAATTAGTTAGTTCCTTATTGTCTCTTTCAAATCTGGACAAATGTCAGTATGTATTTTCAAAATCAATTCCCTAAACTGTGACAATATTTTTATAGGCCAAATCTCTTAACTGTGTTCTTAAAGTGCTAAAATATTTCCAAGTTGATTATAAAGAAAACCCATATATCTGTCACTATTCAGATGTTAGAGCTCCTACAGGGGTAGTTTAAGCAGAACATACCACTTTTTATTTGATCATGCTAATAATCATCCAGTCATAGCCCATTTCACAAACACAAGTTACTTCTAAAATAATACAGATGTTTCTCTGCAACCTTTACTTTAATCATACTGTCTATATTAGGCTGTCTAATAACATTTTGTAAATGTTAATACAAAACTTGCAGAGCACATTTTAGCGCTTCAAAACACAGCATGAGGAGCACTTTGGTATCATTAGGAAAATGTTGATCATTTGTTTCAATAACAACTATATTGATGGTAAGAACAAAATGTAGAAAATATGGGAATACACATGGGAATGGCATGAGTGGTGATGGAGGGGAAAGTTGGAAAAAAGGGTACTTCAAAATGAGGCTATATTAAAATAAGCAACAGTGTGTTACTTGCTCTACTCTTACATTATTTCCTCTTATCACTTACCACCATCTGCTAAATAACTGACCAAACAGACCAGTTCAATCTGCTAAATAGTCTGCCTCAATGCTGACTATTCAGTTTCAAAAGAAACCTAAATAAGCAAAGACAAATACTATTGGAAAAAATTAATATTGTCAGAGCTTTCTCCCTTTTAACAATGGGAATTGGAAAACTTACAGTCTTAACTTTCAGCTGTATAAATTTACACAGTCAACTGACACAGCATTATACACTGCTAGCTTCCTAAAATAAAGTATGATATAGTTTCCTATTTTGATTTTTAGTGTTCATAAAATCAAAATTGATCCTTTTACAGGCATAGTCAAAACTGTGTTTGAAAGAACTGAGAAGATGCATAAACACAGTATTACCAAAAGGAGGGGTTTATGAATCTTCTTTTTTGTGCTAAACTGATTCTGGAGAAGTAGTAGTTACCCACAGTCAAGAGTTGAATCCCCTGTCCTGCTCTACTGCTTCAACACGTACCTACAGATGAAGATTATCAAGCCACTGTTCTGTCTAGAGGAAGGCTATGTTCCATTTACTGCTGTAACCTTGTCTATTTTTCCTTCATTTTCATGTTTGCTGTCTTCAAATGTTCTTCCTAAAAGTGCCTCTCATGTATCAGTATTTGTATACACCTTCAGGATTAAGGGTAGTTCAGTACCCTGAATACTTCATTGTTTGATTCATGTTTGATCTATATATCCTGGTCCTGTGCTCCATGTACTTGCTGCACATCGCTTGACTTCTGCCACATTATTTTTGAAATGGGAATCATACGCTCCTCTGTTTCCCTACAGAGCTTTGCTACTGTGGTCTGACCTAGACTCAAGGTCTCTGGATTATATCAAGATACAATTAATAATATTTTTTTATTTATTTACAAGGCAAGTGTATACGAAGTTCAAAACCAGATTTTTGTGTATCACAATGCTTTCCTTCCCATGCTCCTTTGTTCCTCCCATTTTTCTCTTTATGAACTCCTAAGAAAGCTTTGTCTTAAAAAAATGAAAATATGAGAGTCTCAAGGATCCCATTCTATAGCCACTGAAGTCGGAAGCACCTCAATATTTTAAACGCACAGAAGGCAATGCTCACTGTGGAGTGATGTCAATTTCTATGAAGTTGTATAAACCACGTTCTCGACACAAATACATCCATGCAATTCCTAACTGGATGTGAACAACATGCATGGGTATAGTAGTCTCAGATATACGGTTAATGTTATTCAATGAACATAATAATTCTACTTAGTTGTATATATTCTGGTTGTCATACTCCTAACATTTTAGCAATGTTAGGAGTTTCTAGGCACAGGGACTAGGCTACAATGCCAGATACTGAATTGACATGTCTTGTAACCAGAGTATTACAAGTAAGAGTAAAGAGTTAAAAATAGCAGCTAAATGAAGTAATGGCAAAAGACAAACATAAATATTCTTATAATGTAGATTAGGAATGATAAAAATAAAGTAATGGCTAGAATGTCAACAAGAGATGTAAAAGAATAAAGGGCACCCATGTCAAGACCTACAAGCTGGATTTAGCCTGGGAACAAACGAAGAATGAGTCAAATGACAAATATAAATAGAGTATGAGCTGTAGCACTCTGCTCCATTATGAGATAATTGGAAGAGATAGATAAGGGGGAAGTCTGAAGTGAACATCACGTACTTAAAATTTTTATAAGGCATTTGAAAAGGTTCTCTGGAGATTGATACTGAAGGTAAAAAATCATACGCTTGTAATAAGGAAAAGAAGTAAACAGATCAAAAAGTAAATAAATGGTGTTGATACAACACAAAGTCAGTGCCTATCCTCATAGAAGACATCTTTTGGAACAAATGTGTGGTAAAAATCTATTACCACTACAGAAGCATACTTTTTTTTTTTTGTACATTTTTAATATAATAATTTGGCTTGAAAGTCAAATAGGAGAAGAACCTATTGAACAGGAAGGTAACTTGAAAAATAAAATAGTACAAAATCCTTTTTCATAAAGGACCATGCAATGATCCTTTAGAAGGAGCAGAGAGAATCCTAATAGAATAAGCCACATAACTTCTTACAGACATAGCGAAGAAGAGGCCTGTTGCACTCATAAAGCAGAAGCAGACTAAGCAAGATCAAAGAAATCTTTACTTGCCTTGAATCCTGACAGTAAGAACACTAAAATAACCGAGAGCAATGAATAAATATTTTGAAACTTGTATACATATATTCAGTTGCAACACAAAGGAACTACATATACTTCCAACTCTCTTCCTATGCTGTGAATATATTGATCATTTAGGTAAAAATGCGTTCATCATCATTTATTAACCAGTTGACTTCTGTACATCTGGTTGCAGAGGAAATGAAAATGCTTTGTGGTCAAATGGGACAGACATAAACTTCAGGTATAAAATCAGCTACTTTGGCAAAAGGGGAGGAAAATAATTGGACTAAGTTGTCAGAACACTGTGTATTCCTAGGTACGTATACTAAGTGTTCAGATAATACAGCTGCAGAATAAAAATGCTAATAATTAATTACCTCTTCTTTTTCTGCTGTGTATATTGCTTTGGTAAAATAATACACAGCTGACATGCAAGTGATCTATCAGTGATCATTTTTTTATCTGCTTGCTGTTTAGGATTGGACTTGTAGCGCAGTTATATCTTCAAAAGCACCCAAAGCATCTTAATTCTCAAAATACTGAGTAACAACAAATTAACATATTATTTTCAATATTTTGACAGATACACATGACTTGTGTGAATGTCTCGATCTTCTAGAATATTTTAAAATTGTCAAACATTGGTCACTAGGATGTCACCTGAAATAGTCTTTTTAGGACCTATCAGTATGCACTGGTAGCACCACCATTTAAAATATATTAAGTAATATAAAAGAGAGGGAGTTCATTGGCATAACGCTCCATGAACCTCAATATACAGTAGCACAGAATGAGGCCAGTAATTATTAGTCGTACACACATGCTAATTTGGTACAGGGTGAAAATGTATACATGTCATTTATCAAATTAAGACTTAAAATAATAAACTATTAAGTCACATTTGATAATGAAAAAATCAGCATATGAATTCACAGGACACTTGTTGAGATTAGTTGTATTTATTTTTTACCTATTATGCCTATATTTATTGTACTGATAAGAGGAACTGAAGCTAGCTTTAAGTTTTCCATATATTCAAAAATCTGTGCAGTTATATCTGGTGCCTTAAGCTACATTGGGTCAAGGTGAAAATACAAGAGTTTTCATAAAGCTTGATGCTGTATTGCCTAGTATGCTTTCTCTTAAATGGGAAATAACCTTTTCTGCTCAGATTAAGACCCACAGATATTCCCACTGAAATAAACATAACTACTTGTAGTAGAAAGTGATATTTAATGTAAAAAAAAACAACTTTGCAAGTTACTTAAAAAGCAGTTGTGTGTCATCTGTGTGTGTGTCCCCTTTTCGCCATTAACTGTCAGAACACTTTTTGCCTAACTTTCCTCATCTAGATCTACTGGTTTCTTTACAGTATTTTGATGAATACTTAAAGACACACAGAGGCTGAAAATCTGCCCAAAACAATGTTGTACCATACTGATGTTAAGTCTTGCTGCAGACCAGAATTTGTACAAATCCACTTAAGGTAGCATGGCAATCTGATGGATAAAAACATGGGTGTTTTGCTTCCAAAAGACACAGTCTCAACCCTAAATCTGTTGGAGGTGAAGGATTGATTATGAGAAGAGGAGAGCATGGCAAATAAGGAATACAGTTGGTGTTTTGGCCTTTTTTCCATTTGTGAATAATTTCTAAGGAACAATGCCTTTTACAGGTTATCTACATTAGGTTTTGCAAAAAGGAGTAAATGCTAACATTTCTTTTTTGTTCTATGACCTAAAGTGAAAATTGATAAAGAACTTTTTGGAGTGTGAATCTTTACTTGATCAGAGAAGCAGAAAAGTACTTGAAAAAGATTTTTCAGCTTTGAAGAGATTAGACTTCCAATTAAAATCAGGCTTTGTGCTAATTCTCATCAAACCACTAGTCAATATAATAATTTAGCCTTTCTTCAGTTTGTTTTGAGAGAATGATTCAAATAGCCTCTTCAGAGTTACTGAAAATCATTATAGAACTTTACTGAACAAGCTGTGTGGTAAATGCACAGTCCTTTTAATCTAAAATAAATACCTAGCTAATTCTGATCGTTCCTCACCTTCACATGAACCATGTTTATGATGAAAAAACTCCCACAACAATACACAATGAAATCTAGTTTTTAGAGCTCTTTCTTGACTCTAATCATAGCCAGCAGTATTTCCACAGGAGAAATATCACTAGTTAAAAATAGTACTTGTAAAGATAATTAAACTAGATTTACTAGTTACAGAATTTTTAGTAACTAAAAATGTTACACCATTATCTTTTGGATTGTATGATCATTATCACAAAACACACTAAGCATGGAATAACATTTACATCAGACCATTTAAACTATTTTTTTTCTTGCACAAACATTTATTTATTCTGCAAGCTACATTCTTCCTGTTACTGATAGAAGTAATATTACATTAGGTAGAATGCAAGAATATGACTTCCAAAGCAATAAAGTTAGTTTACATATTTCATTCACTTCTTTTCTGTACTCTGCTCAATTCCCCATCTGCCTACAGCTTTACTTAGATTAACAATATTTGTTTATTACAGGGTAAGAAATTATAGGAACCTGAAAGGGAAAAAATAGTAAAAAGTCAAACTACATTTGTCAGGAACTTCCCACGGATACTTTAACAAGCCTGGGAAGAACTTATCTGAGATTCCATATATAGCTGAAGCGTTAAAAGGAGGGGGGGGAGGGTGGGAAGTGATACTGCACATGCTTTTTACACATGACCAGGACTAGGACTTTACAAAAAGTGTCTTTTTTTCATTTTTTTAAAGTTACATATTTAAACAGTCCAGACTTGCAATCTGGAAACATACAGTAACCCAAAAGCTGCCATTAGAATGCCAGACACTCTGAAAGGTAAATATAGAGCTGAATCTGAGTTTATCACAATTTGCCTGAAATTATGGGAGCTTTATCTGCTTTCAGTCTTCCACAATCATGTAACAGTTACACCAAGGACAAAGGTGAGTATTTAAACAGATAAATACAAAGGGAGGCGTACTGAGGCAAAGACTCAGGAAAAAGCATAAAACAAAACTTAATACTGATGGTGTAGGTGTCTCACCTGACATTTCCCACACAGGAAAGGTTGTCAGAGACTTCACAGCCTCTACTAAATCAAAAGGAAAAGACTGCTGATGACATTTCCTGCTGATGATGCTCCCTATAAGAATTGGGCATTGATGCATACCTATCTTCATTCTCTAGTATTCAAAGGTGTTTTGGCTCCAATGCTGTCATCCAGATGGAGTATAAAATACATAGGATTTCTGAAGTAATACTTGCAGCTTAACATGATGTATATACTGTAACAGATCCTACAGTGGTGTGGAATTGCTTTCTTCCTTTCAAATGCAGGTCGCTGCACAGTACAACCATAGTATATGATTATTGTTTTACATTTTAACAATTTACAAAATTTTAATACAAATTGTAAATGTCTCATTAAGGTATGGAAATGATTCAGGAACTGTGAACATGTAACAGAAAGAAACAAAAATTTTAAAAGTCATTATTATCTCTAAAATGTCACCTGTCTGTTCTCTCCACAGCTAACAGGGTACATGTAATTACAGACTTCACATAAATCTCAGTCTCATTACTTGAATGAGCTATTAAAACTTCCTGATTAATCATAAGTCATGGTTTTAATTGCCTTTTCATTAGATTAAGAAAAATTTAAAATATCCATTTTCACAATATTTTAGAAGTTTAATTTGTCATTTTTATTCATGTCAAATGGCACTTAACATCTTAGTACTCTGAAGTAAAATGCTGCTCATCAGTGGTATAGCTGGTAGAATGGTATGTTCAGTATTCAATTTTTTCAAAATAATAACTTCAAACTTTCATAACGTGCCTTGTGTGTGTTTAGAAAATCATTTAGCGGGTACCTTCAGAAAACTGGCCTGCTCAATGTAAACACTGTATTTTTTCCTTAAATCTGACTTCCCAAATGAATGCAGAAATGTCAGTTTGCTGGCTGTGGTGAGAGTTATTATCACTAATTATTTAAGACTTCTTTAGCTAACTGTATTGGTGAGGTGTGTCAAGAGAGGTATTGCCCTGTCATCTCGTTTTGAAGATATTAACACTTACCAGACTTAGGTGGAATATATGGATACAATGAGGAGAGATCTGTGTTTATGAACTGGACCAGACTGGCTGTATTGTTCATTAGGAGGTCTGATAACCAATCGTCAAACATCTGGGATGATACAAGAAGGCATTGTAGTACTTCCAGCTATTCCTTCTCTCCATACGACCATTTCTATTCCTGTAAAGCGGCACTGCCATCTTAGAAAGGAAAGGAATTTTCTAAATGCTTAGTTCGCCTTAGCCTGAAGTCAAGTAGCAACAGGTTGCTAGAAAACTCTTCGTGCCCAGCCACCTCTGCCTTGGAAGAAAACGTTCACCTCATAATTTTGATAATGGTGATCTTCTAACAGCTCTTTTTTTGTCTGAATTTCAGAGCAAAACCTGAGGTTTTCCACAACAGTCTCAGACTAGCCCACAGCGTTGGCCAGAAGCCTGCCTATGAGAGGCCTCTCCTGCACCCTCAAAGATACTTCCTCAACAGTACTGTGAAACATCTCTAGTAGCCAGCCTTGTTCTTCCCACCACACGCAATGCTCTGCAACTTCACACTAAAATCCCAACATTCGGAATGACCAGATAAGCTCGTCACAAACACTAACTGCCACACTTAACTGTATTAAATGGATTCAGAATGTTAGCGCAAATTTAACTTACTTTGTTGTTTTTTCCTGGACTCAAACTGTGATCTGTGAACTCCCAAATAAGAGGGAAGATGGGAAGTAAAAACTAATCAAGCCTTTAAAATTAATTCAGTGCATTTTGAACGTTGTCTGTATCATTTTAGCTAAATAGTAATTTTCATGCAGTCTGTGGTCAGTCTCAGTACAAAAATAAATGATCACGTGGGTCACTGTTTGAATAGTTTGTAAATTAATTCCTCAATGTCAATGAGATACATGATACCTGGAACTACTCTTGTGAGATAAGCTTCACTTTTATGATACTCTTCGGTGGATGAAAAATCTACTGGGATTTTGACAGTCTTTATAAAACCTGGTTGACTAATCAGCAAAGGCAAATATAAGGTCCTGCACCTGGGGAGGAACAACCCCATGCACCAGTATGGGCTAGGGATTGACCTGATGGAAGGCAGTTCTGCAGAGATGGACCTGGGAGTCCAGTGGACAGCATGCTGCCCATGGGCCAGCAGTGTGTCCATGTAGCCAAGGGGCCAGTGGGATCCTGGGGTGCATTAGGAGGAGTGTGGCCAGCAGGCTGGGGGAGGTGACCACTCCAGAATCCCATCTGAGTGCTGCGTGCAGTGCTGGACTCCCCTGTTCACGAGAGACAGGGAACTACTGCAGAGGGTCCAGCAGGGGCTGTGAAGACAATGAGGCGACTGGAGCATCTCCCTCACGACGAAAGGCTGACAGAGCTGGAGCTGTTCAGCCTGGAGGAGACCAAGAAGGAAACTTAACAGTGTCAACAAATACCTTAAGGGCAAGTGCCAAGAGGATGGGGCCAGGCTCTTTTCAGTGGTGGCCAGCGACGGAACAAGGGGCAACAGGCACAAACTGAAACACAGGGAGTTCCTTCTGAATGTGAGCAAAATTTTCTTCACCCTGAGGGTGAAAGAGCACTCGAACAGGCTGCCCAGAGAGGCTGTGCAGCCTCCTTCTCTGGAGACATTCAAAACCCACCTAGATGCAACCCTGCGTAAGTTTGGTGAACATGCTTTAGCAGGGGGGTGGACTAGATGGTCTCCAGAGGCCCCTTCCAACTCTGACCATTCTGTGATTCTGTAATTACAGAATACTTTGTTCTACTTTCTGTGTTTGTATTTTTTTATGACTACTGAGAGAACAAAACAGTAATTAAAAACTGGACAATATCTACAAAAATGCATTTTTAAAAGTTACTTAACTGATTAAACCCCTTTGAACAAGTCATCATCAACAAATGCTAAATTGTTGGACACAATGACAACACAGCTTGCTCACTTTTCAAAAGGGTACATTCAGCTAAATATAGAGCTTTGCCATCTCTGTTATAGCTGTCTGGTTTCGATAGTGAGAATTACAGGGCAATAGTGATAAGTGACCTTAGCTTCTTTTGAACTTGGTGTGAAGATGGGAAACTAAATCCCCTTTCAAAGTGAGGGAATGTTGTGTATTAACAGGTGCTGTGCCATAAGGAACAAATAATATCAACTGTTTTCCATTTGCAACTCGGCTTGTTGCTTTTCCCATCTGTATTTGTTTTAGATTTGGTTTGGTAACACTGCTTTTATCTGTGCTGCAGTTTTCTCTAATCACAAGGGGAAGAGAAACAAAGTGAGAAAGACATAAAACCTCTAGAACATTTTCAGCTATTTAGAACAATAAAAGAGTGAGGCTATTTTACAGTGTTTACTCCTTATTAAATATTTTAACAATCACTATACTTTGAAGGAGCTCAGTAACTTAAAGCTACTTGAAGTACGGTAAATGCTATTAACTTTAACATCATAAAAAGCTAAAGGGCAAACTCTTTTCTTTGCAAAAAGCCAAAGTGGTTTGACTCGGTACAGAATCTTGGAGGCAGGGCCAGACTTTCCTGGCAGAGCTCATCCATAGTGAGGACTGCTGTTCAAATCGTGTAATTGCCCCTGCCAGGCATATGGTCCCAGTGCTAGCAGTCAGATAGGCAGTTATTAATGGCTGAAGCTAGCAGGAGACTTGTAAGATCCAGGCAGAGGGGGTAGGCAGAGTTTTCTTCCTTCTGGTAACTCAGGAGATGATTTGCATTGATTTTAACCTGATGTCTGCCTTCCCCATCTACCACTGCTTGGTACTCTGCAAGTCAAGGACAACCATGTCAGACATAGCATTGCTTTCCACCACAAAACTACAGCACTTACTAACAGGTATCTCTGTAAGTGGAGGCAGGATTTGTCCCTCAAGAGACAGTTCTGAGTAAATAATAGTATCACTGGTTTTATCTATGAGTATAAACACCGGGTTTTGTCTCTTAATGACTGTTTCTGTTTTACTGCTACTTCCCACCAGGAAGTTGACTGCTAACATAATTAGCAGATGATTGCACGGGGGAGGCTGAAATCTTCAACAGCTGCTTTAAGGCACTCTGTATCAAATCTTCCATGCTGCAGAACATTTGCAGTTTATGAATGGTGTTCTCTCCAGTGACATGGAGATTATGGGACCATGGTGTGCAGGCCCCCAGGAAGGACTTAACTTGCTCATTTACTTGGAAAAAATATGAAAATTCCACTTCTAAAGAATTTAGTGAATTAGTACGTGTACTTGGGCATACTGTACGTACTGGTATTCAGTATGAAAGATCACCTTTAATTGTTAAGTCTAGAAACTGAATGTGTAGCACTGAAACGGCTGGCAGATTTATTTTACAATCAAAGTGTTTTGAAGCTTCAGACATTTCCGATGCTCCATGTGATCTGTTTCTTTGTTAAAGGATAAAAGGGAGATGGTATGAATCAATGCTACCATTTGTTATAGAAGACTCATTCTGAGAGTAATGCATAGTGCAGCACAGACGTTTACTGTTATAAAATAAATAATCAGAATCATTGGCTGTGATAGAATACCAATTATAAAATTAAGAGAGAAACCATTTGGGAAAGAACTGCTTCAGTTCCCCATGGAGCATAATAGTGTCTGCCAAATGTAAAGTAGCATGTATCAAGTTCTAGATGGAAAAATTACAGCTTTAGAGTAGTAAGTGTATAACTAAGTAATGACTGAAGTACCAAAGAACGTTTACAAACTGTACATCATCTTGTCCCAAAGGAGGAAGACCGCTTGATCTGTGGAAGTTTTTAAGCTGAGACACTTAAAACCTTTTCTGCACTAGAAAACTTGGGCTGGGGTATGCTACCAAAGTCTTCCTCAAACAGCTACAGTTTTAACAGCACTGAAGTGTTTCGCTCCTCTTTTCATGCTGTCCTTCCCCCAATTTCAGTGTGTGCTAGTTTAAGTGGAATATAGAAACAATGCATTTTGCCTTCCATTGTCTCTGCAAGAACGATGCTAAACCAGAAATTAGCATGAGGCGGACAGAACCGCTTTCTGCAAAGCATTACTTCCTCTTCGTTCCACACAAGTAAATAGATTCCCTCTTTTATCTATAATAGGGACCCAATCCTAAGATAAATTTTGAAGGAAGGTGAGTATGGAGATATATTAACAGTTTACTTACATAGGACTCCAAAACCTGCCACAAAAGTGTACTTTTGGTGTGCCCAATGCAGTGATTCTAAAAATATTAATATTTTTCTCTAAACCTTTTTTAATTTAGGTGAGTTTCACAGTGATAAAGGACTTGGCCTGTACACACAGAGATTTTTTCAGGCTTTAGGGCAACTCACCTACTACTATGCAGTGCCTCACTGCAGATATGAAAACACTTGCTCTCTTAGTGAATTCGACCATTAAGATCTTGAGAAGTTTCAATGAAATCCAGCTTTCAAAATAGAATTTAGGCTTCTAAATAATTGTATTACAAAAATTTACTTACAAGGACAAATCAAGATAAATTGACAATATTTGCTTCAGTCCTTTTATGTAGTAGCCTCTGTTAAATGGAAGAACTCATAAAAGTTAACACACTTTCTAAAATCAGGAGGCCAAACTGATGTATTTCTCAAAAGAAAAAGGAGGATCATTTTGAAGAAATCATAACAGAATTTTCTTTTGGGGAAATTATAACAGAATTCTTGTGCAAGTTGAATCTAGACTCTGATATTTTAAATCACTTGATTCAGAAATGTGTGGGCTTTTTATCCCCTTTTAGTTTAATAATCTCAGGTGACTTCCAAAAGGAAAGGCAAAGGGAGAGCTTCACTCACTGATTCACACTGTGACAAATGACTGTTAAAGTGCCTTCTGAGATTTATGGTAGGGAGTTGTTCCTTTGAAAGTCACCAGCCAACATGGCAGCCAGCAGCATACAATTGTCCAAGTGATGTGTGGAGGTGTCTGTATTATCTGAATGAACCTCTTTCCTTTAACGTTCATTTTATGCAGTAAGCACATCAGAAGGGAAAGCTAATTTTAATTTAATCCTTTAAGTATCCAATCTAACAACAGTTCTTGCACAAAGGTAAAATTTAGCTCTCTGGTTTCATCATGAAAGTATATAATGTAGCAAAATGACTCAAATTTTCATCTCAGTACAGAAGCAGGATTTGAAATGTATTTCTAGTACCAGTTAATGTGTCTTGTTATATATATACAGAAAAAGAAAATTACAGAATTGAAAAATGTAAATTTTTGTTCCATGACTGTGAAATTATAAACACTTACTGCAATAGCATATAAAAAAGTTATGAAATCTGATGCTTTGAAGGTGGGGGTTGGAAAAATCTATTGGGTTTGTACGTTCATTTTTTGTTCTTTCCATTCCAATTGTTGTATGGGAAGTAGCACAGTAGTAGTGATTTCTCCTAGAACATAATAGTTATGTAAACAATGCTAAACTTCAACAGGCAGTAGAGCAAAATAGTAGTATGAAATAGATGCTTATGAGTGTCAAATGACTTGTTCATATGGCAGACTGTACTAATTCAGCAATTCAATGCTGGAATGTACTTCATGTTCTCTCAATTAATATTGCTAGAAATATTCAGCATTGATAAAGTTTACCTTGGTGTGCAAGGTCCAAAGCAAGCCCAAAATACTGCTTAATCTTACTAAACCCAAAGGGGCTTAAAGTGTAAAAGGTATATAAAAAAAAATACTATACACATTTTTATGAAATCAATAAAAAGCATATCACTCTGCATATTTTAAAAACATCCATGTTTCTTTCTCTTTCTTCAAAATGTTGTGGGAAAATAGTTATTCCAATAATCAAAGATCTTTAACAGCAAGTACCTCCCCCCCTTTTTTTAAGACTCTGGGACAAAACACATTTATTGGCTATGTATACGGGCTATACTACGTATTTCAGGAAGGCAGGCACCAAGCATAAGCAGGTCTGTGCTTTACAAATAGATCTTTCTGCAACATTAGTGCACCATATATGCAAAATCTAAATGTGTGACTGTGCAAGAAATACAGGAGACCAGAAAGAGAGGAACTAGCAGCACAAACGAGAGAAGCAGCCGGTAATGTTGCAGTGTAGAGGTTACTATAAAATTACTTTGATCTTCTCTGGGTACATCTTTAAATGAGTTAAACTCGCCTAGATATGGTCCCAGGCAGTGTCATTAAATGGCACAAACAGCCTACATATGTAGCAGAAAACTCTTCCAGCTTCCCAAATCGGGTGATTACCTGCAGCTTGTCTGCTTGGAGATTTCCTTGGACACACCCCCTGCCAAATCATTCCAGAGCAACTGCACTGTTCAAGCCAGTTTGGGCTACTGGCTATGGCCAAAGCATGCAAAGGGAAATTTGAACAGCTCACTAGTATAAGCAGACATGCTTCAATGGTGGGAAACATTCCTGGCTTGCTTCTGTTTACTAAAACAAATGCAGCTTTTATATCTTAATAAGCTTTTAAAGAACAGATCAGATATCTGTACACATTTGGTTTAAGATACCAAAGCACTGAATTTATATGACAGACCTCACTATAAAAGCAGTGATACTGACGGAATGTAAACGCTTTTTTATTTTTAACTTAGAATTCTTTCTTTACATCTCCAGAGTCCTGTGGTTTGGCTATTTTGAAAGTACATGGGAATGATGTATGCTCACCAGAAAATACTTTTTTGTGAATAACCTCTCCATTCTATCTTTCCAAAGCTTACATGGGAACCTAAAATAAATATCTTCCTTTCTCCCCGCCTCCAAAACAAATTATTTACCAGCTTTAAACATGTATTCGCTAGGTAGGATATTTTCTACTTTTGTGCTCGTCTTCAACACAGCTGGTAAGACTAAGGATTAGTGATCAGTGAGTTTATGACATGTTTTTATTACATAATTTACTGTTACAATCGTGATTCAGTGAAACCTCACTGAATTAACAGGTGAATAACTTGTATTAATCACTGAGTTCCCCCTTTATTTCCGCTCCCTTCCCCAGCAGCCAAACTGAAAGACAAATTTCATTATGATGGTCAAGAAACACCTGAGAATATCCAGCAAATCAAAACAGCTTATTTCAGTTTCAGATACTTTCTAATAATGAAAGCAAACCATGAGATTCACAAAGGAATATTAGCATTATTTACAGAATTAGTGGAACAGTCAATGACTCCATCTTCTCTTTACCCTCAGTCCAGTGACCGGGATATTTACACAGCCAGAAGAAACCTGGTACACTACCCTACCTGCCACAGTGATCACCCCCTTGACACACACACGCGCTGTAGCTACTGGGTTGATCTTTTACATGCTGTCCTGCGGAAGCTGTTCAGATCCAGGCAGTATTTAAATATTTTATATAGTGACAGGAAAACAGGTGAGTTTTTTACTCAGTTATCTCTCCAAGTAAATGAATATTTAACTATTCCATATCAAACATGTGTACTGTAAGCATCAAGCTTCATCTCCACAGTTTTCAAAAGGAAACAGATTTTTTGAAAATCTAGTCCTTCAAAAACCTTCAAAAAAAATGGTTTTAACATCCAAATTTCTTCAGGAAAAAAATCACACAGCAAACTCAAGAATGTTAATAAATTATTCAGCATAGTTTATTTACTGAATAAATGTGTTTGCGAAAGATTCATCATGTTCTTCTGCACACAGCAACTTCTTTTATGAAAAATATACAATCCAGTTTGGTGGTTTGTGGAATGCAACAGTGCAGAACCCATCTATTACTGAAGCCAAGTGCAAGGTTGGTTAGGAACCTACACTACGCAAGTAGAATTATTTTCCTAGGAAAGAAATCCAAAAGCAGGGAGATGGATGTTACTGTACTGGAGAAGTACAGGTAAGAAATGGACCATGAGCTAGACAACAAAAAAAAAAGGCTGAGTAAAGCTCAACCACAGGAGAAGTCCTCAAGAAAAAAATAAGATTAGAAATCTGTCTCCAAACAGGTACAGATTTAAGAACAAAAATCCTGAATCAGAGTCCTATTATATTCAGCTAAGCATTTTAACACATGTGCATTTCATAAATGAACAGGACCATTTAAAAGAAACAGCTGATCAAACTCTCCTCCTAAAGAAACGTAACCAGTACGGTTTCAAAACTGAGTACTATGCTTATGTCAGAAATCTATCTTTCAGCAAAAAAGAGGTCTGTATCATTTTGATCCTATTTATTATTAAACACTACCATGCAACTTACTAGCAAACTATTCTATCAAAACTGTCATTTGGTGACACAGAATCCTAGGTTTGTGGCAGATGAGAGGAATAATTCCATCTCCTCTCCACTTTGAACAATCAACAAGCATCTGAAAACACAGAGATGGAACATATGCCTCCCAGCCAGCAAAAAGTGAGCATCTTTCCAGAAAGGGCAGAATGGAAGGAGAAAAAGAGAGACCTCAAGGATGAACAGACTGGAAAGATCAAAAAGGAAATGGGACTAAGACAGAAGACAAAGAGTTCAGCTGGTAACAGACCTGAAGTTCACAGATCACACACATGGAAAACCCTTGATATGAATCAGATTGCAGGAGTTAAAAGCAAGTGGAATTAAGAAGTTGCAATGAATTGGAAATATGCAGACAATTATTTCCAGCATCTCAGCCAAGGGCCAATAACCGCCTAAAATTAACTATCTGGATCTCTTGGCATTGTGAAGCTATACTATAAGGCTACTTAACTGCATTTTAGTGTTCAGATATTCCATTCATAGTTAATGTCTGAAGGGGCTACAAGCGACACCTTTGGCATTATCTATATTGCATGTACACTTACTACAATAGAATACAAAAGAGATGCTTCGTCAAAACCAAACTTGAACCACTTACACAGGGGTGCAAAGAAATGACAAAAAAAATACAAACAATTAAAAATAAGACATATAAGTGTGTAATACTAATAATCACTAATTAATAAGCAGCTGATCTCAGGGGCCCCACAGGTCTGCAGTCTTTCTAATTAAATATTTCCTGAAAGTATGTCTAACACACTAAACGTTCTATTTCTATGCAGAACACATATGCTTTTTCTATAATGGATAGTAGCAAAATACCAGCAACATGGGACTAGATTAATATTTCTATATTAAAAGTGTTATCCTCCAGTAGAGAAAAACAAGAATCTGGACAAGACCCTATTGTAAGGTGGCCAAAAACTACTCAAGATTTTTTAAGAGTGGACTTTGTTCAGTTACTGGAAAGCTAGTATCAAAAGAAACTGCTATGGTAACTTGCAGAGCTGGAGGAGAGACTGCTGCTGTCACAGCCTCATGTAAAACAATCCTGATTGCATTGTGGGGAAGCAACTGCCCAGCCTTCCTGCCACAGTGCACCTGTGTCCAGCCTCAGCACAGGACAATACCTGAAGATCTACAAAGCCATGTCCACTATCTATTTTCATTCCTGGGTCCATATTCTATATTTCAGATGGGCTAGAGATCTTTCTTGTAATGCTTGTATGAATATTAATGAAATAACTAAAAGTTACTATTCATCTTCCAGTACTGGTTTGCTACAATTTTCCAACAATAACCATGCTCTATACAACTGTCATGCTATATTCCTGCTATCAATATTTTTTAAGGATTATTTGTTTCCATTTTGTTAAGTACACAGAGACTTGAAATAGACATTTCTATAGCTACATAGATGCTATGGTTTGTGCAGCTGCTTATACACTATTTTATTACAGACCAGATTGTGCTTCTGCCATTGAAGGTAATATAAAGTTCAAGTCAAACAACTTGTATCAGGAAACACTTGACGAAAGTTTCAACTACAGCTGGAAAAAGTGTTAAGCCATAGAGTGGTCCAAAAAGATATATAAAGAATATTTTGTTTATTTTAGGCATCAAAACCCTAGCTAAATAAATAAAGCTGATGAAAAAGAAAGGGGGTTTTTTCCCATTCCAGTAGAAAATAAAAGGTAGATGTAAGATGCTAAGATCTACATTTTCTAAAATCTCAAAGAATACTGTGATCATTAATTTACGAATACAGAATAAACTTATGGTTTAATTATTTTTTAAACGATAGAACATGATAAACATACTCTCTTAACTCTCCATTATGTAGTTACAATGCTGTCATTTGCAACCAACAGCATTCATTTTTTGTGACTATCTTAAGATTTCATTCACCCTTTCATAACTCTCAGAAATAAACAGAATTTAATTGCTTCAAAGTATAGCATATTCTCCTGAACCAAGTTAATAATTAGTCACATATCTGCGTTATCATTTGATTACTAATCAATGAGAATCCATCTTTCTTTAGGAAAGTAGCTAAATGTAAATGATGTAGACCAGCATTAAAAACAAAGTTTTTGACTGCCGAGTTAAACACACATTCCGACAATGTAAACATACTGAATTAAAATCGGTCCAATGTGCCATTATATATTACTAGCTAATTTTGCTTTTCTGTCATTTGACCACAATTGTTACTAAAAAAATGGATCACACATAATTTTGCAGGATGGGATCATGTAATTGACAAGCCAGGTTTTACAGTCAAATAAAGTAGCATGGTGCTGGGGGTGGCCATGAATACTGTTCATTTAGCTTTTTGAAATTAAACACACATCCCTGGTTCTTTTGTTTGTTTTAGTATCATGGGTTTGGTGGTGGTTTTTTTTTCTTTTAAAGGCATTATGTGACTTGACACAAACATACACCTTTTTCTATCGGTTTGTAATTGAAGATGGTGACAGTCCTTGAAATAATTGATAAAGGAATAAATTAATGTAGTTGCACCCAAGCCTAGGATCCTTGCATGAAAGGGAACTGTATGTAAAGCAGCATGCATACCGAACAGCAAACGCGCCCCGCGCCGCCGGCCGCCAGCCTCCGGACCGGTGGCACAAGCTGGTTTGGTTGGGGCTCCCCCGCGCCGCATCTCATCACCCGGAACCGGTGGCGCAACTTGTCCCGCTCCCCCTCCCCCCGCAGCCGGGGGCAAGAGGCAGCGGGCCCCGAGGCTGCGCGGCTCCCAGCGCCTCGACGAGGGGCGCCGGCCGCGACTCGCCCCAGCTACGGGGAGGGGCACCGCAGCCCCCCGCCGCCGTCGCGTCCCCTTCCCGGCAAAGTTCTGCACCGGGCCCGGCCTCCCGCGGCCGGTGCGCGCCGACACACGGGCACCGCGCTCCGCGGGACCACCCCGGGCCGCCCTTCTGCGGCAGGGGGCGCCGGCCAGGGAGCAGCCCCGCTCCCTCCCGGGCTGCCACCGCGGCCCCCCGCGCCCGCGGACCGTGCGCTCACCTGTCGTCGCTCTGCCAGCCCTGGTCGCCCAGCAGCAAGTCCCGAAAGCGGTACCGCGGCGGCAGCGGGGGCACCTCGCTGTCCAGGTCCACCATCCTGCCCGGAGGGGGCAGCGGCCACCCGCCCGCCCGCACGGGGTGGGGAAAGAGCCCGGCGCGGCGTGCGGGGCTGGGGCGGGCGGGGCCGGGGCGGGCGGGGCCGGGGCGGGGTGCGGGGCGCGGGGCGGGGCAGGCGGGGGCTGCGCGCACAAAGGCGGCCTGCGGGGCTGGCTCGCGCTGCAGGGGGCGAGCGGCGGTTAACGGTCGCCGGGCTGAAAGTCCCGCCTCGCCTCGCGCCGCGGTGGGGGGGGCGGGGGGGGCAGGTGCCGGGGAGCGGCCCGCCGCGCGCCCACCGAGCGAGCGCGCGCGCGAAGACGCGCGCGCTGCCCGCCGCGGCTGACAACAAAGAGCTGCCCGGCGCCGCGGGGGGAACGGGGGAGCCCTGCCGGGGGGGGGGGGGAAGCCCTGCCCACGGGGGGCCCTGCCGGCCGGCCCGGGGAGCCGCCAGCGGCGCCGCAGACGGGCGGCAGGAGAGGGGTGGTTCGGGGCTGGGGGGTGCTGTGGCCGGGTCCGTCCCCGCGTCGCGGCACTTGACAAGAGGAGCAGCTGCACGCCCTGGGCACCGGCTCGGCCCCAGCCCCTCTCTGTGTCCGTCCTGGGGCTCCTTCACCAGCCTGCCGCCCGCGGCCAGCAGCCTCCCTCCGCGCCGCCTGGGGCTTCCTCAGAAGCTTCTGTCGGCCCCGAAGCTCGCAAACTGAGGTGATTGATATTGGGGAGCCCCTGCCCAGCCCCCATGTCACTGCTGGGGGCTCCTCTGAGCGGGCTCGGGTCTGTCATAACCGTGCCTTTCCCCTCGGCAGTCAGGCAGGCGTATCTGGCCAGTGACATGTGTCTCACGTTTGGGGACTCAGCTTTTCCAAAATCACGGCCGCAAACGCGATACGCCGTTGGTCAGTTCCTGCTTTTAATTAGCTGGGGGCTGCTGTGCGCCTCGGGAGGGGTGGCACAGGCCCAGCAAAAATACAGGGAAATGGAATTGTTCCAGTGACTGACATTTGTAGGCAGTGTCTGAAAGTGGGAGACAGTATAGAAACTTTATATGACTGATCAAGCACGTATTACCCATATGATTATTTGTTTGAATTAGCTGTCACCAAATTGAAATAGTGAATAATGGCTTTTTGATTTGCTCTTAGAAGGCCTGCTGTAATGAAGCCTATCTGTCACCCTTAGCACGTAATGCCCCAGTTCTGGTAAACAGAAATACTATATTTCACAGCCTGCCATGATTTGCCTTCCTGGATTATGCCTTCACCGAAACCAGGGGTCCTCAAACTTTTTAACCAGGGGGCCGGCGCACGGATGAAGTGGCAGGCAGTCACCTGCGGCTGCTTGGTTCCACACACACACACACACCCCCCAACCACCGGCGGGGCGGGGCAGGGGGGCTCTGTAAATACCAGGGGCCAGATTGAGGACCCTGGGGGGCTGTATCCGGCCCGCGGGCCATAGTTTGAGGACCCCTGACCTAAACCATTCAGTCACAGCATTCCTTTCCTATAGAATGAAGCCATGCCCAGTCTTAACACTGGTGCAATTCTTAGATTCAGATCTAAATTTTCCTGGATCAGGAGCTAATTGATACACAAGAAGTTATTTCCATAACTTCTCCATATATATGGTTAAAATACCATGTATCTCATTAGGTACGTGCATTCACACTGTGTGTTGAAGAGTGAACTTTCTTTTTGCATTCAGTTGGATTTCTGTGTAGAAGGCAAGCTAGTTAAAAGCTGATATGGCACATACAGTGTCAGCTTCAGTATGGCAGCCTGGAGCGTATTGCATAATAACGTGCCCTGCTGAGAATCCAGCACATAGCTTTATGCTGTGATGGAAAGAGTTCTACTGGTAACCAACAGGTAGTTCAATTCAGGACTCTGATAGTCTCTGCTGTTGTTACAGATGGTGCATCTTTCCTTGCTTCTACACCACAGAGTTCTTAAACATAGCTTCGCTGATTACTGTTTCTTTCGAGAGACGCAGGTCCTGTAAAATCTTGGGATCACTGGGGTATGATGCTCACCCTTTTTCACAGCTTGCTGCATGCAGCGTTTGCAATGTACTGCTCAGAAAGGCTTGTTAGATGAAGCAAAACAGGTGCACGTATGTGGCAAGAGTTCAAAGGTAACTCACTCTTTGCTTTTGCTGATATGGGAAATAAATAAAATAGCAATTTACCCTGCTGCCAACTTCTTGCCAGTTTTATTGTGCTGTGTTCTGAGATCAGCGCTCTCTAAAAGTCAAATCTAAAAACAAAAAAGTCCAGGATCTATCTTCTTTCATTTCCTATTCAGATGATTACTTCTGTCTTGCATCTTTCCCTAATACTCCCTATTCCCACACTTTATAATTTGAAAGCGTCATCATTTTCTTCTCCCTTGCTGCAAAAAAATCTCTACTGCAATACCAGTCTTTCACATCCTTTTCTCAAAAAGAACTTGATAGTGGGTTAGGTCAACATAAGCATATTCGTTTTGACCCTTTTTTGTTTCTTAGTCTAAATGCACATTCATTATGGCTTACTAGATTCCTGGCTGTTAGGCATAAGGCAAAATTTTGGCTCATTCAGAATCTGAGAGTACAGTCTGGGCGCACGGGTGTCTGAGTACTACGGTCACATAAATAATCATGATGTTGTCCAGAGAGTTTCTGCAGTGTTTCTGCAGAAAGGAATGCTTATGTGACCTCCTTGCTAGGTAGCTGGGTTGCATGATGAACTAATAACAGGAATAGTTGATGATCATTTTAATTATCCTTTAACAAAGCACAGCCATTGGGGGAATACTACTAATACATAATAAAATCAAAAAAACCCCTAATAATCATAGTTTTCTATAAGCAGCAGCAGCACAAGCTCCAGACTGCTCCATGTGTTTTTTCCAAACAAATACCAAATCTTGCTATTCTTGCATACCTTTAAAAATGTAATGATCCCATTTACTTTTCATTGTGTATTTTGCATATCTCTTGATTTTACTATCTGATATACCTTCCAGAGTACAATGCTGCTATTTAAACTTCAGAGAAAAGATGTTCTTGGAGTTCTTCTATCTTTCCACTTGGTGCCTATTGTTTAAATGGCTGTGCAGCAGCAGAGTGTTCTGCTGGCATGAAAGGTTTAATAGTAATTTAGAACAGAGTGAAGTAGCCCAAAGTGAGAACAGAATTTTAAGGTCACTGAAAAAGCTGCAAAGCTAGGGCAAGAGTAATGTGAGGTATTTCCGATGTTATAACACCTGTGAAAGGATTAAAAAAAAAAAAAAAAAAAAGTAGGTAGGTTTGGGTTTTTGTCATGTGTGTAATTTAACTGAAATCTTGGTAGGCAGACGGCATGTTTTCCATAGCCAGGTGAGCATGACTCTACTGCAAGCATGATCCTTACAAGGTTGTTTCAGACACAAGGCACACAATATGACATGATCTTTGTATTCTTAGACGCTAAACCATCATAGCACAGATCCAAAAAGCAACAGCATCCACTTCAGGGCTACCCGTGGTCCTGGTGCACCACAGTCCTCTGACATCTGTGGTGACCTAGCAAGAAACTGTAGGAATAAGAGGAATAGCAGTACTGCAACAGTGGGGGTAGAGCTGGTTGGAAATGGTAATAACCTCTGAATTGCCTTCCAGTAAATCTCCACTTGGCTGCAAGTAGGAGGACTTCATTTAACTGGAGATGCTGACAGCTGCTTTTATACAGCAGAGCTTTTTTTTTTTTTTTTTTTTTTTTCTGCTACCCCTTTTCAAGTAATTTTCACTTCACTTTTCATTAACAGAGCACTAAGGCAGGAGAATGAGATAGTACTTAAGAGTAATTAGAAGTGTGGCACAAAATACTTTCAGAATTGGACATATGTCTCCTGTCATTGCTGCAAAACCCTGCTTGAACAGGTGCTGTTACCTAATTTACATTAGAAGAAGCTGAAGGAATATTCAAAGAATTCCTAATATTGTTTTTTTCTATTTGCAGGGGTGCTCATGTGGCCCATCCTTGGTAAAATGGCCTAAACAACAACAGCTGTTAAGACAGGGGTGTGAGTTCACGCATCCAGAACTGTCTGAAAGTGCATGTGCTACAGCTGCTCATATTAAAGAGGATGACAACCATCAGCCAGATGAAACAGTAACCATGGAGTTAGGGTGAATTTTGAAACAAGGTAGATGCCAATTTGGAAATAAATGTAAGGGACAAATAAAACTTTGTAACAGTAGGGAGAAGAGTGGGAGCAGAGCAAGCAGTCAAAACTGGAGGAACTGAGTTTGACACTTGTATGTTCACCCACTGGCATCAAAACCTCTGCCTGGGGCCAGCAGAGCATCATCCCTATCTGACTGCCAGCAGCCTGCATCCAGCTCAGGCGGTAACAGCACAGGGTGCAACAGGTACAGGCTCACAACTGGGTGTGCATATATGACCTCGTGTGGTGCTTTCTCCCCAGTGTGTGCATTAACAGGTTGTGAGGTGCAGCACAGGTACACATTAAGCACCCGCATCTCCTACAGAGGGCATGTCTAAGAGGAGGGCTGTGTGTGTAACTGTGGGTGGGTGCACAACCTCATGTGCATGGTATTAAAAGTTTATTATAAATGTGGGACTGTCTTGGTGCAGTTAGAGCACTGCTGTCGGTAGCAGCACATAGCACTTTACCAAAAATTTGGGCAGTGAAGTTCTGCAAGGAGCTGTTTCTTAGAACTGAACTTAGGCAGGTGCAAAAAAAAATATTTTTACTGATCAAGTATGCACCAGTAGCTGCAAAATGGATGCAGGCTGATCATCATTGGGTCACGGAGCAGAGTGAGAGTTCATTTTCCATGTAAGAGGAAGGGGTAGTGAAGGGAAGAGATGTTATGCTGTCTGTAAGAGTTCTTGTAGGTGAAACAGCTGAATGCCAGTTTTCACTAAGACCATTTCTTAGAACTGGTAATTGAAAACACAGCCCAGGTTAAAAAAAAAAAAAAACCAACCTAAACAACAAAAAACAAAACCAAAACAAAACGAACAAACAAAAAACCACAACAAAACCAACCAACCAACCAAAACCCCACCGAACAAAACCCAAACTGATTCCAGCTGCATTTTGAGAAGAAGAAAAAAAGATTTAACTGCTTTGGAATTCAGGTTTGATTTGAGATCTGTTCTCTAAACACACTAATTTTTATCCTATATCGGTAGGCTAACTAAGCCAGTGATTTTAAAAGTATGTTATCTGCGTCTTTTGGGAGTATATACAAGATTGGTCTGTGCGTACTCCCTGCCAGTCAGACATGACCACTATGGGGTATCTGGCATGCAGCTGTTTTACATGCATCTCCTGAAAGCAGTTTGTACTGTTACATTTTTTCCCCCTAATTCTCAGTATCAAATAATTGTCATCATGTTACCCACATTTCCACTGGAGTGCATTTCTTATAAAGCCAAGAATCTTAATGAGAATATTACTAAGACTGTTACTTACATGAATCCTTGAGGAATTCCTCTGTTAGGCCAGTTTGGCATATAGTTCTTTTAGCACAAGCTTTTTTATGATTTTTCTTTGGATAGTTTATTATCCATCTTACAATTAATGCACATCTCCATCTTATCATTTCTCTTGTGGTATTGAAACAAGTGCTTCAATATCAACTAGGTTTATTTAATCCAGTGAGTTTCCTTTGTTCTGGGCAGTTGACTATCTTACACGAGAACCAGTGAGTTAGTAAGTCACTTTGTATTTTTGTCTGCTTTTCACTTCAATTGTTTTCAACACAAATCTTGAATGATATGCATATAGTAGAGAAGTTAATTTTTACACACATTTCATTTAATATGAATTTCTGTTTTTTAACTGAGCATATAAGACACATGGAATCATGAAATTTATTTGTACAATTTGTTTGGATACTAAAAGAAATAAACATCTGAGTGTGGAAGGGATTAATATGAAAACATTAGGTTTAATGTAAAAACAAGGCTTGCCAGACGTTTATTTATTCTTTCAGCAAAGTTTAGAGAGGGAAAAAAAAAATAAACACTTGTGTGTTGCAAGAGGATTAGGGGAAGTGACTGCTGAAATCAGAGTATAAATGCTTTGCAAGGTCAGTCCCTGGAGCAGTTAGGGAATAAAACAGGAGTGGAAATAAGAGTAATCAAAAAAAGTAGGCTACAATACCAGTGTGCTTGCTGAATTTCTGAACCTCTAGGATGTCGCTCCTGGGCTATACAGCTATGCTCTTATGTTGGATGTGTTATTGTACTGCAGAAAGAGGTAAGCTTTAAGGGACACACACACACACACACACACACACACGACAACAGCAAAACCTTTCGTAAAGTGTGTGTGAAGTTGGTAACAAAACCAATATGTAAATAAAATATTTGCATTGTAGCCCATTTTAATGAACTTCGCATCATGATAATTGAGCTCTCTTCTGGCAGTATCTGGTATCCTGTCATAAGTATTATTTCACCTATTTATTTGGATAACTACTGCTGTTATAATCTGTTGCAACAGAATTTTTAATGGTTAGTATCCCTATAAGCTGCAGTCAGACAACTCATTTGTTATTGATTATGTTTGTTAATTATTCTAACATTTAAAACCTGTAAACAGCCAGTAGATTAAATTAGGAAATATGCATTAAATGGGCATTTCTTTCTGTCCGGAATAATCTGTGAGATGATCTGAGAAAGAGGAATGATTACTAAGTTGACTGAGAACCTTACAAAATGTCGGTTGACTGACAGACTGGTTTTAATTTATTAAATGTAATAAATGTATACAGGTGTGCTTTTGTACATGTTTAAAGAGGTAGCTAGTGTTCTGGGTTTCTTCAGAAGCCTTTGATATTTTCTGCTTCTCTATTCAATTTATTTTTTTTTTTATATTGTGTTTATCTTGTTTAATGTTTGTTTAGTAATTTTCTTTTTTTCTTTCTGTCTGGGTTTCTTTACATAGGCTGTTGTGAAAAGGGTGCTAGATGGTTTTGAGCTAGTGTGTCTTTGTTTGGTTCAGGTTGTTTTTAATTTTAGGTGAAGATTATGAAGACATTAATCAAAACAATCTGATGGATTCTACTTTGAAAAACTGAAAAAAAATCAGAACATTAATGAAATTTATTATCTTTTTTATATATCCTTATAATAAAGAATGCTTCAAAGCAACTAATAAAGTCTAAATTGTTTGCAAGGAAGTCCAGAAAAGTCTGGAATTTGAAAAGAAAGTTTCCCTGAATTTGCAGTTCCTTTTCACAATGCTTTCTTTAGATCAGAGAGATTGCAGAGGAATGTGAATGTAGCAATATTTGATTTATCTGGGACAGCTATTACCATGGATCATGCAGGGTTCTTAGTTCAAGTTTCATGTTGAAAGTCTGTGTGAGTTGTTCAAGAGCTGGGTTTTTGCACAAGGGCTGAAAAATACCTCTACCTGAATTCATAATTTATGCTTGACTTTATGGAAGTTGCTACCAGCGTAATGACAGCGAGAAAGCAGCTTGAGCTATTTCTGACTGAGGTCAAGTCACATATAAATACTAAGTGATTAATTCCAGCTCTCCTGTTCTCTCACTAAAGGATTTGAAGGTATGTATTTAAGTGCATGCTTTCTAATATAAAAATGAAACCCTCCCAGTTTTGGTGAGTACACATGGTGAGTGCATTATGTAATTGATATAGTTTTGAAGTGCATCCTGTCAGCAGACTACTTCTTCTCAATCTACTAAGAAGCTGCAATATAAAAAATATAAAATTGACTGTAGTCAGAAATACTTACCAATACTGTGACACTTTGTGGTAACACATAGTCTGACATCAGGGCAGGAGTGGTAAAGAATAATCAGAGAGAGCTGAAATAGCACCCAGAAGGAAGCATGTTTTAGTAATGATGAAGAGACTATCAGGAGTTTGTCTTTTGCATAGCGTTATTTTTTTTTTATAAATGTAGACAAGGAGGAGTCAAGAGGCCTCGTTCTGCTAAAAATAATAAGAACTCAGAAGCAAGAGACGAATAGAGCAGAGAAGCATTGCCTGTACGAAACAGCCTCTTTTTTAAATAATGGAATTTGCAGTCTTCTTTCTCAGCTTGCAAACTGAAAGCACTAATTCCAACGAGCTTTAATGAAAAACATGTGGAATTAGAAAATTTCTTTTTTTCATCATTACACAGAACTTTTATGGGGTAAACTAACCATTTTTAACACATGTAAAAGACAGGACTAGCTAAAGGAGTCTTGTTCATTTTGTTTATTCCTGCATTTTGCAAAAAAGTTATTAAAAAGTGCCTGCGTTTAAATCCTGTGAAGTGGAAGGCCCTACTGCCTTTTTTGACAGTAGGGTAGTACCCTCTAGTGGATAGAAGCAATAATTTTTACTCAGATACAAACATTCGTAGCAGGGAGCATACTTATCAAAGTAGCTGGAAAAAAAGGGAATGTGTGGGCATACTCTTCCTTTAGCACCTCAGCAGTATTGTCAAAGCTTGTCTGCTTCTGGCTACTTAAGACAGCCAAAATAAAGTTACTGGATCTCACAATTAACATTCTTTTCTTTATAGTTTCAAATGCCATAGCAATAGTACACTTGTAATTATAAAGGTGTGTTTTTTCTTGTAACAGATCTTTTTCCTGAATTTTAAACAATTTTCTAAAATTATGCCTCTAATTTGGTAGGTACTCTACTGACTGAAATAAAATCGGTGAGTGTTCAAGGGTATGTCTTTGTACAACTAAAGTAAAATTCACTTTCCACGCTTTGATGTGGAAGAATGAGTATTTAATCTGCTCACTTTGTATTAGAAATCACAGCTACCTAATTTGTAGTTGTGATCTCCACAGTTTAGTTCAGCAAGCCATAGCTCCACTTCCCTTGAGCGAGGAAAGATCCAAAATATTTTTCCTGCAGTCCCACTTTCAGGCAGCACCTGAGCAATCTGTAGGAAAGCTTCAGTGAGAGCATTGCTGCTTTCTCAAACCTGTGGCCTTACAACTAAATTTGTGAGAGGACTTTTGTGCCAACTGTCAACTGAGTAATGAGTCTACTCACCAAGAGATTTCCTTCCCTGGTGGACGTTTCTTCTCCTGTTTATTTTCTATACAGAAGTTTCATTTCTTTTCCAAGTCTTCATTTCTCAGAGGTTGTTTTATATATTTTTGGTGAATTCTTACCTTTCATGTTTAGCTGGAAGACAGACTTCATTGCATCTAATTAGCTAGACTGCCCAGATTCTCTTGCTCTGGGTAAAGCTTCAGCCTTTAAATAAGTACATTTCAATCACCCAAGCACAGAGAATTAGTCACTGAAATTAGGTCAATTATTATAAACAGCAACAACAACAAATGTTTCTTCACAAGGATCATTTAGTCTTTTACTAACAGCTTCCCAACATTTGTTTCTTTCCCCTGTAGTCCGATTTTTCTCCTTCTCAAGCTGTTGAGGAACTTCTAATTAATATTAATTCAGGCTCATTTCTTGTAATTCATATGGGCTTAGTTGTACATTTCTGTATACTGGAGACACTGAAGAAGGCCCAGGAAGGAGCTTTTTGGGAAGTACTATATATATTGAGCTAATGAGAAATCTCACACAATACCATCTGCCCCCTAAGTTGCATCAAAATGCTTTGAAGCTAACAAAGGTAACCCAGAATTAATTACATTGTGTAGTAAGTAACTTGTCATAAGAACTAATCTCATGGACAGGAGGAACTAAATTTTGGAATATCAGGTGATTTCAGCCTGGAGAGAAAGTTTAGGCAACACAGAAGTGAGGGGAGATATGATAGAACTTGATCAAATGACACATGAACTTAATGTCAGTAAGGATGGAGGTGGCTGCAGAAGAAAATAGTTTGAAAGGAAACTGCATACACAGAGTTCTCCTCTGTGGTAATGGAAGGACAGGCATGGAGGAGCTCCAGCAGGTGGAAGGGTAAGATGTGTCTGGGTGAGAACCTGGGCACTAATGTCATCTTGGTCTTTGTAACTGAAATCTATTTCATGCATTTTGACTGTCCCGTGTGGTTTCTTGGCATTTCCGTGATTGCTCTTATGTCCTTCTAAATGTCAGTTCATATTCCTACAAAATGCAGCTTCTTGGCACTTTCCTATTTTGTGATGATTAAGTAGAAGATGTATGCTCATTTGATTGTAAATGCCACCAGGATTTCTTGCTACATTTTCTATTGTAAAATTATTTTGGCACTTGCAACATGCTTCAGTCACCAATATTTTTATTCACAATTTTTAGCTTGTGAAGAACCTCCTCCTAGGAGGATTAAAGAAGTGCCTAATGACATATGGGACAAACCTCCCTATCCACATGGTACTCAGGTAACATATGGATGTCGGCCTGGATATATAAAACTTGGACGAATTGTGTTTGAGTGTGTTGATGGAGCATGGAAGCAATATCCACCAGGGGTAGAATGCAAAAGTAAGTATTTACACAAAATATGTGCAAACATTAGACCTGACAGATCACATTCCTCCCTAGTGATGTCAATGTGAAATTGTATCTTTGCCTGTAACTTACTTATTTCAGCATCCTTTAAAATATCATCCTAAAAAGTATGTATGCATAAGGAAATATTTTTGGAACTTCCTTTTCTCCAGATCAAAGGAGTATATTTATTTTTTCTTTACAGGAGAAGATCTTACTCTAGACCAGTCTTATTAACCCAATTTATATGAAGTTATTAAGTTATTAGGAGCTCGCTTCCAAAATTATAGAAAAAAAGTGAATGCAGATGAAATTTACATTCTAACCAGAATGAATGACAAACCTAGCTTCTGAATGAGAGTCAGGAGACAGTATTGTCTTCTTTAAAGTTTATTCGACTAGTTCTATGAAAGATATAATTTCTTGGAAGTGCAAAATTATTTTTCTTTGCCTGCTTTTTCAATCTGTGAAGGAAAATTCGTGATTAGAATAAGCACTGCTATATATTATCTTTAGTATACTATGTTAAGAGTTTAGAAGTATCTCACACCTTGATTTGGAATTTATTAGTGAATAAACTGAAGAAATATAAATAAAGTAATAAATAAATTATTATTAGCAGATATTTCTTTTCTATAAGAAGTTATTTTTAAACTCAAATTTTAGACTAAACAGCTTTTTTTCTTGCATGTCTAACATACAAAATTTTTACTGATAGAAAATAAATGTTTGGTTTGATAATATGTAATTTAGTCCAGGTGCCAAACAGAAATGAATACAAATGATGAGTAAAAATGAATTAATAAAGTTGTTACTGGTTTCTTTTACATTTTTCATTTAGTCACCTTCTCAGTTTTTATATGTTTGGATAACTTAGTGAACACAGATCTTAAAAATTACAGAAAAAATGGTGTTGCTCTTTTGTAGCATATTTTAGTAAATACTGCCACCCAGTGAATAGATACTGGCACTGGCAAGGTGCAGGCAGAAGGAGAGGGATGATCTGCCACAAGTAACCATGTCCCTTTTTCAGGATAGGCCAGGCTGGACAGCAAAACTGACCATGAGGTTTTCGGTTTTCTCTGAATCACACTGGAGCAGGCGTAGGGCCTACTCAAACACCTCTTCCTTGGAAAAAACAAGGACACTGATACGGTCCAAGAAGAGAAATTGCTTAGGTTACCAAGGACCAGGGAAGATTTCTTCTGAGGAGGCCTGATACGTTTTAGCTATGCAGTTTATTTTCCAGTCCATATTATGACATCCAAAATGGATGAATGAGAGGGATGGTGTGCTCATCTTTGCAATTCTTTTGGGAATCCAGGGCAAATAGTTGATGCCAGACCACAAGAAAAGTCCTCTGGGGAGCTTTGAGCAGGAAGGACAGAGGACCAAAAAACTCCTGTGGCCTTAGACCATCCATCTTTACTCAACACAATCCCCATCAAATTGAGGAAATTTCATTTCCAGTCATGGATGGATTCTGTAGCGGAAGCTTTGGACCCGTTTATGTCACAAGTTGTACAAAAAGCTGAAGTTACATCCTGCCACTCTTTGTCATAAAACTTAAGATGAGCTTAGCCTTTTTAAAGGAATAAAACCTGCTAATTTGTTATTTAACTGTTATTAAAAAATCAGCAGATCCTTACTGCAATACTTTCTCATTGAAGATAGTAATTAAAAAAAGGGGGGGGGGGGGTAATCAAGCTAATGCTGAGTATTTTTGCATTTTTGAAAGGCCCATACTTGCTACTAATAATTAGAAAAGTGCTCTCATTCACACTTTTGCATTCTTATGTATGGTGTAAGTTGTTGGGTTTTTTGATTCTTCTTCTTGTTTTTTACCAGATAAGCCCTGTGGACATCCTGGAGATATTGAGTTTGGTTCCTTTGAACTTACCAGTGGAAGTGAATTTGTATTTGGTGCGAGAGTTGAATACAGATGTAATGATGGGTAATACCTTTTTAATTCAATGTATGGGTGTTAACATAAGGTGCTAATGTTAAAAGAAGTGTCAGTTATATATTTGTTGTCTGTAAGGCAGATTCAATGTTAATATTTAATGCTCAGTTATTGTTTAATTTAAATTTATGTAATTACAGTAATGCTAAAGATAACTCTTTCTCATGTCTGGTGCTACTGGAGTAACTGAACTCATGCACTTGAAGCTGTCATCCAAAGAGTCTAAAATACTAAAGGCAGTATCTAACTTGAAATCATGGCTGTTCAAGTAGAAAACAAATATAGTGGTCTGTCTGTGAAGCTGACTCCACCAGCCAGCCAGTTCAGATGGAAATGCAGCTTTGTATGCTGGAATCAGTGCTCTCAGTATGCAGTCATGATGCAGTTCTGGTAGCGAAGTCATTAGTCCTTATGACAGTCTCCTATTCAGAACCACAACTCACCAGTCCTGCCTAAATCATTTTTGTGCGTTATGAAGTAAAATGTATTGTAAAAAACGTTTGATGGAAGGAATTTCTAGTAGACTCACTAATATGCCTTCATTGACTGCTTGGAGGAAATTCTCTGTTTCTCCTCTATTCATCTTCTCTGATGAAAACTGCAGCAAGGCAAATACATATATATTTTTTTTGTATATGTGTTGTGCTTAGTTAAGTCTGCCTCTGACTGCATGCTTTCCTCTTGAAATGCAAGTCAGCTATAAGCATGGTACAGTAGCATATCAATCTTTGTATTGCTGGAATCTAGTCTGAGTTCCACAAAAAGAGTTCTAAAATCAATATTCTCCTTAATCCCTTAATTTCAGACAGTTCTTCACTGTCATTTCAGACTAGCTGTACTTCCTTTGACTACATTGCAGACAAAGCAGAAGCCATGGCATTGTGGCCGTGTTGCCTTCAAACCTAAGATAATACTAGTTCATCAAAGCATGAGATACATACGGTTTGGACTAAGTCCTAATTTGATGCTGTCACATGGCTTTCAGTCATACTTGAGCAACAGGAGTTTTACTCTGCTTGCTATGGATTAAGTAAATTACGCCTAGGCTATTTGTTATGTAGCTAAAGCTTGCTACCCCTGTAACAAAGAGGCCGTCTTACCGATCGCTTCCTACTTTCAGATTTTCTTTGTATTTTTTGCCGTATGCAATTAGAAGAAAGAACATAGTTAAGATGCAGACCAAAAAACTACTTCATTTTGTCACATTTTGGCTAGTCTGTGCTAGATCATATGAAACCTACTTCCTGTGCTTCAAAAACAGCAGCACTGCTGTTTCTGTCACATAATGAGACTGTATTTTAGCTGTTTACTTTTTATTCGGTAAGATACTGGATGCTCAGCCAAAGAAATTACCGTGAGTGTCAGGCAGATGGATGGAGCAATGACATCCCTCACTGTGAAGGTAAATGGAGTTTGACATTTAATTCTTTATCAAACTGTCTTTTTGTCTGTCTGATATGATCTAGAACTAGTCTGTGATCTCTCTACTGGTATTAATTCACGTATGTTTAAATTCAAGTTATGAAGCAGTGAAGCTCTTACAATGACTGCTCAGCCATTTTAGTCCAACAAACACTCAAGCTTTTGTTAAAAAGCATTTGCAAAACAGTCTTTTCACCCCCAGACTCACTTAAAGCTCTGCCTCACCTGAAGACCCTGAGATGCCTGCAAAACATGGTTACAAAAGACAGCTGGGATGGGGCATTTCAGACATATGTGAAAGCATGTGTGGTTTTAGCCAGTTTCCTCCTCCACCCTCACAAATATCCTAGCCATTAAGATTTGGTTAGAAATTCTTCTCCCTATTAACATACTGTGGAAGAACTTCAATAAGTAAGAGTGAGAGAGACTCAGACCTCAAGACTTAATAGACTGGATGGCTCAGATGATACTTCCCTGATTTTGGAAATATTTTCACCCATTTCAAACCTGTATGATTATGAAAATAAGATTCCTTTCTTCTCAAAGTTAATTTTTGACTGCTCTGTTTTAACATATGTGTGCAGAGGTGACATTTATCTTTAGGTTAAGCATCTAATATCAGGAAGGGTTCTCTAAGTAAAGAATCACAAATGAAAGTAGTATCTTTCTCTTGTCTGGAGTTTGTTGTCTGTATTTTGACATTTCCTTGCTCTCAGATATTTCACATCTTGTTTACTGGATTTTGAGCATCCTCAATTTTAGGCATGCAGGTCTCTGCGCAGTATAGAACAATGGTTTCCAAAATTTTCTGTCACATGTCACCAAGATACTGCAATTTCAAAGTCCTCATAAGGTTTTTCTGTCATGATTGAGTTTTCATTGTGCTGAAATGTGATTGCCTATGGAAGAAAGTATTTGCATAATGTCCTAATTGTGAGGAAGATAGAATGTAAGCTCACAGAAAAGGCAGATCGCTTATAAGGTGGAGAATGTTGTCAGAGGAAAGTGGGAGCTATGGTAGGCGAAACACCAGCCACTTTCATGTATGCTCAGTGATATCTTCATGAACATTCAAGAGTGAGCTTTGATAGTCATTTCCCCCTTAATAAGAATTATCTGACGTTATACAGTAAATTTTCCTTTTTCTAGAATTACAAAGTTAGGAGATAAAAGAGGTCTAAATTAATGGCTGACACTGTATTCCTTTACTTTAGCGACATAATTGTTCTGATAACGAGGATTTTTAGTGGGTAACTGAACTGTTGTAGTCAGCCTGTAACAATGGCACTTTTCCAGACACTTGTGTATAGCAAATACAGTTTGGCATGGCGCTAAGGTAAATGAATCTATTTTGACAGATTTTAGTGGCCCTGTGTATCAGTCAAGGCTCATCTAACCATCTGTAGAATTCACAGGATAATTTAGATTGGGTGGGACCTGAGGTCATCTAGTTCAGTGGGTGCTCTGTCTTCAGCCTTCAAGGGCAGAGAAAAGGATGATGAGAGCTGGTCTACAAGCTTCCTCCTATGTCGGTCTGTCTTTTTGCTTAGGGTTTTGTATTATATCTCTTGCAAATGGTATCTGATTACATAGCAAGAGTCTATATTTTTAAAATGTGTAAGGAAAATTACAATGACTTTTCTGTATTTTAAGTTTTTTATGTGTTGGTTTATTTTGCAGAATAGACCTCAAAATGGCTCTTTTTTTTCCTTTGCTTTGGTTTTGTTTTATTTTCCAGTGGCAAAGTGTTTACCTGTACAAGCACCAGAAAATGGAAGAGTAATTACAACTGGTGCATTTGAGCTAGGCCAAGAATATTCCTTTGGCCAGGTTGTGAATTTTGAATGTAATGCAAAATACCAGCTTGTTGGATCTAAAGAAATAATTTGCTCTTCTAATGGAAAATGGAGTAGCGATGTACCTCAGTGCCAAGGTAAAGAGGACACTATTTATTATCTGTAATTAAGAAGTTTTATTCTCAAAGACTTCTAAGGACTGGTTGCCATACGGGAAACTACAAAGCTGTCACTTTGTTCCACAGCAATTAAGCATCGTTTGTCTGTAAACAATCTCCATTGCATATATGCAGAAGTAGGATAAGAAAGAGAAATCAGAGAATTTTGGATGCTAATATAGTCATAATGGACCATCTGTTTGTTCCACATTTTCACTACAAGCTCTATGTTTTGCCAGGCTGCAGTCAATTTCCTTGAAAATAGCTTTGGTATGTCTACTTAAAATTCAATCACTTCAGTGTTGATTTAACAAAAGTAATTACAGTTTTGAATCTATGTGAACCAAGTTTAAAAAGCAGGTATGATTTTAATTCACTCATGTTCTTAGGTTATATAAAATACAAAGAAATCATGGTGGGTCTTTCTTTCTTCAGACTAATGTGTTTTGACAAGTTAGAAGGTTAATTCATGTCTAGTTTTTACAGAGCCACACAATAACAGAACAGGTGAGGCTGGAAGGGACTTCTTACGGACCCTCAAAGCAGCCAGCTAGGGCAAGTTGCTCAAGACTATGTCCACTTGGCTTTTCAACTTCTCCAAAGATGGAGACTCCACAGCCTCCCTGGGTAACCCATTCCCGTGTTTGACCACTCTTAAGTAAAAATGTTTTTTTCTTATGTTTAAGTGGTATTTCCTATCTTTCAGTTTGTGCCCATTGCTTCTCATCTAGTCACTGGGTGCCAATGAGAAGGGTCTGGCTCCATCATCTTTGCTTCTGCCTGTCCCACCCCATTCAGGAGTTTATACATATAAATAAAATCCTCTCTCCCCCCAAGCCTTCTTTTCTCTAGATTCTCTTAAGCCTTTTTTTGCCTTTCAGTTTTTCCAATTCCTTAATTATCTTCATGTCTCTTCACTGGATCTGCTCCAGTATGTCCACGTCTTTCCTGTTTGGGGGAGATTTGACCTGAACACGGCACTCCAGATGTGGTCTCACCAGTACTGAGTAAGGGGGGAAGGTCACCTCTTTTGACCTGCTGGCAACACTCTTCCCAATGGAGCCCAGGGTGTTGTTTCGTTGTTTGCTGCAAAGACACGTTATTACCCCCTGTTCAGTTTGTCCACGAAGACTGCTAAGATTTTTTTCTGCAAAAATACTTTTTAGCCAATTGACCCCACCCTGCTCTGCCCACAGCTTCTACTGGTGAATGGGTTTATTCCTCCCATTTTGCAAATACAGATTGTGTGGGATTGGACTGTCAGTAAGTAAGAATGAATCCTAGGAAGCTTGTGGTACCAATCACTGTTAGGTATCTGGTCCATCAAGTTTCTTGGAGTATTTATGTTATCTGATCATGAAGTGTGCATTTAGAAGAGCAGAGTATATATGTCAGGATATCAGATATGGTTTGTTCACAATTTCTGTGCTGCATTTTTCTGATTTGAAACCCCCATTTATTGTAAATTGAACAGCATAAAGTGGGATTACAGCCATGTACCTTTAATATTTTGCAGAATATAGTGAATTTTATTAAACAATTACAGTTCTACTGAGCTATATTTCATCTTAAATGCAAGGGAATCCAAGAGGACTCTTTGGTGTCCTGCTCTGTGGCCTAGGAAAGAAAGCCTTGAATATTTTCTGGCTTTATGAATGCAGTTTTTGAAAACTGCAAGATCTTAGTGGTTTTATTGGGTTTGGCAAGGAGATGGGGATGCTGACGTTCTTTTATAGATAGTTAAGCATTCTAGTGTCAGTATTCCAGGTAGTTTAATTCTTTTTTCCTGTTGATGCCACGATTTAACTAATCATCCACTGGCTATGAGAGAGCTTTAAGTTTGCTGGAAATTACAAGGAAATTTAATTATCTGAAAAATGGAAAATTCTAGATTTCAGCTAGCCTAGATGCTTATTTCAGAATGTCCCCTGCCCTTATATACTGATTATGAGATCATTAAAATCCAAAGCAAAGCTCTAAAATGTGTCTCATGAACCAATTTGCTATAGATGCTTGCTACACCACACTTTCTACCTGGCATCCACAAGCAGGTCACTGAAGTGTTTTCAAATAAGTTTCAGTTTCCAAATGTAAATGTTTTGTGAAGTCAAATGAAAAAACCCTAAATTTTATTCCAGTAGGCATTTAAATGTAGCAAATAAAGATAAACGAAAATTCTGTCTTTCTCAATTTCAGAGATTATCTGTGATGTACCAAATATTCAGCATGGATTTGTACGTTCTCCAAAGGGGACTTACAAGGAATCTGAAAAGCTGCCGTTTGTCTGTGATGAAGGGTATACGTATGGTAACACAGCAGATGTACGATGTACTGAATCAGGATGGACTCCAACCCCCTATTGCACTGGTTAGCCTTGCCTAAAGTTATTTTGCACATTTATTGTGTTTGGAAGTAATTTCAGAGTTGAGTAATGACAAAAGTTAGTTTAATCACCACAAAATAAATCCATCCGCATCTGACCAGTAGCCCATGAAGATCTGGAAGGACTAAGTATTAAAGAGGCCAAACAACTGGGTAAGAATTTTCCATGGAGAGCAGCAGCAAAAACAGTTAATTCAGTCTTTTGTTACTTGAGTGTAGTTAAATAGGCCCACAAAGCAAAAATTGCTCCAGTATACTGCATAAATAAGACTGGTGTTAAAATAGTTCATGCCGCATTAGCAGGTATTGTTATTTTATTCTTTTTTTATATATGATTCTGTATTAATGTGAAGAACATAGGAAAATGATTTCTTGGGCTAGAAAAAAATCCTAATTTGGACAAATAGGAGGGATAAAGCTGAATCTCTTTATCTTCTACAAAATGCAATGAACATGTTTTATCTAAGGGAAGGAAAAATGAGGCACTAAAAAGAATATTTAAGCAAGCAGGAAAAAAATTATTAATACAAGAGAAATTTAAACTACAGACGGAACCTGAAATTTTTAATGCATTGAAAAATTAACATTTCAAACCAAGTTCTTAGAGAAGTGGTATCTTTTTTTAAGTCCTCTTGTCTTCACGTCAAGTTTTGATACCTTTCTAAGTGTGTTTAACCTGAACATAACTGGTACAAGTCAGTGGCTTTGCTATATGTTGGAAGACTGGGTAAAGAAAGATTTGTTTGATACCATATGAATTGTAGCAGTATGACTAAAACTGGGGAAAGCTAACAGTCTTAAGCTTTCCTTAAACTTAAGCCTATGCTTATGAAACACAAGCAGTTCTTTGAGGGGGAGATACAAATTAATGCATCTTCAGGTCTTCTGTGTTCAGTAGTTGAGATGCAGTGGCCCCATAGCTGAGACTCTGCTACTTATAATCATGGGACTAACCACACCATAAAATACTGCTCAGCATCTCACCCTGCATGAACATTTGAGAGAAGAGAAGTTTGCTTGACCTGCTGAACTGATCTCTGCATCTTGTGTGAGTGTCCTGATGAGTCTTAGGGTAGTTTGAGCAGACTGAGCACCTGGTTGCTAGTCGTTATAGCCATCCTCTAAATTTCCAGGCTAATAGTTCTGATCGATCAGTTCCAGCTGAAGAGGAACAATTGAAAAATGATCCCTGTTTCACTGATGGAACTTCAGTAAGAAATTGTTAGTGTACAGTGCAATCTTTCAGAAATTACTGGAAATTAAAAAAGTTTCTTTCGAAGTGTCTTTCACATTAAAATCCTGATTTAAGTTATAAGCTGCCTTTCAAGAGTTCTTCTGAAATAGTGAGATAGTGTTGTAGGAAGAACAATCTGAAGTTGACATCACCATTGCCAAAGGAGTTTGGCCATTCTCTTTGCAGTTCAGGTTTAGTCTTTTAATTAGCCTGACATCAGTAAGAGCTGTGACTCTCCTCTCACAAAGTTGTACATTTCTAAGGGTGGAAGAGAAGTGTAACCTTTTCTTTGCCCTAAGCAACATCTTTTTAACGATTTCATGCAGTTATGGTTAATATGCTATGAAAATAAGAACTTATGTAATAAATATAAATACAGTCTTCAAATTAGCATCCAGTTTTTCTCTTTTTATTTAGTAATTCAATGCTCTCCTCCAAGCATTCCCAATGGGAGCTTTAGACCTCAACGCAACAGCTACAAAGAACGTGATACAATCACAATACAGTGTGATGATGGATATCAAATTACAACAACAACTGGCAGAAACACAGCTGAATGCACCAAGAGTGGCTGGGTGCCTGATCCAGTTTGTACCTGTAAGTAGCTCTTGTGAATGAAGACACAACATGTGGAGTTTTTGGAAATATATCAGTGAAAAAGAGGCCAAGAGAAAAACTTCAGAAGCATGAGAAGTGAGAGTTGCTTATTCACTGTGTTTCTTCATGATTTAAAACTTAATTTGGTGGTTTGGAAAAACAGCTATAAAACAATGGTATAATCTACATTTACATTTTGTTTATAAACACAGGTGTTATCTATTATTGCATTTCTGAAAGTATGTGTTAAAATGTGCTATAGTTGGCTCCCTGTCAGGAAGGTTTGTGGTCTGCCGGAGTAGCATGCCAGTCAAGATAAGAGGATGTAGTGAGTGTTAAAGTATCCAAACTGAAACATAGGTAATGGTTGGAGGTTATCTTTCATCATTCATATTTTTATTTGCAGTTGTGTGTTGGATATTATGAACAATCACAGTTTTATTCTACCTGTTATAACCTGTCAAATAACAAAACAAGATATTCTTGATTGTTGATGAGTTCATTCTTGGCTTAAACTTCCCATACCTACAATTATAGTTTTGCCAGTAGGCACAGTAGTAACAAATAAATAAATAAATTGGCAACTAATTTCAGAATCTAGCACTCTTTGATCACTGAAAATAAAAGAAAAACTTAGAAAACAGAATGTGAGAGAAACCCTGATGAAATCAATCTTGTAAATGAACCTTTGGATAAGATTATTTTAACTATTCCTGAGAAGTGCAGTTAGTATCTGTATTGATCTTTCCTCTATATATGTGTGGGTTCTAAAATTCAGATATGATTCTGAGACCACTTCACTCATTATTGAGTGGTCTGTCCAGTGGGTGATGTCCCCTGCCTCAGCATGTAGGCTCTGAGACAGGGCACTTCAGGAGGAATGTACCTGCCATGGCCAAATAGGACACCCTGGGTAAAAATTGAATAAAAGCTTCTGGGAATCTCCTCCTTCAGTCCTTGAGTTGTCCCTGAAAAGGATCAGTTCTTCTGAGGAACTGAGAAAACAAAAGAATTTTAAAATCAAAATTAGAAGATCTAGGAAGAGATTTTGGTGCAGGATCCCAAAAGTTACAAATGAAAGTGGTGACAGGAGTCATATCACTTTTAGAGTCCACAGTTCAGTGTCTGTAGCTGAGCTCGCTGTCTGGGCTCCCATCATGGTCAGTAGAGCAAATTTAGTCAGGACAGTCTACAAAGACGGTGTCCTCTCACTGTAGAATAAATACTTAGATTTGGTCTCATGAATCAGCCTTTGGAGTCCACTGAGAATATTGACTTGATTTCTGTTGGTTCCAATGGAGTCAAAGGGAAGCAACACAGGTGTAAGCACTGACAGACACCAGAAGCAGCGTGTGATTGTTCCTGCACTCCTTGGGATCTGCCAAGGTGTGCAGTCCTGATTCTGTCAGTTTCAGAAAACGCTCAGATGACCAAACTGAATCTGAATTAATTGTGTCCTGAACTTCTTGTCATGCATTTGCTGATGTTGTTACTGTTCAATTTTATTTCAAGGGAAACCGTGTGACTATCCAGCTATAGAAAATGGCAGGTTGAGTGAATCGCTGGAGTACGGCAAATACTATTACTTTCCAATGAGGCTGGGGCAGCACGCTGATTACCGCTGCAACAATGGTTATTCAACCCCGAGTGGAGAATACTGGGTTCGAATGGTCTGTTCTGAAAGGGGCTGGTCTCCAAAGCCAAAATGCCTCAGTAAGTACATTTCTACTATATGCTCAGTTCTCTTGTAATTGGCAAAGGTCTGTGCGGCAGAAATTGTGCCGATGGAGCACAAGACGGAACAGGGAACAGTTTGCTAAAGTAGAACTGCTTTAATTGATCCCTGGAACTGCAACCAGACTGTCCGTCCTATCTGCAGAGCTCAAACTGTCAGCTAGTAAGAAAAAGACACTCTGAAATGATTAAAATAAGGATGAAAGAATGCTTTTAGATTTTGGAGATTCTCTACTCCCAAAACCATTCATGACATTAAGAAACACACAGGAAACATTTGTCCGGCTTCCAGGGTATGTGCATGCATCTACTTTCATCTGCACATATAAACAGGGAGCTTCTACTCTATGTAGATATATTCTTCCCTCTGCATCTTGGGCACTTTGTCTAGTTTGCTCTCTGAGCTCCATTGCCTGCTCCCTTTGGAAAACATTTGGAGCGGAGAAGGGGGCACACGCTTGCAATAAGCTGAGAGTGAGCATGGCATCAGCAAAAAATCCAGATACACTGACTTAGATTTAAAATAGATTTAAAGCAGCAAGCTGAGGCCTGCTCTCCTAACATGTATCTTCAGTCACAGCAAAGTTCCTACCTATTGGTAGGGCTTGGAAGCAGATTACAAAAGGTTGATCTTTCCCTGTTGCCCTTGTGGTGCCTTGAGTGGTGCTCAGTGCAGGAAATGAATGGAGTCCTGCTCAGATGAAAGGACCTGGTTGCTCAGGTAACACAGCTACATCATCCCTTCAGCCACCTTCTGTGTGTCTGGGCTCATGGGGGTGCAGGATGTTGTGTGTAGAGGAATTATAGAGGAATGAGGGCAGGCTAATTAACATTGATAACATACAGCTGTGGGCTGGCTTCAGTGGCGGTGGGCTGGCTGAGGTGGATAAGGTGCAGCTGTGGCTGGTTCCTGCTAAGTAGTTAAATAGCTCTAAGGGGTATGGAAGAGGGGCACTGAATGGAGAGAGACCTGGAGGGAGCTGAGAGAGGAGAGGGAATGTGCTCCAGATATAGGGGAGGCTCCAGGAGAGGAAAGGGGGCCCAGATGAGGAGAGGCTGGCTGGGAGAAGAGACGATCTGGATGCAGCGGAGGGACGGGCCTGAAGAGGATGAAGAAACAGCATGGGCAGTAGATGGACTGTTGAAACCTTGTGGGGGATTGGTGGCCATGCCAGGGCGAGGCACGGGAGCTACTTATCGAAGTTAACCTGGTACAGGGTGGTAAAAGCCTTGTTGCAGCCGGCTAGTTTTGAGAGTGCCGCAACACCAGTGTGCTTAGCTGTTGCTGATTTGAGAGGCTGATACATTTGCACAGAGATAAAATCTTTTAGAGGCAAATGCTGAAAATCACTCAGGGCAGACATCAATGTTTCAGAGACATAGCAGACCAAACCAGAGCTGGTGTACATGACGCTAGGTGCGCTGAAGTTAGCCAGACTTGCATATGAACACTAGGTAAGTGGTAGTGTTTACGATACTGCTTCTCAGCACCTTATGTGGTGACTTGCACCCCTGCTCATGTGATTAGTTAGGGCAGTGAAATAAACATGCTTTCATTCAGGTTTGAACATGAATACCTTTTGGGGATTGAAGACTACAGAAAGGTGCTTGGAAGCCTGATTTAAAGTCACTGTCTTCCTAAGAATTAATTTACCTCAGTTCTTGCTGCGCAAATTACTGTGGCTAAAAGTACTTATCTTCCTTCCATAGAAAAATGCTATGTCAGACGTGTGGAAAATGGTTATTTCATACGTAGCTGGCAGAATGTTTACAATGAAGGTGAAAGAGTTAAATATGCCTGCAACAATGACTATTATACTGAACATGAAGGTGGGGAAGTCACATGCACAAAGAAGGACTGGTCACCTCCTCCAAGATGTATCCGTAAAAGTGAGTGTGCATGTATTTTGTTGGGGTTTCTAGCTTAAACCAGTAAATTGGTCATCAAATCACCTGCATTAATCCATCACCACTGCTTACTAAGCCTAAGTCTAGGTGCTCTGCAACTGAAACACGGTACTGTGATTCTCTCAACTGTCTCGTGTGGTTCTCACGTCCCTGTTATGCTGCTGAGGTCAGTTGCTATACAGACATGAAAAATGTAGCGTTATAAAACATTCACGCGTGACTCATGCTGATCTCCTAGAATATATGCTCTGGGGCGGGAGTCATGGTCCCTTTGCCTTCAGTAGTGGAATCTTGTGCACGTAGCTGTGCAGTAATGTAACAAATAATAATCATTTCCCTTGCACAGCCTATCTGTAACTTGTCTCCTTTCAGCCTCTCTCTGTGCCACCTGACCCTTGTTTCTCTTGCTTCCTTTCCAGTTAGTGTCATACTGAAAGTCGGGGGAATAGGAAAGTTACCACTCCTAACTCTGTTTCCAGCTTTTGTTCCTGACTTGCACCAAGCCTGAAATTTCTAGAATCTCTCACAGAAAATTTGCACAATTTAGATAATGATGTCATATGGACAAAAGTAATAATACAACCTAGATTTTCTTGGACTGTAAAAATATCTTTTTAGGAAACAGTTTGACCCTAATAGAGACATTGACCATAAAATGTTTTGGACTGCCACCCACATAGATTTTGACATAGCAATGAGCAAGCAAAATAAAATTTTATGATTCCTAGTATTAGGGTATTGCGGGTGTCACTGATATAAACACCAAAAAATTTGATATAGAATTTAAATTTCTGAAGCTGTTGCGCTAAAGTATCATTAACTCTGCTTCTGGCATTCAAATACATCCTCTAGTGTTTCTCAAAGTCTTTATTTTTTCATATCTTTATTTCCTTGACTCTCTAATGCAAAAATACTGCTATTTGTTTCTAGTGTTAATTTCTTAAAATGAGGAAACTCCTTCACAGACTCATTTATTTGTAAAGAATTTAGCATACCACAGAAATTTTATTTCAGAATACAAGACCATGACATCCAACCAAGATGACTGATTTTAATCCATTTAGACTGGCTTAATGTATTCCAAGTGATGTGAAACCAGTTATAACATTGCATCTGTCGGGGCTAGTGTTTTAGCGTGCAATAACGGGTCTTTTGGTCCAAATTTGCTTTAATCCTGCAGTATGTACACTCTGAATGATATCTCTCTGGTAGAATTGAGGCAGTACCTGCACACCGTGGTGATCTCTGGCGTGCCCTTGCCCCTTGCAACATGGACAGAAGGTCCTCTAAGCACGTGCGGTGCTGTGCATGCCCAACATTGATTTCTTGTCTAGCGAAGACGAGATGTGGACATGCAATTTTGAAAGCTTGCAGGATTGCTGAAAAACAAACTCCTGTCCATCCCTGTCTGTGCTGCATGAGTTGGTAACATGAACTCTGACTTTTCACTTTCCAGTTGTCCCCCAGGAAGACAGCTCAATGAAGAAGCAAAAACTCATGTCCTCTTAAAAATGTTCTCAGTCCTACTGGTGCTTCATTTGTTCTCCTTCTGTGTATTATAAATATGTAGTTTAGCAGTGTTTTACTTGGAAGAAATTCCGTATCTCTCTTTCAGAAAAATGCTATAATGTCAATTTTGACAACGGTTATTTCAGCCTTGGAGAGGAAACATTTAATTTATGGGAGGAGGCCACCTATAGTTGTCATACTGGCTTTGTAACTCCAGAAGGACAAGAAACAGGAGTGACACAGTGTCAAAAGAATGGCTGGACTCCACCTCCAAAGTGCATCAGTGAGTAGCACCAAGGCTTCAGAGCTCCCTGTCATTGTCATTAGCACAGACATGATGTCCTGTGTACTCAGATTTTTGTCATCCAGATTTGTAGAATTTTCTTATTGGCAGAAGGAGACTCAGAGGACTGATCCTCCAGATATTGACATTTCTGGAGGTCCAAGAAATAGAGAAAACATAGAGGAAGTGAATAAGGTGGGAAAATATCTACTGTTTTCTAGGTGAGTTATCTTTTTAGACCTCTGTAGCACAAATAGATGGTAATTGCACCTCTCCAGTGATTCTTACCTGACACAAGGTACATGTGCTCCCAATTCTCCCACCTTTCACACATGTGAGGGAAGATTTATGAACCTGTGAACAAAGAGATTCTGTCAAGAACTTCCTTGAAATGTGACCAGACTAGAGAAAAATGGGGTCATTATTTGGGAAGATGTTATCCCTACGCCTAAAAAGCACAATGCACATGTCTGCTCTGGTGTTAAAAAGTACAAAAAATTGAGTGCTTTTTCCCAAAAATACCTCCATACTGTTTTTGCCTTTTTCCTCTTAAAAGTTTTTTCCTCTCCTGAACTGGGGTGCAGGATCATAAAAGAAAAGCCCCCCTTGCAAATGACCTTGGGGAACAGGACTACAGCATGTTTGCTATGACACCAATAATAATACATAGTAGAAGGAAAGGAATTGTATCTAAAGAAGAAATATTTATGCTAGATACTACTTCTAGATACATGTTTCTGAAAATTAATGCAACGTATATTATATGAATATGCTACATATGATGTTCTACATTAAAATTCTTCATTGCCAGAATATGAATGTTTCAAATATACTGAGTAGTTCAGTAGACTAGCACGCATTAAAGCTGCTCCAGAAATTATGCTTCCAAAGGGCAGTGTTTCTGGATCACAAAATGCGCTGTTTGTTTTATTCTACAGAATCATGTAAAAGACCTCATGTGGACATTTTGAATTACCACACAAATAGAACTACCTTCTTTCCTGAAGAAACAATTGAGTATACATGTTTGGAGGGATATCGAACTGCAAGTAATATGCCAACTGGTACCACAAGGTGTGGCGTAAATGGTGAATGGAGTCCAACACCGCAGTGTCTGGGTGAATATTGTTGCCTTTGTATAACTCTGTATAGACTTTGTGAAGTTTTTTCTTTAAGACTTACTTTGGTTTTGTTCTAATTGGTAACACTTCATGTATTTTTTGTAAGGTATGTACTAGATGTTAAAATATTTTGTCTTTGTAGCAATAGAATGCGACATGCCGACACTGCCCAATGGAGATTTTTCTCCCAAGGAGGGTAAATACAAGAATGGAGATGTTGTGAATTTTATCTGTACAAACAATTACATTAGAGTGGGACCTGCCTCTATTCAGTGCTATTACTTCGGATGGTTTCCACCACCACCAGTGTGTAAAGGTAATTCTTCTGTTAACTTTAATGTAGTAAGAAATAGATGAAAATGCCTGGGTCCCAAAGACTTCTGTGGACACCTTCTATAAGCTAGTCTTGCTCCCAAGAACCATTATCCCATCTTCAGCTCTAGAAGAGCAGGAACGGGTCTCTTTGGATCATTTCATAGTAGTTTTCTACTTCATGTTCTGAACAGCTGAACTTTCAGTGTTGAACTTTCTGTTAGCTTTAATCATGCCAAGTGGAGTTCTGCAATAATGAAAAGTGAGCTGGTAAATGGCTTAGGCAAAATTTCACTCAGGTTATTGACTGTACTGTATGAAAATAAAATATTATTTTAAAAGGCATAAATAATGTGCAGTACGGCAGCCAGGAGTGGTCAATTTGAGTAACATCCCCTCTTACTGTATCGTAAGTGTCCTAAGTTTTGCCACTGCCTACTGTTGATACCCGTCAGATACTGTACCCTATAGTCCTTTTTCTGATCACGTGATAATGAAGAAAAAAAACTGTTTTGGAGGTGACACAGAGCTAAACCCCAAGCAAAAGAAGCTCAGTGAAGGGTTTTAACATTCCTCAGCTTCATCCAGTAGGATGAACAAATTCGTGCGGAAGGGAAGCTATATGCCCCTATTCTTATTGGTTTTAAGACACAGAACAACTTGCTGGCATCTGAAAAGATTTTCTTTTGCTGGTGCTATGCCCTTTCATGAGAAAGTTTGGGAGGATGAAAAGATCTCATCTTCCTCGTCTCCTTTTCTTCACACTCAATTTCCTTGTTGTCCTTCACGCTCTCATAGTTCCTTTTTGCTCACTCTCTTTTGCATTTAAAAACAAGTATGTTTCATACGGTTGGCTCTTTAGCTCAGAAAGATTCTAAGCTCCCTTAACAGGAGCTCTGTTCGCTCCGTCAGAAGTTAATTCCTTTAGTATACAGTACATATCACTTGCTGGGTAGTTTATAACATAGGTGGTTATTACTTGCAGAATTTTCACTTTTCACTTTTTTTTTAAGGAATACTGCAGCTGTTATCCATATAACACTTTTTTAATCTTAAAACTGGATTGTTTTTATCAACCATTTCTTTTACCATAGCAGGCAATTCAAAGTGCATGGAAGTAAGCACAGAGTGAGCCAGGATCACACATGTATGTTTGTGATCTCCAGCCCAACATGAATCTAGATACTCAAAGGCATAAACCAATGACCTGTTTAACCTGTTCTACTGGGTTTTCTTAACTTTAAACAACAAATTCAACTTATTTTGTGTTGCATTTAACACACAACTGTGCTAAAAGTACTGAATTCGGAGCATAGATTTGATCTCTTGATTTCAGCGAACACCAGAGGTTGTGGACCTCCACCTGAGATTACCAATGGAAGTATTGCTGGTGGCTCTGTGGGACAGTATCGGCATGGGGACAGAATGCAATATGAATGCAACACTGAATTTAAATTGAGTGGATCAAAGGAAATAGAATGTGTCGATGGACAGTGGTCATCTTCTCCCTCTTGCATTGGTAATTTATGTAACTCTTACTTGTGAGAAGTCTATAATTCACTGTAGGTTAATACTTCACAGATATTTTCACAATTAAAACTACGTAACTGCAAGTATAATATGTTACATTTTAACACGCTATGGGTGAAAAGTAAACACATACCATATGTAAAGCCAAAACTTTAGTAGTAGTATAACTGAAATCTTAAGTTTCCAAACAAAGTGTTGTGACTCCGGATCAAATGATTATAGAAAGAGAAAGAAAATAAATAAGTAATGTATAAAGAACAATTATAAATATATACATAATACAGAATATCAGAGTAATACAAACAGTTATCTATAATTACAATTCTTATACACACACTTTCTCTTATTTACCACTTTTTCTGGGTTTATGGGTCTCTTTGGCTCCTAAAGTCAATATCTTCAGTCTGGTGTGTTTTGGAGGGAAGTTGTAGCACATTATCAGTATCTCCAGTCGTTCACTGGGAGGAATAAGATGTTGATGCTGATGATTTCCTCTTCCTCCTTACAGGATCTGCTTGGGGTAATTTTTAGGTTTGCTAGCATGCTTTTATGCCTTGCCTCTTTTCAGTGATCTACAAGTTCTGAATTAGATATGTTAAGCATGTTTTAAATATGCTACATACTTGTTCTTTTTCTGTTACCCCTAAACCCAGTTTTGATAAGCTGTGCATGTTGTTAGGTAGCATACCTACACAGGAGTCTGATACTGTGTGAATGGCAATGATGGGTTAAAAATGCTTGTGCAAAACTACTATTTGTTTGTTAAGAGAGTGTCTCAGAATTGAAGTAGAATAGAATATTCAAGCTGAACATCTGTAAATACAGAAAATTATTTAGGGAATTCTTACGGCACAGGATGATCTTACAGCAGAACCAATAAATGGTAGCATTTTTGTGGACTGGTTTATTCTGTCCCTATACATGTACAGCCTGACACATCTTTCTTAAGTAACACTGATGGTTTAAATACGTATAGCACGGAGCTTGCATCTTGTCAATCCTTGATCCAGTGAGAATAGTTTCAGTGCAAAGGCTTGACAGGAATAATGGCCCAAACTTGAGTATGGGGTTGTTCAAAATCAATTTTTGAGGTTATCATGGGTCTTCCCTCTCCCATGTTCAGAGCAAGCCCTATGCCCTTATTTCCCTTGCATACCTTTTTCCTCCTTGAAAAAAACCTGCTCACGTGCTGCACTCACCTGTGCAAGACACGACCCTTTGCTGTCACTGCCACTGCAACAGTGACAGCCCAAGCAGGAACTGCTAATATCACACAGAGGTGAGAGCGCTGTAGCCCTCTAAGTGATGCAAGAATGGTTTTCAGTTCTTGTAATAATAGTGACTGAAAGTGCGCGTTACAGACGTGTAGATGTATAATCAAATATAATTTTGACTGATCAGAATCATGGAAGCTGGTTGATCCCACCAAGGGATCCAATTGTGTTGGATTAATTGAAGGTTTTCTTACACTTTAGGGTTTATGTATCAATGAAAAACAGTTTGGGAAACGAATGTTAACCAAAACTACTTGTGGAGCATGCTACATGTGGATTTAGCCCAGTGATGGAAAAGGAAGGGAACAGATGGGAGAGGGACTTAATAAACTGATGTAAAAAGATACACGTGCTTCAGCTGTGTTTAAGTTTAGTTGTTACAGTTAATGGAAGTAGATTTGACTCACCATACGCAAATATGGTTATTTTTAATTAAGGTCTTCTAGCTATTCATATATGAGTCCAATATTATTCTGGAATACTTCTGCTCTTTTCAACAGAAGACAAAGCGCCATGTGGATCACCTTCCTCTATTCCAAATGTTGTTCTCCATCAGGAAGACCAGACCCAGTTTTCACATGGTGATGAAGTAATTTGTGGATGTAAACAAGGCTCTGGCAATTCTAGGCAAACGAAAATAAAATGCCTTCATGGGGAATGGAAGCCTTTACCTCTTTGTCCCGGTAATCTATATCACACTCATATCTGAAATACTGTGGAAATATTAGGGAAACAGATCTACTCAAAATGTCAACACCTTCAGCAATCAGTATGTAGCCAGCAATACTATAGTTTCATGCATCTCAGCTAAGGGTTTTTTTATTTACTTCTCTTTTAAATGTGAACATGTCCTTCATCCTGGAAAGTTCCTGCAGGTACAAGTTTGTAAGCACTCTGAGCAGGTTTGGGAAAGGAAACATGCTTCCACGGTGGGTAAAATCAAGTATAGGGGTAGATCTTCGGTGTGTGGTGGCTTTTACCCATTTTTCCAGTGTTCTTCCCTAGTAACAACCCTTCAGAAGCCTTGGGACGTAGCTGCAATAAAGCAGTGTGCCTGTTGCATTAATTACTTATAGTTTTATGTCTCTGTATACTACTTCACTTTTATAAAATCGTACTGGGAATTCAAAATACTATTAATAGCTGCAACATGCTAGGCTTATCCCATCCTCACCGTTTTTATGTGGATTAGTCCTTTTCATTTCTGATCAATAGTTTTCTCTTTTTCCCATCTTCCCATTAAGTTTTGCACTGCATAAATTGAATGAAAGTAATAACTTTTAGAAATATATAAAACAAAGCCTTTTCCTAAGAAAAAGAAAAAATTACACTGGAGTCAGTAATTTAAGAAAGAAGTGGCACTGGACAAGAAGTCTTATCTGGGATAAATTACTCTAGATTACTCCAGCATTTCACTGTAACAGAATACAACTTGGCCCTCCCTCCCTTCCCCCCCCCCCCCCTTTTCTTCACAAGTGACTTTGTATTCGTCAGTGATTTGAGTACACCATACCTTCATTTACAATTATGTTGAGGATTGAATCTGGCACAAAACACACTCTGCTTAGCTTTCACAAACTGCTTGTGTTCTGACTCTCAGAATCGGCAATCAAGGACTCAAGACATGGTTGTGACTTAGATACACTTCCACGGGAGTCTGATACTGGGTACATATTCAGTGTGGAGTAGTACTTCCTTTATGCTCCTGTTTCTACAAGCAAAAGAAGGCTTTTTCTCTTGCTCATCTTGCTACCTTTTTATAGTTTTAGGGGAGGAAAAGAATGCTTTGGTTTTATCTTACTTGCTGCACTCAGCAGAAGGGGTCCTGTCAACATAAAAATAATGGCTTTGTGAGTGGGAACAGTCTGTTTTAGATAGCTGGAACAAAAATGATTCTATTTGTAACTATTTGTACTTACTTCAGACTGCAGTAAATTAAAAAGATACTTTCCCATGGACATGCATTGGGAAACTGATGAGCCCTTCATTGGTGAATGTGTATGTACATACTAACTCAACAACACTGGGGTTTAGCTCTTTTTTTTATTTTATTTTCCTAGATCCTATTCCTCAGTGTGTACTTCCAATGAATGTTGAGCTTGTGCACAAGAGTCATCTTTCCAAACAAAAAAAGGAGACTAGATTCCATAAAGTTATACGTTACGTATGTAAATCGGGTGACAAAAGTATTAAACTGGCAAGTTGTGTGTCTGGAAAATGGTTACCAGAGATTCAATGTACAGGTATGTTTTTAGATTTGCAGACAATTTCTTCTTTTTATTTAGGAATGATAAATGCTCATTATTAAAGCTGCTTAGCATTGCTGTTTCACTAGTTTGAAATAGAAAAGCTTACCTATTTATATACATGCTTACTCTATTATATGCTAAAGGCTAGTCACGAAAAATATGAATAATCTGCAATAGTAACGAATAAACCTAGTTAATTTGAACAATTGACTAGGTTTAGAGACACTGTATTTTAGCAAGGCAGGCTTACTAATCTCTCTTCTAACAACTGGAACAGTTGTCACTGTCCCTTCTGATGTGAGAAAAGATGCAATGATAAATTTAAGGTTGGTTCTTCCAAAGGGCTTTACTGTGGTGCAAATGAGAGTAGCCCATAGCTCAAGCTCCAGAAAAGTTCCTTTATTTCCTGTAAACGTTCAAAACTTTCCTATTCCTGATTTTTCTTTTTTTTTTTTTTTTCCCCTTCTATTTTTTCCAATTGCTTCCTAGTGATTTCACTTCCTAGTGAAACAATAAGAAAAAAAAGCCGAGTTGGCCAAGTCAAAAGCACAGACCTAGAGTAACACATAAGTGCCCTTATGTAACACACCCCAAAGGTCGGGTGCCTGCAGGACTGCCTTCATGTACAGCACAGGGGGATGTTGCCTGAAGAAGGCACAATTGTAAACTAGTCATTGCCTCGTTTATGCCAGATCCGTGGGAATGATGCCTGAAAGTGGGAGAAGCGCACAGAGCAGCAGTCACTCCGGGCTGCATTCCCTTTCAAAACCGTGTCCCTGCCTTCTCAGTTTTCTGGAACCACTAGGAGCAACAAACCAAGCTCTGAAGGTCTTCTCCTTCCTAGATCTACCTTCTTCCCTCCCTTTTTCTTTCCTTTGGCAGGAGCAGCCCTTCATTTCTTGAGCAGCAAAATTTAAGTTTTATTTGTTTCCTTTTGTGATTCTTATTTAGCTGTTATTAGCTAAGTCTGAAGAAAAAAACAGCAACAGAACAAAACAATACCTCCAGAAGTTGGCCCACTTTTCCTAAAGTAGTTCACTAGAGAGGGAAAGCACACAAGAGTGTGCAGCTGTGTGTAAGGGAAAGGAGGGACTACAAGAAGCTTCAGCTTAGAAGGCTGTTGGCAGCTGTGCCTGTTTTTTCTATGAGTTTGAAAGCACGTGAGCATCTGAAGGCAGCTCTGGTGTTTCTGAAGCACAAAAAAATGATCGTTACATTGATTAAAGCTTGAGACAGCTGCTGAAGAATTATCCAATGCCAGTGTTTTCTTGGTTGTTTGTATTGCAATCTGTGATGAACTGCTACACTTTATCTTATGTTCTGTTCTAACATGAGTGTGTGTCCTTAGCTGAGGAGAGCAAGAGCACATGCCCACCTCCACCTCAGGTGCCTGGTGCTCAGCCAATAATAACAGTTGGAAGAAATTACAAGCATGGGAGTAAAATAGCTTTTTCATGTCTGAAGAGTTTCCAGCTCGTCGGTTCGAATGAAATAACCTGTATAGAAGGGAAATGGCAATCACCACCTCACTGTGTGGGTCAGTAGTGGATTGTTTTTTCTATTTATTTTATTATTGATTTCTATGTTATGCATTTGCAGTCACCGTTAGCAGGAGGATGATACTATTTACGTTAAGATTATCATGAACAGGTAACTGCAGAAAAGCAATAGAACGTAAGTTCCTAAAGTGTCGTTAACCAACTGCTGTCTTTTTGTTTACAGAGACTCACCTAAGAGGCATATAAAACTTTCAGGTAGTCCTTCAAGAACTGTGTATTTCTTTAGTATATTGCAGAATGGAGTCTCAGTTTCGACTGGAGGCCTTTAATAGTATCCTGGTGAAAAAAAACAGTACTATTTATTATTTAGCTGGTTTAGTATTTGAGTTTCTTCATTTTTATTCTTTCCTGATTTTTCTTTTTTTTTTTTTTTTTTTTTTTTTGGGGGGGGGGTGGAGGCAGGGAGAGGCTTCTCCTGTAGTAGGAGTATAAATGATATGGCATCACTCAGGCCATCTATTCTAAGAAATGCTGAGGAATCTAATTCAATTGGTAAAATATTACCGAAGCAGGTGATATCTTGTAAGTGGAAGTTCGTTAAGAGGTAGAATAAAGTGTTTTCTGAAATGAACAGGAAATAGCTGAGCATGGGACAAATGAGATGCCACCTGGTGACTGATGTGCACAACATGCCAACCATGTCTGTATTTTTAAGCTGCAAAATTCTGATGCCATGTGGTTTCTCTTCTACACTGCCTGTGAGTCTCCATTTCTGCTGACAAGCGGCAGACACAGAGAAGAATAACCAAAAAAATGTTTGAGCTATTCATAAAATAACTTCTACCGAAATTAAATTCCAAGTCCCAGTTACTGAACAGGAACTTTGACTATTATTAGATCTTTTGTATTGTGGAATTCAGTGCACACATATGCTCCCAACTTGATGTGGCAACTAGTAAAACCTAATTTACTAATTAATTTAAATTAGTTAGTTAATTAAAATCATACAAAACATAATTTGCATTCACTCACCTGACAGTAGTATAGCAGAAGAAAGCACTGGAACATCCCTGACTCAGGAGGACTTTGCAGAGATTTAATCCATTGTATTTATCAGCAAGTACATTATAACACTTTGGAAGTTCTGTTCTTGTTTTCATTTTCATCATGCCATCACAAAACCACTTATGACATTGGTACAACTTTATTAATGGTGGAAAAATTTAGTAGATAACATTCTAGGAATTCACTTTCAGTATCCCAAAACAAGATGACATCTCCTTCCTTCTCTGCCTATGAAATTTTCCCTGTTATTGATGCTAAGCTGTAACTGCACCTCCTTGGTATGAACTGGAAAACAGCTTTAATTTCGTTCAAAGGAATAGAGAGAAACCCCATGTAGGAGGGAAATGAGACAGACTGTTTTCTTTGTGTATCTTAAATATTTCTTCATCTTCCTTTCAAGCTATTTAATTTATGTTTGGATTATTTCTTTTCTTTTTAGTTTTAGATGGCATATGTCATTGCAATATTAATTGTCTTGTATTTTGTTTATCTGTGTTTTCTGTATTTTTTTAGAAAGTCCATGTTTGCCACCAGAACCCATAGAATGTGTTGACGTTCCCAGACTGGAAAATCCAAACTTAAAAATTAAAAAAGAAGGGAAAATAATATATCTGGCTGGTGCTAGATTTAAGTATGTGTCTCGTTCTGGTTACATGTTAAATGGATCATCGGAGATAACTTGTTCTATGGGAAGCTGGACCACAGCTCCTACATGCTTGGGTAATATGAAAAAGTACTTTTTCTGAATCGCTTTTAGCAATGAAATGGAAAGAATTTAAAACTGGAAGTTGACTAGTAAGGGCCAGTAACTCCATAGTTTGCTGTGGATTCTTATCATCCCTCATGGATATCTTCAGAGCAATTCTGTCTGGATGCAAGACTTGACTTTCCGACTGCAGTTTAATTTTTAAATATTGTATTCTTTGTATTCTTGCAGTCTTTGTTCGGTTCATATCTATGCCAGGTGAGCCCTGGGCACATCCTCATAATCCAAGGAACTGTTTTCTACAGAGCCAGCTAGCGACTGCGAGTTGCTTTGGTGCCTCAGTGATGGAAACAACTTTGGCGTAGTAAGGGACAGAGCCTTTATTAACATTTTCTGGCACGGTTAACAAGAAGATCTAAATATTTCACTGACTGACATCCATGTCTATTTAGGGGAAGGGCTTATTTAATCTTCCATATGTTACCTTTTACATAAAATCCATTGTCAGCGGATGACTATGCTGATGTTAGAAAAAGCTCTCTAAAGCATCTGTGAGGTGGAAACAGTACACTCATGTGATGTGTATCACATTAGAACAAGCATCAACTTTCTGTATCTTTTCAGAAATTCCATGTGGAAGTTTTCCAAAAGTTGCCAATGCTCAAACTGAAGGCAGAAACAAGGAAATGTATGAGGCTGGTGAAACAATTCGCTACCAGTGTGACGAGGGGTTTCTGATTGTTGGTTCCCCTGAAACGATCTGCAGAGAAGGAAACTGGACAGCACCGCCCTTCTGTCAAGGTATAGGTTCTAGTTGTAAGTAGTACGTGATCCTACTTAGTCGTTCATGTTGTGAATTAAAATAATGTCAACTCAGGCATGCAGGTGAGTTGGCCCAATAGAGCCAACCAATGACTTGCTTTGAATGGGCTGCTACAACGCCTGTCTTTCTGGCTCCTGAGTAACACCGAGCAGAGTAGATCAGCAAAGAAATTGTTTCCCCCATGGGCTGAAGCTACTAGCTCAAACTTTGCTCTCTGCTGAAATCAAGCAGGCAGAGGCTTACGGAGGAATGAATGCTGGCTGCAAGGGAGGAGGTTACTGACAGCATATTGTATTTTATTTTCACATCGCTAAGAATGCCAGTTGCTGAAAGTTGCCTTCAAATACAAAAGCAAGCACTTCGCTCTCCAGCTTTTTGGTGCACAATGTTGTACAGCACCAGGCTGCACATTTGGCTGATCTCTGCAACTCCTTTTCTCTTTTTAGTCACTCCAGGAAAAAACAGTACGTGGTGAAGTGTTGTAGAATAAAGGCCATAGATAGTATTTTCCTTTTCTATCTGTAGAAAATGATCTGTGTTACACAAACCGGTTTTGCTCATCAGGTACAACGGTGCTCTGGAACGCAATGTTCTGTGGTTGTCGTATTGCTGCACTAGGATGCTTAAATGCACCTCTCTTTTCAGATGTTAAGTGTGGACCCGCACCTGAAATTCCCAATGCTTATATTACAAGCACTCAACAGGAGAAGTATCTGCCCGGTGCCAGAGTGCAGTATGAATGTGAACGCACTTTTCAAATTATGGGTGGAAATTATGTCACTTGTATGGATGGAGTATGGTCACAAGCACCAACCTGCAGAGGTAGGAATCTGTGCTTTCATCTTGCCTGTTAGCATAGAGGGAACTGTTTGTTTACCTGAACACACACTAAAGACTTTACCTTTTTTATTTCTGTTTCCTACCCCAACTTTGTACTTACTATTGCTTCCTTGCACAGCACTTTAATTTAGCCTGATGCTTTTAGAAATATTGGGGGTATTTTCATCAACGGCAAAACCGCCTTGAAGAAGCAGTGCCTCAGACGGGCTGCTCTGTCATTGTCCTGGGTAATACTGGCATTTCCCCCGAGTCCACCATTTCAGCATCCTTCAGCAGAAAGACATATAAGGGCTCCTCTGTTCTATTCCAACTTGTCAGGGAGTATCTGAATGGAAGAGGCAGCCGGGGAAGAAACAGCTGTTCTTCCCCAGGGCTCCACTCTGACCAATGCAGATCCCAGCAGAGACTCAGATCTAAACCGTGTAAGATCTGCTAGGCCTATGGAAGTCAGAAGAGCATTCCTGTGACAAGGAAATGTCAGGAGCTGTGCTCCTGTCCCCTGCCCAGATCTGTGGCTGCAGGGTGAACAGTGCAGGCTGACAAGCTCCTCCGACACTGCTGGTCCTCCAGAGCTCTGTGTTTGACCAGAGCACCAGCTGGTCTACTACCCCTGCAATTTTCAGGGATGCCAGGGATTTCCATGTCCCAGTGGAGGGGCATGGCCATGCAGGAAGGCTGGTGTGGCTTCTTGTGCTATAAGGTGTAGCTACAGAAACACTAGCTTTTTCTAAAAGCTGTCATTGACACGGCCATCTCCTGAGAGTCCCAGAAAGAGTGTTCTGCTGCCACTGTCACACCTCATTGTTTTCTCTGTGATGAACTTTTGGAGCTCTGACCCACCTGAGGCAGAAACTCTGGACAGAAATTTTAAAAAGGTGGATTCTTTTAACTGTTGGTTGTATAGGGAAACACCTCAGCAACTGCAAACATGACTGCAGCAGTGTCTCTTTTCAGATGTGACGTGTAAACCTCCTCCAGAAATTGCTGGTGGTAACGTTCGAGGTATTAAAAAGTCAAGGTATTTGCCTGAGGAGAATGCTCACTATCAGTGCTGGGAAGGCTTTCAGATGAGTGGGCCTTCCACCGTAGTGTGTCAGAATGGGACCTGGACAGAGCTGCCAAAGTGTAGAGGTAATTTCTCTCTCTCTTCCTACAGTCACCTGTCAGTGAGACTGTCATGAAGCTGACAAGGTGGCATTTACTTCTCCACATTTCAGTCTCATTATTGTGCACAAACACAATGTATCTGGCATGCTCAGGAAAAAGCCGTTTCCCTCGGTGCCTGTTCAGATGAGTTTACCAGCTGTGTGACCCCAGTAGCTTCACTTGAGAGAGCCACATCTAGAAAACCACCATGAGGCTGAGCACAATTGCTGGCCAGGTCTGATTTTGGGATGCAGTCCTTGGACTTCTTAGTATCTCCTTTCTTGGTCTGCCTGATGAGAAGAGAGTGAAAATTTTGCCATCAGTGTGGGAGAACAGAGCCAACAGCTTCCCTGTGAGTTGAGATGCCAATAATGCAGACAATAACACTGCTATATTGAATGCCATGCAGTCAAATCAACGCTAAATCAACCGAGAGTAGAATTTGATGTGTGGGCCAATACCTAGGTATTGTGTTGGTGCCTCCTAGGATTTCATGAGTGCGCTGTATAATCGCATTTGTTTTCATTAGACATACAGAAAGTTTCAGCACATGAACCAACGCAGCAGCATTTGACTCAAACACCACCCAGCTGGAAGCTGAAATGGGTGCAGAAACAGCAGTTAAACTAAGATCAGGCTGTATTTAAACTCACAGCATGCTCTCTGATTGGGAATTTCCTTCCAGGGAAAGGTGGGAAATGTGGCCCACCTCCAGTTATTGAAAATGGAGACCTTCTTTCCTTCCCCATGCGAGAATATCGGCAAGGTGCAACTCTGGAATACAAATGCCCAAATCTCTACATCCTGGAAGGATCCCAGTATATCACCTGTACTAACGGGCAGTGGACAAGTCCCCCAGTTTGCCTAGGTAGGCTTACGTGTGTGCTGTGTGGCCAAAGGCTGTGTGACTGTTACTGTTGTCTTCTCAGATCCTGTGGGCATCACTTGTGCAGCAGCACTTGTGCTGAGGCCATGGTGCCAGCAGGGCAGAACAGCAACGAGTCCTTCTTTTGTCCAAAAGGAGTTTCTTCTTGAATGAAGGCAGCTCACATAGTCCCCTCTGCTGCCTGCTGTCTCTCGCCGCCGCAACAGGTTTGGGAGGAGAGTTTGGCTGGCCCCCTCTGTGTGAGCAGGTCTCCATCACTGTGCAGGGCTCCCGAACGCTTCCGAGTTGGGGATGCTGCTATGGCCAGCAGGCTGTGAGCAGGGAGGATGGGTCAGTGTACATGACAGTGTTGGGGAAATCTGGGGGTGCATCCGTGCCATAGCTGTGAGGAAACAAATACAGAGAACTGCTGAGCACAAGAGAAGAGGCGATCCCAAAAACGATACAGGGCAGTTCACTGGTGCCTGTTACCTTCCCAACCTGTGCTTTGATCTTGCCCTGTGTGATTGTCAGAGTGAAAAGGCTTCTCTATAGCTCTACGCAGGGTCTCAGCCATGGTCTTCTTTCCCTTTAGCTTGCATGTCAATGTCTTTACTGTTGATGAGCAGAACTTCTGTAGGCTCTAGAGGAAAACAAGGTACCTGTGGTGCAGCTGTATGAAGTCATGACACTCTTCTTATGCCTTTTTCAAGTGGCTTGTACAGCATCTGAAGAAGACATGGACAGAAACAATATTGAGCTGAAATGGGTCACAAAAACAAAGCTGTATTCCACATCGGGTGACTTTATTGAATTTCAGTGTAAAAGAGGATATGTGCAGGACCCAGCATCTTCGCCCTTCAGAGTGCAGTGTGTGATGGGGACGTTAGAATATCCACGGTGCAATGAAGGAAGTAAGTCATCTCCACTTCAGCCACAGCTTAGCTGCTGTGTTGTTGCATTTTTAGTGCTGAAGCTGAGGGGAAAGCCTTTAACTTTCCTGGGAGAGGGCCTGGGGAGGATCCAGGGTGTGGGAGCATCCTGTAAGCTGCAGGTAGTGAGGGTCAGTGTTCCCGGGAAGCTGTTGACCAGCATACCTGAGCTGGATAGACTGCTGGGGAAAGGGCTCTCAGGGGCTCTGAGCTGGTACCTACAGTTACAGAGCATCAGTTGTCCAGTGTGAAGTCTACAGGCAAATAATGAAAGAATTTTTTGCAGAGAACTGTACATTGCAGGAGGAGGTTATGAATGCTAATAATATTCAACTACAGTCACCAAGGCCATGGAGCACTTCCACCTATCGCTCTGGAGATTATATTTCCTTTAACTGCAAATGGTCATACAGCGTAGCTTCACCCACAGAGAAACTTAATGTAGAGTGCCTGGATGGAGTGATTTCATATCCTGCATGTGCCAGTAAGTGCTCCGTGCCAAGACACAGGGTGGCAGGGGTGGGCTGTAGGAGGCAGCTTTGCTGAAGTTGCCTGTCCACTGCTCTGAGGAACCACTGTGGTGCGTCTGGCTTGGCCTTCATGCCTTCTCTCCTTTTCTCTCTTTGTGCTGCAGGGTTATTCTGATAAATGGGAATGGCATGAAGGAGCCCAGCTGTGGAAACAAATCCCTCCACTGACCCAGTGATTTGAGCTCAATTTTTCCTGGTGTTTCCCATCTTGCTGTGCATTGTTTGCAGCTTAGCCAACGTTCTATCTTGGAATTTGTTACTGTTTTTATTGTTGGATGATTATGTTTACATTTTCTCCATGCTATCCATTTATGTAAATGTATTTACCTTTTATCCATCTGAATGGTTGTGCTTACATTTTATCCAGTCTGTATTAATCTCACTGTTATTTTTATCAGCTATTGTGTCCCAAAGTAGGCTGGCTTTGGTGGCATGCTGAAACAAGGATTAAAGTTCAAAAGTGATTTCATCATTAGGAAGCAGAGTGTGTTTGGCCTTGTCTGCTCCTAACCTTCTTCATGCACTTGCATGGAAACTACTCTGGGGTCATGGCAGAGGTGAGTGTCCTGATCAGGACAAGCAAGTGGCATCTCCTTTAAACAACTTAAGGAAGTCTCTGGATCACAGACCTAGCTCTTACGGGGGACTTGAGCCTCCCTGGCACTTGCTGGAAGGGCAAGATGTTGGGATGCAAGTAATTGGGATTTCTGCATGGAGGTGGGGATAACTTCTTGGTCCAGTTCCTGGAATGGGGCCTCATCTTTATGTTTTGTAGGAGCATTTCTGATGATGTCTTGATGGGGCCAGGACCTTCATTACTTACTAGTAGCTGATCCAATGTATCAGGTACCTACTGCACCTGATGTATGCCAATGTGTTGCAGCTAACCCATTTATCACTGTCTTGCTTGTCAGGGGAAGGCTGAGGAAGTGGGTCTACTACCTCTTACATATGGGACTTCGTAGATGATACTCAGTTCCTTTTCTTGCTAGTCACTTTTCTAAGGGTTTTTGAAAGGCAGCGTGGGCAGCTCACCTGGCACTGGGCAGCAACAGGTAGTTTTGTGTTGGCCTTTTGTGCCTTCATCTCAGAGGGTTATTTTCTTATCTAATTCCACTAAGGTCACAAAAATCAAGTAAACTAGCATGCCGCATTTGTGGATAAAGGAGCTTATCTCAATATTCATGTAGGGTATTGATAGGGGTTGATTTCTCTCCACGAAGTAAGGCAAGAAATACTTCTTCTGTTGTTCCTTTTGCTGGATAAAGGTGACTTCAGAACAGCTAAATCTTTGCTTTGGCAGTCCCATACCCCAAAACTGGACTCAGTTTCTTAGAGTAAGATGTGAAGAGAGAAAAGGCAAGCTGACTTCCTGAGCACAGACAGGTCTTTTTAGCAGGGACCTGGAGAAGAGGGAGCCCTTCAGCTCAGAACCAGATAAATCAATGCTGAAGGTCCCCTAGAAGAGTGGGCTCTAACGTGGGATGCATGCATGCATAAGATGTTCCATTGGTGTGCAGGAATAAAACATTAGGACTTCTCTTCACCCCCTCCCAAAGTTTTACCAATATTTAATACCCAGGTTTGACAGTGGTGATTCACTTGGTCAGTATGTCAGAGAGTTCCATGTTACCTATGGTACTGATGTGTCGGGGGGGGGGGGGGGCGGGGGAGTGGGTTCTCTGCCATGCAGAGGAGTTCACAGTGGCACTCATTTGTTTGCTTTCAACACATTGCAATGCATTGTGTTTGTGTGTGCCCAGTTAAGTGCATTTGTGGATTATATTTAGTTTTAACCAAACTGGCACACAGCCCAAGTTTTATTTCAGCTGTTATAAGGCTGCAAAGGGAAAGCAAGCACCAGCAATAGACTTCCTTCCTCGAAACTTCTGTGTGGGAGCTGTTGCTGGATGTTTTCAATTTTGGAGCAGACTTCCATGAGAATGAGAAAATGAGGGAACTGTTTTGTGGCTAGGAAAGCATGTAGCCCCCGTGTTGGTGGGGCTCTTACAAGGCTGCCAGGGGAATGGCTAACTCCCACAGGTGCTAGATACCGTTCTCTACTGCAGTCCACTTGCCTGGGCAACATGTCATACCATCCTTGAAGGGATACTTTTCCTTAACACTTGACAGGAGCCACCACCAGAACCTGAGGATTTGTGTCCCTCTTCCAATTGCCTTGTCAGTGCTCCCTTCTCTAAAAAATGAGCGTTGCTGCTTGGCTTCCCTACCCTCTAATTCTGAACTACTAGCCCACTATTGTGCCTGGACAATTAGCACACTCCCATTCAAGGATTTAGTATATCTTCAAGTTAACAATATTAACATATCTTGTGCAGGGACAATTAGCACACTCCCTATGTCACCTGTTTGAGGATTCAGTACAGCAAGTTAACAATAAGGGTCTCCTCAGATAAACATGAGCACACTGTTCCTTAAATAAATCATATATGGCTCCTTATTCAGTCTGAGTAGCTGCAGTGCCTCACTGGAGGGCCTGGAATACCCACAGCTGGTTGCTTAATTCTCAGCAAAATCAGAACCACATTTAGTTTTCCTAGAAATAGTATCAGGACCAGCAATAGGCAGGTTTCAACAGCCCAAGGATATTCAAAATTTTCAAAATTCTTAAATACTTCTGTAACTAGCCTGGAGAAGAAGGGGGAGATGTAGGAAGATGTCTCACCCATAGGTTGGCTGTCTGAGGAGAATGGGCAAAAGGTGTAATTAGTGGTAGTTCCCATGGGATGGCACCCGAAGTACACAGGTGACGAGCAAACTGATCACACAGACCAGCTTAGTTTCAGGACCAAGGATTCTAACATGCCACAAGCCAGTACTGCAAAGCACAACAAAACAAGAACCTTAGCCCAGGCCCCAAGGGTGATAAATACTAAACCAGCAAACACAAGCTTAAAGTAAGGTGTTGTATAATGCAACTCTGAGAACAAAAAAAAAAACCAAAAAAAACCAAAAAACCAACAGTGTGGCCAGTGACTATTAAAATAATAAAATGAATGCTTACAACACATTGATTTTGACATGCTCTGGTCAGATCTGTCGTTATCTCAACCCTTCAGGCCCCACGTTGGGCACCAGAAGGGATCGTTGTGGTTTAAACCCAGCCAGTAATCAAGTACCACGCAGCCACTTGCTCACTCCCTGTCCCCAGTGGGATGGGGAGTAGCATCAGGAAAACATTAAAACTTGTGGGTTGAGGTAAGAACAATAATTGAAATAAAATACAGTAATAATAACCATTGTAATGAAAAAGAGAGAGGAATAAAACCCAAAAGGGAAAAAAACCCAAGTGATGCACAATACAGTTGCTCACCACCCGCTGACTGATGCCCAGCCAGTCCCCCAGCAGTGATCGGCCCCTCCTGATCAACTCCCCCCAGTTTATATACTTATATCACATAATCCTGCCACAAATGCCCCGCTATATCCCATCATGCCCCACTACCGCCCCTCTATATCCCATCATGCCCCCACAAATGCCCCCCTATATCCCAAAATGCCACAGAAATTCCCCCACTATATGCCATAATCCCACCTAACACCCCCTTACATCTCATGATACCCCATAAAAATGCCCCAGTATATCCCATCATGCCCCACAAGTGCCTCACTATATCCCATAATGCCCTACTATCACCATGGTATATCCCATAACACTTGGAAAATGCCTCACTATATCCCATAGTCCCCCTTAATGCTCTGGTATATCCCATCATGCCCCACATATGCCCCAGTACATCCCATAATACTTTGGAAACACAAATGCATCACTGTATGGCATAATCCCCACTAATACCTTTTCAGTATCCTTAAGGGATGTGGCGAGGCTGTTATGAGGCAATACGGGATATAGCGGGGCATTATGGGCATCATGGGTTATAGGGGGGTGTCAGGAGTCTGCCCAGGCCCGACCACCCATCTCCTAGCAACTGGCCCTCCCTCTGGACACCTCTGGGAAGATTTTCGGGGGGTCAGGGATGTTGGGGTTAGTCAAGTTAGTGTTAGGGTTAAGGCTATGGTAGCTACGTCAGGGGCCCCACGCCCGGCTGCGGCCTGACGGGAGGCAGGTACGTGTACGTCAGGGGCCTGACGGGAGGCAGGTACGTCAGGGGCCCCACGCCCGGCTGCGGCCTGACGGGAGGCAGGTACGTGTACGTCAGGGGCCTGACGGGAGGCAAGTACGTCAGGGGCCCCACGCCCGGCGGCCTGACGGGAGGCAGGTACGTCAGGGGCCCCACGCCCGGCTGCGGCCTGACGGGAGGCAGGTACGTCAGGGGCCCCACGCCCGGCTGCGGCCTGACGGGAGGCAGGTACGTGTACGTCAGGGGCCTGACGGGAGGCAAGTACGTCAGGGGCCCCACGCCCGGCGGCCTGACGGGAGGCAGGTACGTCGGGGGCCCCATGCCCAGGCCCCCGCTGCTGGCCCCCCACCTGTTGCCGAAGGCCCTGCTCAGGGGCAGCTCCAGCAAGCGCAGCAGCAGTGCGACTGTTTCCCACAGCCAACAACAAAGCGCAGCCATACACCTGTCACCTATAGGAAACCGGTGCTGTAAGTGTGCTGATTTCTGCTTGTGGTGACCACAGTGCATGTGATGAAGCTGCCAAGCCTGTACCTTACTTCAGTATCATATTACTTCATTGTATTTTATCTGACAAAAGAGGGCAAGAAATCAAAAAAATTAGTCTTAATTCAGCTTAGAAGCTGAAGAAACACTCTGTAGTGGCAAGGTGAAGTGTGAGAAAGTGTATTTTTTTATTTTGTTTAACTGATGTTTAATTCTGCTGGCTCTGTTACCAATTTTTGTTTCTAGAATGTTACAAAGGAATTAACAAGCAAAGACAGTTACCTGGTGCTAAGCTCAATTCTCCATTTCCCAATGCCTTTGTCATTCATGTCTCTGTATCTCCCCCAGCAGTTAATCCAGACTTGCACATGTAAGAGTGAAAAGGAAACATCCATGTCAGGGGCATGGTCCTAAAAAACCTACAGTAGGTACAAGACAAATACATTCGAGAATAAGATGTACTTCAGTATTACATTATTATTACTCATACATTACAGATTTTGATTGCTGCAGTAATAAAAAGTCTATCCAAAATCAGAAAAGCAATGGCATTCATATTCTACGTAGACTGGATACGGAGACTATGAAAAAGTGCAAACCATGAGACTGGATGAAAACCCAAATGAATAGTTCATTTTCAGATGAATTAGGCTGTATCACAGATGCAACAGATGAGGAACACGACGACTTACCTTACGATGGAGATGTAGGAATAACCTGTAAACACAGTAAAAATTTCTACAATTTGAACGATTGTACTTGTAAAGATACATCTGTTATTTTAAATTTTGACTCTTCTGAAGGTAACAAAAACATAAAAGGAACAGCAAATTATGAAACTTGTCCACAGCCTGAAGAATTCTGCAGTTGCCACAGAGGTGCCACAGGAACAATGGGAATTTCAGTTGAAATGCCTGGAAGTGAAGCTTCCTTTAAGAAGGAATTACCTGTTTGTAGTTTTAGTAAACTAGATGGCAACGAATATCTAACTCACTCAAAAATGTCCAATGTCCTTTTGCGTCATTTTTCTAAGGGTGAGTTAATGAGCACATGCCAGTTAATCGAACGTGAGACAATACCAGAGACATCCTTTACTGAAAGTATTGACGACACTGTGGGCAAACCTGAGCCTTCAGAACACGTCAAAGACCCTTCGGTGCACAAACAATGGGGAACTAACTTTGAAGAGTATCACTTAGAAAAACACAAGGAAGTAAACACCCATAATAAAAATCAAAATTTTCTAAACAAAAAGATATGTGTTCCTAAGAAACCTATTTCTTACACTGTTATGTGTGGCTGCAGACAAGAAAATTCACAACTGATTGACGAAAAAGAAGATACACACATCTTGCAAAACACGAAAGAAGAGAGTGCCCTGTTTAAGAAAACAGTTTCACCTTGCGAGCTCAAATATGGCCAAGGTCAAGGTCACTACTGCCTTCCTGATGTCTCCAAAGTTGCTTCAGAAGTTAAAGTACCAAAAAGAAGTGACAACATTAACTCAGTTCCTACCATTGAAAGAGCAAAATCCTTTCCTATTTTGCAAAGTAAATCAGTAATTGTGAAAAACGTTCTAGAAAATAAGAACCATTTCAATTCTGAAGTAGAGAACAGAGAAGAAATAAGCATTCCAGAACTGTTGCAACAGCTAAAGGTAATTAAGATGCTTTAAGATAAATTCTTAATACTTGGTAGAGTGGCTTTACCAAAGAAGATACTCTGTGTCCAGTAAAATCTAAGATGGCTAGTTCATGTAGGCAGCCTATAGGTATCAGTGAGTTCATCACTTTAGTCAACAGCTGTTTTCACAAATAGAATTGTAGGACTGAATTTATATGGAACTTTCATTACCAAATATTTAATGATGCTCTGGCATATTATTTGCGATAAAGCATCCTATCAAATCATTAGGAAATTCACTATAAATTGTTATTTCTGGTATTATATGTAAATGTTGAAATTAATCAAGATTACTTAACTTGAAAGTTTTTCTTCATATATTTTTATACTGGCATTTATTGACAGGTCAGTTCCTTTTTAAAGGATTTGTTTGACCACAGCATTTCTCTTATTGTAGTAAATTTCTTTTAAGGTTTGTTAGTAATTAGATAATCACTTCTCAATTTCATACCCTGCCATGGAGTTCACTTCCAGAGCTATACAGATGCTGAAGATCATTCCTACATTTGTATCTTAGCAAATTGTTCAAGATTTAACAAGTTTTAATAGTTTTCCCTATTATTTCCTGGCTGCAAACAAGATGCTGACACAGCATGCTGACACCAAGAACCACACCGACCACCTGAGATTGAATCCCAAGGTAAATCTCTCAAAATAGACACATTTTTTTAAAACTCATTCTCCTTTATCTCTAGGACCATGATTATTCCCAAAACCTGTTTTGTCACCTTTATATTGTACTTACCATTTATATAAAATCTTTAGATTTTCAGACAGAGTTGAAGTATTTCAGTATCTATGCAATAAGACGCTATACATATATCGAACTATAACACAGAAAATTACATGGGATTGTTATATATATATAATAAACATTTCATTAATAACTTATACTATGTATTTTGAGTTATTTCTGATTTTGTGTCCAGAATTTTTCTGTAACCAAAAGTTCTCATTTTAACAGATACTTCCTCAGTCAGATTTTCCAAATGCCAGCACTGCCATTTACTCAAAAGACGCTGGGACATCCTCTGAAGTCTTTACGTTACATGCTCCTATACAATCTACACATGGTTTGTCTAAAGCAAGGAAATAAAATTACACCAACTATGCAAATTACTTTTACACAATTTGATAGAACTTTTGAGTAGACGTTTTGGACAGAAATTCCAGTTGATTTATCTTATCTTGTATTACGTAGGATCAGAGTCTGGAACAGCAGCATTGGCATTACCAGCAGCTGGTACAATAGAAGCATGCTGTCGAAATCCTTACTTACTGCCAGAACTAACACTAGGAGAAAAGATGTCTCAAGTACTAAAGGATCAGACAGATCAACTGCTAAAAAAAGTAAAGAACTCTGTTTCTATACTTTGCACTGATGCTCCAATTCTATATTCATTTGGCATATTTGTTTTTAAAATTCCAAATAATAGTATTTTTGTCTTGAAGGTGGAAGACTTTTCTAACCATATGACCCAAGAGACATTCCTTTTACAAGACCGCTATCTGGTAAATTAATTTATGTTATTTTCAGCTATCTGAAACGTACTTTAAATGGCTGTAGACTCGCAATTTGCTGGCAAGGTACTCTATGTTTTCCTCCAACAGACATTTAAAAATGCTCTTTTTCTCAGTTTTTTTTTCCACAGTTTAAGAGGCAAAAATGAAGGTGGTCAGTAGATGGCTGGATTCTTAAATCTGTTTTAAGGATTAAATTAAAAACTATTAGTGAAAAGCCTAAAGTTGCCATATAAGTTATGAATTTTGACATGTAGGCTATCAGTTTGGAAGTCATGGTTTAGTATTTCACTTGTACATAGTAGAGCAGCACAGAGCACTGGGTGGTTATATAAGATGCAATCCTGTCCCAATGCAGAGTAGTACCAAAATTGTTACCACCATCACTGCAAACAGCATCTCGCTTACACAGCATAAGTAGCTATCACTGTGGCTTGCCAAATCATAATGACATTTGCTATTGAATTATTTCTTATTGGTGAAGGAATTAAATCAATTGAAAAAACACCTTGATGCCTTGGAAAGGAATTACTTAACAGCTAGAGAAGAGCATCGTAACTTACAGCTGCAGAACTACAAGGATAAGTCTGTCAACGTTGGAGAGTTTGATCCTGAAAGGTTAAAAGATAAGTGCTTAGTAGTTCATCAGTGTATTTTTCATATTTTAAGTGTTTGAAAAACACTTTTAAAAAACCATATTATTTTACTTATCCATTAGAATTCTTCTGAAGTGAACACAGTATCTTCATGTTATATGTGGTAAATTAGAAGTGGTTTGGCCAAAATTCATCTTGGGCATTATATGTCTTACCTGAATTAATCAATTGGGTATCTCAATTGTAAGTACTTAAAAGAATCTCAGTGAACTCCATTAATTCATTTTTTTCCTATGGAAGTGTACTGCAATGCCCAATATTGTTATCATAATAAGAAATAAAGCATCGGTTTATACAGGTTTCACTAACTGTGTATTGCAATTTGGTTTAGAGAAGTGGAAGGGGAAATATTCAGACTTGGCATGGTGCTCGAAGACATCCAGGAACAAAGTGATGACAGCCAATTCAACTTGTCATCTTTGCTTACTTCCTGCGAATCTGCCAATTCATCGTACTCTCCTTGTGAGGTAACTCAGTGAGTTTTATTATTGAAAGACTACAGTTACTCTGTTTTACTGATGTAAATCCAAAGAACCTCAGTGTGGTTGAACTGTTGTATGTCCTCTAATAAGAGCACGATGCTTTTAGATAGCGTGTTACTTCAAAGAAAATATTTTTTCATTAAATATGCACTTCATAATATTTCATTAATTGTAGTAGAAACCTAAGTATAAAAACACAGGTACACTGAATATTCTTAATCCCAGCTTCGAAAGCATTTCGTTCAGAGTAAGAAAATACAAGCAGCTACCTGAATTTTTGGCATTAATCACTATCATTTAGTTGGAAGTAGTACTATCTTGTTTGTCCAAGATTCTTGAACTGCAGAGTTACTGTATGACCAAATGTTATTGTGCTATAGAAAACAGAGTTTACTGCTAAGTATGGTAATATTTTGTTCTGCATCATAAACACACAAAAATAATCTCATGGCCTTCTACAAACCTACAGGTAACTATCACCAAATGCTTTTACAGTCAATGTTTTAGAAGATTTATTTTTTTTTTTTTTTCTGTATCCTAAGTTAGAGACACTCAGAAAACCCCGGCTGGTAGAAGTCAGGTACTTCCAATGCAGTGACCACATACCACATATATCTATGCTATGGTTACTTTGTACAGAGCTCGGTAGTTTCAAGCATTGCTGACCCTCCAGAAAGAAGAGGTACTGAAACTGCATTTCTTCACAACAAGGAGGGAGGAGAAAGTCAGACAACTGATGTAATCCCAGAGACAAATCAATTTTCTTTAGAAGGCAACAAGTGCAATCTTTGTCTTCACATGTAAGTGAAAACCTTGGAACAGTTGAAGTTTTTATAAAAATCTTGCCTAAAATCTGCTGAATATAAGAAATTGGGATGTCTGAAAGCAACAGGAATATTTCCCAAGTAAGGCTTTTACAGAATTCTGTAACTACATACCCCAGAACTCCTTCCAGTCTTGCATTTCTGCCTTTCTGAGTCATATGGACCTTCAATTTCCCGAAGCAAAACACTATCATCACTTTCACTAGACGTGAAATCATACCTCTGAATAAAATTCATTGCAACCAGACAAATTCAGGATGCGAATGACTAATTAAAGTACAGTGCCAATAAGACATTATTTACCAATATTTGAGTGGCATTTTTAATTTTAAAAGGGAGGTATGCAGATACTTACATAATTAACCACCAAAACTTTATGAAGCAATTCTAAATACTCCCCAGGAGGGCGGAGATGGTATTTCATAGATGTTAATCATCTTAATGAGATTAGAAAAATAAACCAAATTGTTTCCCCTTAAATTCAGGTTACAAAAGAGAGCGGAATCAACCTCCACAAGAGAAACAGAGCCTCTGGGAAAAGGAGGTCTGCTAGCAAACAAGCATTCTTCCAACATAATGGTATGAGATCTGTTTCCATAGTCACTTTTTTTTTTAACTTAGATTATTTTATTCACCTTTGAGATCATACAGCATTTTTCTCTTAAGTTTTTGCACAGCTTAATGGCTTAGCTTTTGAGCTACTACAGCATGTCATAGCATTGCTGAATTTGTTTCCAAAGGAGAAGTTTAAGGACTGTCAAGCATTTTTAAAATCTGTAATAAAGCTTACTTCTTCTGCAAAGACTTAACTGTGTTTACTAACCTGCCTTTATTATTTGCTCAGAGAACAAAACCCAGAATTGCATGCCTACAAAGATACTTAATTATAAGGCACTGAGAGGAATCAGTCAGCATATGCTAATCCTCCCCAAAGCAACATGAAAACATGCCTTGAATTCCAACTTCACACAAAAAGGTGCTCATATTTTGTCCACTCCGCTCTACAGGTAGAATTGGGAAAAAATAAATCAAGTTGTAGCACTGATGGCAACTAAAAGCAGTGTAGAAGTGATATGCAAATGATGCCACTGTTTACACTATCCTGTTTGGTATCTAATACGGTTAGAGATACACAGTAATATAAACAATTGTAAATTTGTTTTGCCTTCTGGGTGCAACAGAGATTCCTTTCACCTGAGGAAAAACACACTGCTGAAGGTCTTGCATCCCATAGTCGGGGTACATCAACTCAAAAATTTAATGCTGATGAAGAAAGTATGAAAAGGTAAGTGTATTACATATTTTGACTAGTTATAGACATGGTTTTCTACAGTTAAGTGAACAGCTACATGCATGTACACTGATGCGTAGCTATACTGGACTCTGCACGAAACACCGAATATTGTCTTAATATATATGAGAGGATGACATTTTCAAGTTTATCACCAGTTAATCACATAAGGTATGTGACCTACCAGATGACAAATAGAAAAACTCCCATCAATTTTATTTGTAATACGAATATAATCCTTTTTTAAAGTAGCCCATCTTAGTGGACCAGTGTAAGGTTTACAGTGCTTAAATGGCAGAGATATTTCAAAAGTGTATTAAGAAAAGAAGCTTTGTCTTTGTTCTCTATTCAGCAATGCATGTCAGCATCCCAAATTGGGATGACTGCAAACTGTTCAGCAATGAACAACATTTATCATTGTCATGAACTACTCTGGTAGGCCTGGAAGCCCACCATATCGATAAATCTGCTTATATTTCAAGTGTAAGGATCACTCTGTAAATTTTCATTTCCAGAAATGTCAGTGTGATATAATAATTCTACATGGGTTATTTTGGAGTCTGAAATTTTGGCAAATTAAATCTCCAACCAAAGCTAGATCTCATAATACATGTGGTGTAGAACACAATAATAGTCATTTAAATATGCCCTGAAATTATTTTACAGAGTAGAAGTTAACATTTGTCTAGTAAAACTCACCTAGCTTCCTTTTTTTTTTTTTTTTTCTGTCATACAAAAAGTTAGCTTAAGCTTCTAATCATTATTTTCATGAACGGGTGGAAAATTTTCCAAATAAATTTGATGATACTGTATACTCTTAAGTTGAAAATCTTGTCAAATAACACAAACAATGAATTTTGTTCTTGTTCTCTCAGAAGGTACATCTCAAGTATTCCTTTAATTATCCAAAGGCAGTAAAATTAAAGCCTTAATAGCTCTAAGTTACTAAGAAATCATTGATAATTGATTGCTATTGATAATATTTTGATGCAACAAGTGAACACATATATAAATACATAGGATTTTCATACTACTTTGCTACTGAGATGTCTATACAAAGACCTTTACTTTTTAAGATTTTTAAAAGCTCTGGTAAGTCAGGGTCCTTCTGTCAGAATGTGTCCTTTAACTAAAGGGGTCTTTATTTTGCAAGTAGTTAGTTTTTAATTTAAGCTTTTACTTACCACCTTTTCAGGTATTTGATAAGGAGAAGGCTTACTCATAGAAAGACTTCTACATGTAACTAGGAAGTGGTCAAGCATTACTATAATATGCTCGTAAGGCTTGTCATAAAGGTTCTAAGATAGAATTAAAGTATCATTCTGTTTTCATTTTCAAAGAAATACAAACATCCAGGAAAGCAAAACTGGAACATGTTCACTCTTCATTCAGAGAAAACCAACTGATTTATCAGATACCAACCTGAGTAAGTAGTGGCATACAAAGGTCTTAACTGTACTCATACCTACTATGGAATCCTGTTAAGTAGTACATTCCTGTCACTTAGCAACATGAAAATTGTTTTTTAGTTTTAACAGATGTTACTGCTTAGCACAGCACACAGAATAAAAAGAAGACTGAAGAGGACACCAAGTCAAATTCACCATGGAAGTCTCAGTGACAGACCAAGAGGCAACAGACAAGCTGCAATAGAATTTCCAGTTAGATATGAACAAAAGTTTTAACTCAGGGTCTAGTCAAACATTGAGACTGTTTGCTCTACAGAGGCTGTGGCATCTCTGTCCTCAGAGATACTCAAAATTCAGCTGGACAAGGTCTTCAGCAACTTCATCTAAGTCGGTCCTGCTTTGAGAGGGGATTGGGCCAGACAATCTCCAAAAGTCCCATCATACCTGAATTACTCTTCTAATTCTAGTTCACCTTTTTAGTTCAGTTTCCAAACACTACTACTAACATTTTCAGCAACATAACATCGGTGTGTACACAGTGCTTTGATTTTGCTTTTTCTCCTTATCATGTGCATATATTTCATGTCCTAGCAGGATATTCTAAGCTTGGTGACTGCAACGTTTCATACCAGTACTTCCACTTTAGATTTTGTATTGAACTTTCTTATTTTGCATGAAAACAAAGGAAAAAAAAGTTTTCCTAAATCTTTGATCCATTCAGGGTTAACACAGACTGGAAATATTCTCCTTTCTCAGTCCAGCTCCTAATATAATTTCACCAAATCCAAACTAGAGCCCATACAAGCTACTGTGAGCTAGTTAAGTCAGCTGTCAAGTCATCCAAGACTCCAGCTCTTGGAGGTTCACTAAGAATCCATCAGCATTTGTTTCTCTTGGGGCATCCCCCTTTTACCTTTCCACCGCAGAATACTCTGAAGCTGTTAGTACCCCACAACTGAAGAGGAATAGCATGAGCTATCCTAGATTCAGTTTTAAGTCTGAGTATCTAGGTTATTCTTACCTTTGGTCCACCTGCTGTCCTTCACTTCTCTGTGATATCCTTTCATTTTAATATAATACACAGGGGCCGTTATTGTTAATACCGGTTTGTGCAATAGCTAACAGTGCCGTGCTAGATCCTCCCCAATTCTCTCGTTGCATTCCTCTTAGGCTGCATTGTTTTCACAACACTAAGGACAGGGAGATTGAAAGTTTAAGAACAGTTCTGGGACTGGAAACAACCACCATCAAAAAATACCAACCAAACTACATTTGAGGCTTACAGTCAGGGCTGAAAACCAGTCTCTAAAGTTCAATCCCCTCCTGTAAAGCAGACGAAAAAGTACTTCAAACTGCAGTACTGTTAATGGCAGCAAAGGGCTCAGAAACTATGATGCTAAAGCCCAAATAATTACCTAGGTACACAGGCCAAAATTTGTAATATGACAGACCTTTTTAATGTATCTTTGGTATTTTAGGCAGCGATTCAGAAGACATCTCAGCCTACGATTCTTATAATGATTCACAGAGCAAGGAACTTGTGAACTGTGAGACTAAAAGTTACAAAACATTCAATACAAGACTACATGGAGACAGAAGAGGTATAATAATAGCAAAAGCGTTAAAATCTACAGAAAAATATTACTTACAGTGTTTATTTTTCTAAACAACATGTCTTTGTTTTCAGGACTTATGGCATCTGCACCTAGAGGAAGCAGAGATCAATTTAAACTCAGGAATTACGAAGAGGCTGTTCAGTCTTGTGCCTTATGCAGAAATAAAAGTTTTGGTTCATCCTGTAAGTATGACAATCACAGGCTAGATTGTGAGGGGCAGAAAGCCACACTGCACGTAACAGGCCAAATTTAATTCAGTATAAGCAACCAGTAGCACTGTAGCTAAACAGTGGATGTATATAGATCTTGTAGACCAAAATCAGCAAATCCAACTTTTACATACCTGGCCAAGTTTAATCCCCATGCCAGACAGCTTTAGACTTCTCTGGTTCCTTATAAGAAAAGTCCCTTCCATATTTTATGAGAGTAGTATCTCATTTTGCAGTACCACATGGAAGAATATTAAAATCGGGCGTTGCTGTGCCAACTTTTTCAGTGCTAGCTGTTACTTAATGTAGTATAAACAAGTACTAAAGAAAATTTCAGCTCTACACTCAAATCGTGTGACATGCAGAGAGTCAAGGAAAACCTAATGTTTTTTGGTTGGTTGGTTTTTTTTAAATGCTGAACATCAGCTTTGGAAGTCACTTATCTCAGACTCCTCTCTATATACTGTTGGAAGAAATCGCATGCAGAAAAATAGAAGTTTTCAACAGTGGGAAGAAAAAGTATAAATTAGCTACTTCTGTATATGAATATTATAACACTATAAATCAAAGTAGCATTCATGTAATTATTAGGATTATGAGAGTCTGATTATTCTACACTTTCCCCCTGCAATCTTTCACTGTATGAAATGGAATGTAATTCTGCATACTGCTTCCCACAGAACCAAATTCAACAGCAAAGCTCAAAAAGGTTAATCTGTCCTTGGTTACAAAAAAATCTTAAACATATTCAATTTTATTCAGCAGTGATAGATACTTGGTTTTTTATTTATGCTAAATAGAGAAAAAATGTTAAATACACAGAAAATTACTTTTTTTTTTTGGCTTTTGTTTTACACATGGCCTTAACAACTCCAGCTTATTCACAAAAAAGAATCTCCACTCAAAAAGCTCAGAAAAATAAGCAGCCATGCGAACCTGTAAACAGACCTTCTGAAAGGTAAGCTGTAGCAATAACTCAATGTAGTACAATAGAAAATGCCACTGTTGAAGATTCAGCATGGAAAAAAACCCACAAGTATCATAAGCAGAAGGATTGTTTTCTTTTGCAGTGCATGCTGTACATTAAAATTTTATTCATTAGTAAAATTAAAATATTTACCCTAAGAGCAAGTGTGAATAATTCTTAGAGTAGCTCTTCCATCTTTCTAATTTCATGAAGAGTAACTATCTGACTTCTTTAGCCAACACATTTAGTAGTAAAAAATAAAAAACTTCACTTTATTAAGGGCTGTTCCCATTCACAGATTTGAAAGCAGGTCTGTAATATTTAAGATGCAATTCTGTTTGCTACCAACCATTTCTTCATAAATAACAGTCCTACTTTTAACTGTTAACATTAATTTACACTGGAAGTCTAGAAAGTAAATGGATTCTTAACTGTAGCACAGACTAGACAAACTCAGACAAATTTTGTTACCATGTTTTTTGGACGGCATTACTCAATAGCACTATTGCCTTGAAGTACAGCAGCTTCACTTGAGAATCAACAGCCTAGGCCACTCTGTGAGAGAAAGCTACAGCACCAAGAACGTGATGCTATTATGAGAGTTCCTGACTGCATCCTGGAACATCATCTTACTACAACACAGATGTAACACTGATTATGATGGACTGTGTTTTACAATTAAATTAAAAATTCTACTCACTGTAAAACTAACTTGCCGCTGAGTATGCTATCAAAGTGTATATAATTTATAGTTTAGAAAATTTTTTGCTTACTAAAATTGTATTTTATTGTATACATTTTATCTTTAGGCAAAACTTTGAAGCTGCCAAAACCTACTATTCAAGCACATACGATAAAGTTACCCATTCACACCAATACTTACCCAGCAAGAAGTCTGCCCAAAGGAAACCCGCAGTCAACATCAGAAACACCAGTGACTCCAATACAAATGTAAGACTTCCGAGTGAAAATTAAACCCCACACAATTTATCTGGGAAAAGTACATCCCTATGTCACAGTATTGTTGAACATGGGACTAAGAATGGGACATTCTTAGCAAGTCGATTATTATAATTAAGCATGTCTAACCCATCTGAGGATAAGAGAAGGAAGTTGAAAAACCAAGTACATGAGTTTATATTTTAGTATATTGCTTCATGCAAGTATGTCAGAGACTTTTTATACAGCTTAGTCCCTGTATAAAAGCTGAACAGGACAGAAAAGGACTGGATCTTAATTATGTTTCATATACTGAAATGAAAAATGTCACCCTAGCAACATAAACCACTATCAAATCCATAAGAAAACCTTCTCAGTACTACAAACATAACCGCACTGGGGCTGCTACTTTGGAAAGGTGTAAATACCTCTCAGTTCAAAGGATTGCACAATCAAAGAGAAAAATAAGAGCTATCTCCAACATGAATCCTGGAGCAGTTTATCATGACAGATTTTTTTATTTCTCAACATTTACTCAGAGTGAAAATGCTGCATAGTACCTTAATTTAAAACATCACTTTCTATTCTACGTAAAGATTTGTCTTCAGTGTTAACAAGACTAAACTTTATTATTCCCAACAGATTTTAACTTCTACTCTGGATCATGCCATACAGACAGCAAACAGTTTGAAGAAAGCTACAGAACGAATGGTACGAGTAGTTTCAGAAGATCTAGCTAAAGTTAAAAGAAAACAGCTTTAATTACTCAGTTTCCAATGTTATCATTTTGCTGGTTGATACTGAAGTGTCAGCATACCTGCAGATACAAGATGATAAATACAAAGATCAGAAAGTCAGCTAGCTGACTTTGTCAGCTGTTCCCTAACTATCAGTACTAAACCAAACCAAAGCATATTGGTATTCCACATGTTTATATTCATTTTCAAAACTAGGAACAAATTACTAATTCCACTGAAAGTCTTTAGTACATTAGCTAGCCCTGCTACTGTGTACGGCTATTCTCTAAGCATTCACTTAAGACTTAATAAAAGTTAGCTTAAACAAGCTAAGTTAACTTTTTGACTTTTGATTTCTTCCCGCCCCCAAACAGGGGATCTGAGTCATTGCTACATATATTTTTTCCCCTGCAGTAAGCACACGAAAGGGAAACAGCCACTGCACCCGAGACATCTATAAGCATCATGCTAGCATGCCAAGTCATAATTAACATTCATTATTGTAGAGTGCCCTACATTGACAGTTGTTTGTTCTTAAAATATTTCCTCACATATCTCAGTAACTGAGTCATACCATTTGTTGCCTATGTATTCCTTACAAATTATCCATTTATTCAATGAGGTGTCCTTACCTTGTACGATACCTGGCTTTGAGATTGTAACTGATGGTAAGTAGGCTGGAAAAGTTTAAAATACTGTAAAAATACAGTAGGCCAAGGAAAGTCATCTATTGTTTTCCTTTTGAAATCCATTTAACTGCAGTGATTAAAAGCAAGCAGTTAACAGCCTTGTATTATCAAGGATGATACTTACCGAAGAAATTCCACAGTATACAGTGCCTAATAGAAATCAAGTTAAAAGTGACAGTGCGTTGCTTAAAAAGGACACTCATTTTCAGGGAAACCTGAATGGTTTTATCAGCTGATGGACACAGAGATAATTTGGACTCTGCTCACACAAGCAGTGACAGCTAAACTTGCTGCTGTGTACCACTGATTTACTAGCCCAAGTCAATGGCTTTTTTTCACGGCCTCTTCCATGCTCCACAGCCAACACCACTATTAAACCTTCTTTTCTCCCTTAGGCTCTTACTGTATATCCTTATATATCAGTTTGCCTCTGCTTATTACCTATGTTTTAGCTTTATTTAGCATAAGACAACAGCACAGATAGTAAAAGGCTCATTCCCCTGTGCTAGATTAATGTTTTCAATGTCCCTGTTACTACTTTGCAAACGAACTTAATAGTTGAAGTAATTGCTGAAGGCTTCCTAGTTTCAATTAAAAAAAAAATTAATCTTTTTCATAGAAATCTTTCCACACCACAAGAACAGCTAGACCTTTGGTTTATCCTGAGTCACTGTCTGAACCTGCAGCCCTGGGTCTGAGAGCAAATACCTAAGAAAGAACATATTTATCAACACAAGCACACAGTGACGTTTCCTCAGAACATTCTCTGACAAACTGAAAGCTCAGAGTCCTTCCCTATCAGCAGCACTATATTTGTATTTATTAGCTCTATAAAGGTTTCTCTCTGATGTCAAGGTTTAAACTTTCATACTACAGTTTAGAGTGTGTCATTACTTCACAACATTTCATGTACTAGATGTCCTTTTGTTCCAAAATTGACAACTTCAAGTTTCACATGTTACTTCACACATTGAATAGGGAGGTAACGTGTCTTCCAGTCTGTACATTAACATAATCTCCGAGGCGTCCATCACATACTCCCCCATCCCCTTTTTTCCCTTTGATCAAGTATCCTATTCTAGCCATTCTTGGCATGGAAATTGTTCCATACCTTTGATTTTCCTCTTACTCATCTCTGACTCTTATCCAGATTTTTAGATTGAACTTAAGAAATAAATTACACTTGGAAATACATATCTTTATTATCTAAGGTAATCAGACCAACATCTGTGCTTATGTGAATCTAGGCCCACATGTACAAGCTAGGCAGCTTTTAATACGAAAACAGGAACTTTCAAAATCATAATGTTATCTTGTACATGTACTCTAAAATACTAGGTTTGGGGCTGACACATTTATCTTGATACAACTCTTTCCCATTCCTGATAAAACAATTCTTGATGTAGAAGGAAGTGGCTGAGAAAAATCCTTAGGTAAAAAAATACACATCTTCACAAGAACTCACACAAACACACACACTTCTGTAAGAAAACAGGAGCTTTTTTGGGCTACATACTGCTGTCAGCTTTCTTATTTTAAAGCTTTTCTATTAATCTATCTTTACAGTAATGTTTGGGTTTGCCTTCTAGAAAAAGTGGGGGATGGATTCCAAAACTCAAAAGTCTTAGTCTTGTATTTATCAGCTATCAAATTCTTAGCTGGTAATAGCACTCAACCCTAAAGCAGACACTTGGAAAAAGTCTAACTGCTGAATATGCAAAAGTAATCCAACATCAAGTATTTCTGCAACTCTGTGCAACAAATAAACATCAGTACAATGGATTTTATATAATACCAAAATCAATTATTTCAGTCCTTAAATGTGACGTTTTGGTACCAGTTGTTTTGTTCCATATTTATTGCTTTTAAGCTTTGGGAATAGGAAAAAAATTGCAACTACATACAGCTTTTACACTGAACTTAGTTCTGCTTGCCAGAGTGTAAGGACTATATACCATTTAAGCATAATTGTTCAATACTGATTTCAAAGTGTTCATCTTTAGTAAGAAAATGTTGGACACAGCATTTTTAAATACGTACTTTTACTCTAGATTTTTACTGCAGTATTTACTTAGAAGCTAGAATTCTGAAAGACATTATAGATATTTCTGCTATTTTTTCTTTTTTTTTTAGTTTTGATAAACATGAAGTTTGATGAACAAGTTAATTTATAAAGGTGTTGCTCCTGCATTTGTGTTGAAAATAAAGTCAGCATTCATTAGATGCCTAACTTGTGTAGGTGCATTGGAAAGCTACAGCCACTTATCCTCATCATGCCCCACGTCCTGCAACATCTTAGAATTACATAATGTTCTCCCATTTCGTTCCTCTCTGATGCGGGGGAGGGGGGGAGGGGGCAGAATTTTACCTTTTTCCACTTTCTAATTCAACTTTGAATAAACTTACCTAGCAAAAATGTTCTCTTAACCCGAGGGCAAAATTAAGGGAAAAGAAACAAAACCACCTTTCTGCAAGGCCAACGAGTACCCTTACAGTTGGGAAAAATGCAAAGAAAAAGCCGTGAGTTATCTATTTTTTATGACATTTTTTTCAGATTCTATATACAGCAAACCAATGTTTCAAGGTACACCAATACAACATCCCTTTAAAAGATGAGTAATTTTAATTACTTGAGTCATTTTCTAAGACAATTCTAAACATTACCACTATTACAGAATAAAATTTAGAATTTATTTGATCCCCTTCAACACAAATTTATGTATTTCTTTCTTAGTATGTAACAAAGCAGAAGAAAACAGTAAATTCTCATAAGTACATCAGCTTTCAGTGTCTGGTTTGCTTTTCTTTTTCAAATTACCAAGCCATCTGAGAGATTCAGCTGCTTCCCTTCTTTTCCTCCCTTTTTCCCCTGTCCCCAGTCCCTCAACAAGAGGCTTTACGCTTAAAGTTTTGGAACTTCTATATCACAGGCAACTCCACTTCTAACACAGACATACTATGCAGACACAATCATAAGGAAGTTTGTAAAAAATTAAGGTTTTGTGAAAAGCTTTAATAATAAACCCTGTATATACTTAAATATAAAGTGTACTTCAGTGCACAGTTGACAGGATTTCTCCAAAGTAATTTATTGAAACTAGAACTGCTCAGTACTTCTATGATTAGCTTTTTACCTTACCCACCACCACCTAAAAAAAACCTTTTGATTTTTCAATTATGTATATTTAAAGAATTTTCAGTGAGTTATTATACAGAAAATGAGTGCAGCTTTCTTAAACTGTAACGCGTGAAATATTTTTACCATACACTCATATTTACACATTTTCTTCTGAAGCCTCTACCTAAAAACCCAGACCCTTTTTAATTCAGTCATTTTTAGAAATAAACTCTATTATAGAATGGTTTCACAGTTCTCAAAGACAATTCCAGTTTATATATAATTACGATAACTTTTAGCATAATTTGTTAGGAATGAACGTGCTTCTGAAAAAGCACTTACAGTGTAACCCTGTGTATACTACCTACAACCTAAGAAACACACAAGTTGATTTTTAACTCTGCCTTCTACTCCCCCAAAAGAGCAGCATATTTAAATTATAAAGTGACATTCCATTAGTAAGAACCATCTAGTGTCCTGCATTTAGTAAAGTCAATCCCATAAGAATATGTATGCACTATTTGTTTTTTCCTAATGCATCATAAACATCACCGTTTCTATTCATCCTTAATGCAGGCCATATCCTTTGGTTTACTAAGGCTCTTCACTTCATCCAGTAGTTTTTTAGGTGTCAAAATATGAGTAGAACCTGACAAAAGAACATAAGTATTAACAGTATCAGTTCCGGGCCAGTGTTTTTCACAGTATCTGGAAAACTGAAAATACAACAGTTCAAAGTGTCATCACATGTTACCATACAAAGTGCCATCATGTAAGTGTCACCATTAGGCAGGCAGTGACCCTTTTCCACACACTGAGACACCCACACCTCCAGATTAGGACTCTTACTTTGGATACCAGTTTCAAGTCCCTGCTCTGCAGGGTTTGAAACATTGGCTTGAACCTGAGCCACATTTGCTGCATGCAGTTGTCCCAGCCTGCAAGAGATCTGCCCATTTTGTGAAAGGGTGAGTTAATGACAGGCTTTATCCTAGAATCAAGAAACCACCTGGATTAAAGATTATTACGAACAGTAGTTTTCCACAGAAATATCAGTTACAGCAAATTGGCTTTTACTGACTAACATTTCCTTGAAAAAAATGCAACAAATTCCAAGTCTGGAGCCGCAAAGAAAATCTTCATTATTCTTCAGGACTGCACAACTACCTCCCTTGTTCTCAGAGAAAATGATTATAACTTCTGCCACGAAGGGTCGCCCTACAGTTAAAGGGAATTCTTAACTGTTTATTAGGGCTGTCTTGAACCTTTAGTTTTAGCTGCGTCAATCTGAATGGGCTAATATTCCTTGAGTTCTGAATCAGGAATACAGGAAGATTTTCACCTTGCAGTAAGTCGCACGGAAATTTAGCGGTTATCACCTTCCCTCAGAAATCAGGATTATGAACAAAATTACAAGAATCATCTCTATACAAAAGGGAAGACGGTGCTGTGTTTAGTACCAGGTATTACAGTGAGAGAGCAACCTACGCTACACATGGCTTTGTAAACAAGTCTCAGATGAAGAAACAGTCTTGTTATACTACATACCTGTTGTCCTAGTCTTTCCATTGCAACTCAAAACTAGGACCAACATTAAACCTACCTGAGCCACCACCAATGAAACCAGCAAACAGGAAACCAACCGAAAAAAAAAAAAAAAAAATCAACCATACACACACACACAGCTACAATGCTATTGTGTTGTATATAATTATTACATATAATACCCTGTTGACATAATACCCAGCTATTATGAGGTAACAGACTATCTCAGAATCAAGGCTGTCATGGCTTTAGGGAAGAGTATTTTTTTTATTAGAATTACGGTAGATAGATGTAATCCTTTTTGAAACTCAACACTAATTTTAATTGCCAGACATAGGGCATCTCAAGTGATTTCAAATGCTTTAGATGACCGTGCAACTCAGACACGAGCTGCTACTGCAGATGGATACAGGTCTCTGGTAAAGTTCTGTACCTAGGAGCTCTGTTTTGTTCTATCATGCAAATGTTTTAGCGCCTAAATTTAAATAGCATTACAGGAAATTATTATTTGAAGCACAGCAGCCAATGAAACAAGCATTTGCTGCCTCTGAAGTATTAACTGAGAGATTACTACCACAGCTGGTAATCCATGCATTTACTGCCAAACCTTGAGATTAGGGAGATTACTTCAGTTTTCAGGGCATAAGCTATAAATCATGGCATGGTTTATGTAAATTCTCTGAAGAAACCCAACGAGAACTAGAAGATGTTACAAAGTCAACTGAGCAACACCGAAAAAAGTTTTTTTACTTGGGTTGGTTTGTTTGGGGTTTTGGTTTTCTTTAATACTTCCCCTCCTTCCAAAGCAAGTGATTTTGCACTTGTCTGCCAGCTTTCCTACCACTTCCAAAAGCAATGGACAGTAATAAGTCTAGCTGAAGGTAAAGCACAGGCAGACGCAAAAGTCTGTGAGTAAACTGTAACACAAGGAAATATAGATCTGTTTAAATTCTTTTTGCTATACATCAGGCTACTTTAATAATATGTTTGTCTGATATAATTCGCAATGATTCCTCTATAGAGCATAATTGTATTTATTGTTCTTAAAATCTTGTTGCAAAAAAACCATCCAAATATCAAACATTCTAGATTAATACTATAGTCAGTGTATTTCTTAAAATATTTTCAGTCTAAGAGCATAGTTTTGTTTACTGAACATAGGGACTGTAAGAAAAGAAACACACAATAGTAAAACCCCTACATACCGCCCTTTTCCCAAGACAAGCTTACCTATAACAACTTCACAGGACTTGTAGACTTGAGAAACTTCATAAGCACTGCGCATCTCAGAATATGTAATTCCTCCAATCACAAATATAATCAGCCTTGCACTACTCTTTCGCTCATCTTGATAACTCGCTTTAGGTTTCTGGCGGGCACTGTAAAAGATTTCATAAGATGACATTTTTATAGCTTTAGTAATTAATTTTGGTAAAAATTATACACTCAAGCAGCAACAATGTCTGTCACGCACTTCATGGTTTGATTATAATTTCAGCAAAAGAACTCAGATTGATAATTAGAAGAATTTTAATGAAAACAAGTTAGCACATTACTCAAACTATTCAGTTATCACAACGGGGAAAACAAATACAAAGTGAAAACCTTGCTGCCCACAGAGCTAACACTCAAAGGACTTCTAAAAAGCAGCTTAATTCTGCATGCTAGCAATTCCAATGGCATTTTTCACGAGAGGTTCATTTGAAAAAAATAGAGTCTTAGGTATTTCAGCCTCCAAATATGACCGGAATGTCTAAATAAAATAAAATAAAAATCTGGCTGTTATCACATAAGATTCAGACAGCTAGGAACAAAAAACCCCACCATACTTTCTAACACAGATCTAATAATTGCAGATTCAGATTAAAGTCATCTGCAGTCCTGATCTCTCGTTGCTGGGGTGCCTAAAAGACTCCCACATTTCACCACTCTGTAAGACAAGGATCCAGTTACAACACACAGGGACTTGCTCTAGTGTTCCCTTGCACTGATCATCCAGGAACATAAGGACACGTCAACAGCTTGGTTAGCAGTGGAAGCAACAAAACTGTTTTCCTAAGGCTATGTATCTGTACCTTCTGTCTTTTGTTTAGAAAGGTAGAAAATCCAACTCAAGTGGGTCCTTCACATTTAGGATATGTATAATGTTTCCCTCCCCACAAATTCCACTACCCGATTAGTGCAATGAGCATTCCTGTGACAGAAACAGTCTTCTCTCTAATTCAGCTGTCTCACCATTTAAATAACACTACCAAAAGTGAAAAAGCTGTCAAACACACAGATATTGGTCATCAGGTTCAAAAGCCAGTGGGATTAAAAAGGGGAAAAAGGGACAGTACAAGTTCGCAAGCTAAAAAAATTCAAAAAATCACTTCAGTGCTACTCAGTAAATATGCAAGTACATGGAACACATCATTCCACATTCATTAGCAGAGAATTGATTTCAAGACCTCCGACTTTCCTACACCTTCTCTAAATCATCACCTGACAACAGGGGTCAAATGTCTGACAGGCCCATATTCCTTAATGAGACAGCTACAGAAGCTGAATTTAACTTGCTGAAATCATTAACTTCAAGAAAAACACAACCACTACCACGGCAGAAATAATTTTCAGAAGAAATGAACACATTCTTTTGCCAAAGTCACCATATACTGATAATCCATTCCTGAAACTACTTCACATGAAAAAGCTCAATGGTTTAAACTTCTCATTCTGGGAACATGGAAATGTTATTTCTAACTCTGAAGCAAAAGGAAGATACTCCAAATAACAAGCTGTATACAGCTAAGAAGAGTTATTAAAGTAACAACTAAGTTCACTATGTTTTAGGTGAAATAAAAATGTAGAGTTTACTCATTAACATCACCTTATATACATTATTTCACCACTTAGTAAGCACACTTCAGAATGTACATTTCAAAAACACTGAAAAAGGGCTAAATTATATGTCAGAAAATTAAACCATTTACCTTACTGCTCCCGAACCATTCCAGGTAGGAGGACACTGGGAACAATAAGGCCAGTCTTTTGAATCTAGTTTGTTTTCTATAGCATCCTGAAGGGCAAAACAAATATCTATTTTAGAGAGCCACGCAGACCTAAACCCCAAGTTTCAACTCCCAGTAAAGAAGTTAACTGGAATCTAATGCTCACACATGCAACATCTTAGGATATCCAACTGCAAGCAGCATCTCATGAACAACACTCCTACGTAACAAAACGCTAGAATACATAATGCTGAAAATTACTACAAGGCTTTTTGGTATCACAAAAAGTTGGAAGCGTATATGCTTTCTTTATAAGCATGATATTGATTTAACTGTTCAGATTTCACTAGCAGCTTTTCATCTCTAGTAACCTTCATATTTAATTTCTCTATAGCAGTATATAAAAGAAGTTCTCTGCAGACACAAATGAACATGTGAAAGTCACCAAGAACCTGTGAATGACAGCACTGCATCAACACTAAAGGTCCAGTCAACTCACTATTCTGACATCAGCCGTCAAGTGATGCTTCACAAGAGATTTAAGAACAAATCAACTGAACTGGCAAGTAACATTTTCCAGCCTCTCCTGACCTACACTTTATGATCTGAATTGCAGTTTAAAGAGGCACTGGAGAAAAAAAAAAAAAATCCAGATCTTTAAATTACACTGAACACCGTCAGTCGCAGGACAAGCTGTTCAAAAGGACTTTTTGCTTTCACTTTTATTTGCTTCACCTTCAAAACAACCTCCAAAAAGGAGCATTGCTAACAAACAACAATCCGATATTCTATATTAGAGACAGACTAGAAGTGATCACTTTGCTCAAGAGATGTATTTAACAAAAGTAACTCAAGGTGCTATGGAATTTCAAAAAACTAGCTAGAACTGCTCACTTGAGTAAATTTCTGCACTGCACCCATGAATTAACTAGTTGGTAAAATTTACCTCCATAACGTCTTTGATAACAGGCGTCCACCTAGAAAGTTGAAAAGTTTCTTCTGAAGAACGATCCCTTCTTGGGTGTTTATGCTGCTGAGCAGCAGACTGAAAAAGATTTTCAGAACATGGCTTTATTATACAATGTATTTGTATTTTTTAAACTTACTCCCAGTTATTAGTGGGGGGAGGGGGGAATCAGTAGGACTTTTAAAAGAAATAACCACAAAGAACAATTAATACCTCTAGAATTCAGGATACACTAGAAATACTAACTTCAGAGACAAGCAACTAAGTTGGCACTTTCCAAAACCAACTAGCTCAAGTCACCATCTGATTATTTTGGAAGGAATGTTATAGGTATCTTTCTTTGAAAATGATTCATGTTAATTGTTTAACAGATTTACCACTTAGACATATCATAAAAACAAGAATTCCTAGTAGCTGCCTGCTCAAAAAAAAAAAAAAAAAAAAAAAAACACACAAACAAACCACGACACACCCCTGGTTAATACCACTAAGAGTTGCTGAAAGAGCTGTAACAAGTGTTTGGGTGGTAGGAAATTACAGAATAAATAAATACATACTTACTGAAGAGATAACAGGGACATCAAGATATTTCCAATTTCTTATCATATCACTATCACTTTCTATCTGTACATTCTGGATCAGCTTGTCCAAGTTCTCCTGGGTAGTTCCTTCAATACAAGGAAAAAGTACAGCTTAATTACCATGTGACTGTGAATAAGACCAATTTTGTCTCACATTCTGGGCTGTTAATTTAGTCCAGGATATTTTTTTTTTTTGTTTGGCCAGTCTAAGTTTAACATAGTATTTTACAAAAAAATTGTGTAAATGCTCCATTTGTGAGACAAAATTCAATGTTACAGATTCCTTAGACCCACATTCTGCCAATTTCTTCTTCTCCCCACCGACTTCATTTTCAGGTTGCAATGAAGATGGAGACCACCCTTTAACAGCTTCAATAGGAAGTGAAAAGGAGCAAATTTGAGCTGTTGCACACACCCAAGCACAGGAATGATGCTACTTGTACTGAATCTCTTAACTCCTTACCAATAGTGTCTTTGGTACTAATTTGAGAGAAGAAAAACTACACAAGATAGACAGTATTTCTTCCAAACTTGGCCATCAACTCCAATACAGATGCTTAAGTTAAAGAAAAATACTGGACTATCCCAATACTTGGGTTGAAGTCCATAGAACTGAGAGAAGAAAAAAAAAATAGGGCAGCTTGTCATACCATTTGTGCTAAAGATATACAGGAGAATAGCTCTAATCTTGTCATAGCTCTCATGACTTTTGTTGAGCAGAACTGGAAGGAGGACTCTCATTGGATCTTTCACTTTTTGACCTTCTGCATCAGTTCCAAGAGCCAAGTCCTAAATTTAAAACAAAAAAAAAAAAAAAAAAAAAAAAAACATGGTTTTAGTGAGTAATTGTTAAAAAACAAACAACATTGGTTTGTGTGTTTTGAAATGCATTTTAATGAAACCATAGGTTTCATGAAACAAGCTACATCAATTTAAACTGAGCATGAAAAATCTTTGAAATAATTATTTCAACAGTTACAGAATTATGATAACACTACGCAACACGAACACGTAAAACCATTTGATAACTACAATTAATATAAATAGAAGTTATAGTTTTTAATGAGATTAGTAGTACAGTGTAATACCTCACCCTAACAAGTACTTTTCCCAGACACTTTAAAAAGGCTTCCTTCTACAGAACATAGTAAGACAACTTCTAGGGTGTTTTCAACAAAAAACAATGATGATCCTTAAACAAATTAGCCAGATTCAAAGACCAAAAAACAAAAGTAAAAGCATCTTTCACTGGCAGAGTAAGAGCCTTGTATAACTCCCTTAGCTTTAATACTACTACCTCAAAAAGTGATCGCAAAAAAAGCAAAAGGCAGAGACACTACTTTTGTCCATTAACGCAACATCTACTCCTGCAAACAAGTGTCACATTCACACACTTCTTTGATTTGTGGTTCGTTTTTGATTTTTTTAAAAAAAACATACCTGTTCAGTCTTACAGAGCCTTTCTATGTTAGATTTGAACTTGCTCATGCAATCTTCTGCTATGTTAAGATGAACAACTTGCTAGAAGACCAAAAAACAAAAACCATACATGTATGTATGCTGTAACTTTGTTGGGTTTTTTTGGTTGGTTTGGTTGGGGGGGGGGGGGGGCAGGGAACAAAAAAAAAAAAAAAAAAAAAAAAGAACACACCACACATCAAGCAATCATTTACTGGTTACAAGAGTCAATCCTTCAACTATCCCTCGGTACCATCATGCATTTTCTGTGCTTTACCCTTCACTTAAGAGACTAACCCCCATAATACCTTTTAAAAAACATTACACTACTGTGCTATCTTCAATCCTCAAAGTACACAAATCATTGAAGTAGGCTTTTTACATACTAAAATGAAACACCTGCAAACAAGTTCTTCTCCAAATTCTGCAGTAGGTGAACATACTAATTTGGACAAAAGCAATATAGCACACCTAACAGGAAAATGACAGAATGAAACCAGACCTCAACAACACAGAACTACAGTGTACAAAATGATTTATTGTGAAGCTGTTGTTACAAAAGACCCCTTACCCTGCTAATCTCTTTACGATAGTGCGGCATCTTTTTCATTAACTGGGCCAGAGCAGATATCGATAACTGTGAAGAAACGATACAAGTTAAAAAAATGTTTGCCCAATATTTGACATACTTTTTTTTCCTCTTCCTGTTGCAGCCTTGCTTACTCCCTGTCCTCCCAAAAAAGTCACCACTGAGCAAGCCTCCATTTCTACAAGTCCATGAACTACATAGATCTGATGAGCTGTAAATAATTAAACTACCAGGAAAAACAACACCAATTTCAACAACTTACTTTTCCTTCTGTTGCTTTTCTTTTTGATGAAACTTCTTTCAAAAGTTTTGGTATTTCCCTAAGGGTGGGGAGAGGAAAAGGAAAAAAAAAAAAAAAAAAAAAAAAGGAAATCAATGAAACGCAACAGTACCACAGTTCTTAAATCTTAAGATCTTTACTTAAAATTTTAAAAGGACCGCTCAACAAGAACTTCTGAATGAAAGTAAAAGCTGCATATACAAATCTACTTCACAGAAAAGTGTTCTTTGATAAAGGAAACAAAGTTAAACATTCCGTTTATGATACATGCATAATGTCATTTGATGCAGTAACTTGCCAGTACTTTATGCAAAATAATCCCTTTACATTTAAACAATTTTAAGATACTTCTCAGGAAATAATTTTATTTCCATTTTCCTTAAGAACTGTAATTAATATTAGTAAAATTGCATACCTCTGTGCATACTGTATTTTTCAAAGTATGTTTTCTTCCTGGCATCAGTTATTTAACAGGATGTAGTCTACAGTGCAAGCCATCTTCACTACCGCCTGTACTCCTGCTTAACAGCTCAAATGCATTCCCTCAAAGAAACTTTTATAAACTTGCATAAACTTAGTTTTTGTTATTTATTCACATACTCTATCACATCTGCAATATGCTTGTGCCGAATCTTCACCCAGAGCTCGTCATCTTCCTCCAGAATTGCCTCCCGTTCCTTCCCAGCAAGTCCTTCTGTTTTGTATCTTCCAAGAGAAAATTCAGACAGTTGTTTGTTTGGGCCACCGCCTCCCCCCGCCATCCCATTCTCATAACTTAAGGAGTATTAGTTGTTATGGTTTAGTCAACAGACACAGTAATACCAGTAACATACACAGGTTTTACTTTACAAGCCAAGCTACTGCCCAACACAGTAAAATTTACATAAGGATTTTACAGATTACATCTTTGAACAAAGAAGAAAGATTAATTTTGGAACGATTCTTGCAGGCAAGAATTCTGGACATTCTTTTGAACCAACACTAACTAGAGTTTCAATCATACATTTACGTGCACGTCAATTTCTCTTCAGCTTCAAATGCCAACTGTGTGCAAAGCAATACACATTGAGATTGCCAAGTGCAAATAAAGTCCCATTCACCAACAAAACAGACTATGTAGGACAAATTACTTCACATACACAAGAAGCATGCATTACAGCATTCAGCTATTACTTTTCTACAAATAGAAATAAACCCATACAGCAAGACAGCAGTCATACTACATAACTTTTTCACATCTACAGAAACTCACAGTGTATATGTCCAGAAAGCAGAAAATTAAAAAAGTTACAAGATTAATTGTGCAAGTCAGATCGTGACTACCTCGAAAACATACTTTGCTGCATTTTCATACCCAGAAAATTTCAGATTCATATAATTCTACATTTTCTATGAATATATTCATTCAGTGTTTCTGACAGAAGATATGCATTCCTGTTTGCTTAACTAAAACAATGAGGCAATCAGACCAACTACAGCAAACGAGATCATCAGAAAACAAAGTCTTCCCAAAATCTTTAGTGTCAGAACCATCCAACAGCAAAGCATGTACATTATGTAAAAAGAGGTCATACTATTCCAAGCAGTGATAAAATAACGCTTATGAATTGAACAGGGCTTACCTAAATGTGCATCTCACCAACTACACAAATTAAGTGACTGGAACTATAAAAGTAAGCATTGCTGAGAAATAGCTAGGCTTTTTCTCAGGATTCAATTACTGGTCTTGTTTGCCTTGTCAGGCCAAGAAGGTTGAGAATATGAAAGAAGTAGAGAATCTGAATGTGCACTACCAAGGTTTTGCTTCAAGTCTAGTCTTGTTTTTACAGAAATGCAATTTGTTAGACTGAAAACTTAGAAAAATGCCAGTTAGATCATACCTAATCCCATCTAAGGTTAAAAAGAAGCAGTTACAAATCCAGGAGAAAAGACTAATAATAAGTGAAGCAGCTTATGTAACATAAACAGGTAATATTGCAATGGTGCAATTCAGCTAAACAATTCCTTAGATTTTTATAATCAAGAATAAAGCTTTTAGATTAAAAAAAAAAAAAAGTACTTGCTTGTAAGTATCATTTTCAATTGGTAGCAGATCATATGCCATTGCCTGGAAGGTGAGTTCATGAAGTACAGTTGATACTGGGTCAAAGCCACGATCAATTATTATTAGTTGCGAGTGGGTTTTAGCCTAGAAAGCCATCAAATAAATGTAAAGTCAAAATACGCAGTACAAAGTTAATGCACGTTAAGTCTATTCAAGTTACAGTACTACAGACATTTAAAAAATAACTGGAAAAAACTAAAACGTATGGTCCAAGTGTTTATCAACATAAATAGAAACAAACGTTTAGATGATAACCACAACAAAGTGGGCTTAAATCTAGTTTTAAGGCAGTGCTCTTAGCCCACTGCAATGCATTCAGTAACCTCACCTAATGAGCAAAAAATCTAAAGAGAAAGAAACCACCACAACAAAAGGCCTCCCACTGACTTTTCACAAATAGGTTTATTTTTGGTATTTCAGAGATTGTCTATACTGTGCTGCAATACAGAAAAAAAACCCCAAACAAACGATCTCTACACATTCAATTGAAAGTTTCATTTTGGGATTTAGTGAAGTGGCAGTAGCATCAGATACATTTATTCCCGTAGCACAGTGAAATGTCAGTGTGGTTTACTCCATACAGGCTGTATGGTTTACCCCATACTCCTGCATTTAGGCAGCTACCCTACCCTCATCTGCCCCGATCTGTAGTGCCAGATCAAAATTATGTGAAAAGCTGTATCTTTGTGGACAATAAATCCCTCTAATGGGAGACACTTCAATTCTGCAGTAAAGTCCCTTCTACACATAGCCCTATAGAAGGTGATGTTAAAACAAGCTAGCCACTTCAGGTTTGCATCACCCCCTAAGTTATCACAGGTCCAATTTTTCAACGACCATTAGTTTGATCACACAAGTTATATTTACTTACATACAGATTTACAGTATCAGTTACTACCTTCAAGTTGCTTTCATACACAAATACAACCAAATAGCAACCAGTTGCCTTCATTAATAAATAAAATCTGGTTTTGTAGAACCTGTTGTCAAAACATATTCCAAAGGTATTTTTTTTCCCTCAGACTTACAAAAAATGACGCAAACATTTTTGTTCACTTTTACCTTTATTTGGCTTTTCTCATCAGTTTTGTAGTAGTTCTCAAGATTTTCTTCAACAAGCTGTGCAAGTTTGCTGGCTTTATCAGATGGTCCTCTGGGAAAAAGGAAGCATGCAAAAATAAAAATTTCTTCATCAAAACACTAAAAATGCTACCTTTAAAACAGAAAGAACTCCCTAGATTGATCCTCTGATTTCACGAGCAGTTTCTGAACTCCATTCTATGTATTTCCAATATATTTTCACTCTTACATTACGATTCCACTCTTTGAATGCTTCAGGTATTTCACACAGCAGAAACAGGTTCAGCCAAAAGACTGACATTAGCTGGCATATGGCCCAGCACCTAAAATTCTCACTCAGAGGTGGGAAACAAGAAAGAAAAAAAGAAAAAAAACAGTCAAGCAATTATTTCTTCATTACCTTTGCAGAGAATAAGGCACCACTTCATGCTACACCACAGAATGCAATTCTTGAGCATAATCTCAGATGCCTATTTTGACTTCAAAGATGCTACTCTTTGATCCAAAGCTCAAAAGAGGTATTCTTCTCAATATCTCTACTACAAAGAAATCCTGATTCCATCTGCCTCAGCAATTTATGAATACCTTGATGCCAAGCAGAGCTGCAAAATTACCAACAGCAGCAGTTCTGTTACAGTATTATGCATGCGGTATATTAGAACGCAACACATTAGAGTGTCATTCTACTGACCAAACATGAAACGGGCAGCTCATTAACAGAACAGGGTATATGAAGTACCCTTATATGAATACACACAGAAGTAATTCACTGCTCTGTCTACACTTCACAAATTCCTATCGCTCCATACTTCGAAGCTGTGGATTAAAAACAATGCACCCACAATAAAAGAAACTATGCTGCAACCTCAAGCTATAACCAAACAATGTGGGAAGTCCTAAAAGTGAAAGCAACTACACTGTACAAAGCTATTTTTGCCTCACCTTTTATATCGCACACCTGGATTCTCATCTAGTGTGGCACATAAGGTAACAATTTGTTCAGCCATTACTTGCATTACAGCATCTTTATCCTTTGTCTTTTCTAGAGCTGGACTGTAACAGCGGTAGAATGCATCTGGGACATTGAGAGTAAATACCTATGTAAAGCACAACCAAGAAAAAAAAAGGCTTAAGTTGTCTATTTTGAAAATATCTGGTAAAAGATGGGCTAATACTTTAAAACTATGTGCTGTAACAAAAAGCCATACACAATCAACTTAAAAAAAATGAACAAAACCACACCCATACCTCAGTACTCTTTCTCTGTCCTGTTGAGCTCATTTGCTTCTTGTTCTCATACTTTTTTCCTCTATTACTCTCTGCCCCTATGTAAGGGACTATATTTTTCAAATTGCTTAGGGTCTATACAGATGGAGAGACCCAAGACAGGCAGAACTAAATACCATCCAGTGCCTCATAGAGAGCCATACAATGCAATATCAGAATGATCGCAGAAGGTAGCAAGCTAAATTACCAGAATGATTGTAGAAGGTATCAAGCTAAATTTCTTTAAAATAGAACTTTACATATTGTATCTGTTTATTATATGAAGACTTTATCTCCAAGAACTTCAATTCCTAAGTTACATTAAACCTTAATAAAAGATTAAGTACTAAGCAGAATAAAAACTTTTTCAACAGTTCACTCAATGGAATGGAAACAAATCACATTGTCAGTAAATGGATTTTCTCCAGCTTCAGATGGACTCTGTAACTATACAGTCAAAGAAGAACATTCATCCAGATAAAGGTGTTTGTTTCATTTCAGCAGATAATCACTTGGACTTTGCCCAGACCTCGGCCTGATTATTTACTCTTACCACCCCAGAAAGCAGGCCCAGGGATTTTAAGTCAGGAAAACCAGTTGACATTCTGTTCTTTTGCTAAGGATTCAAAATGTTCTTACAACCCAAAATACTGAGAACACTGAACTAAAAACAAGAAGAGACTGAGTGCTGCTTATTTTTAACTTTAGAAAAGTAGCTCCAACTTCTAGTTTCACGGCAAGTCCTCCAGCAAACCAGGACAACAAAATCTTTTCATGCCTTATTTGGTAGGGGAAGCTACAAAACTTTTTCTTACAATCAACTTTAGCAGAATCCCAAAACCAGTTTGAAACAAAGCTTGGGAAGATCACCACCACTGGAAAACAAACCAATCAACCAGGGCACTAGTTATTCTCTGATGGCTTCTCAATCCAAATAAGAAAAAATCATCATAAAAAGGAGTGTGTCTTCAAACTAGGAAACTGCATCACAAAGAGACACAAATAGCAGCAACCTCTCCTATATTCACCCACCACTTGGCATACATAAGAGTTCTGACCCTTGCTATGTTCAGAAGGTTTGAAGAACACAAGACTTGAAAGAGACATTAACAGTTACTCCAATAACTTCCCCATCGCAGGCAGGGTTTGGGGGCTTCACTGTACCGGTGAGTATCAGAGTGCATTTCAGCCTTCTGTGCCTGCTGAAGTGCATGAGCAACAAATCATTTCTCAACACAATACCCATGTGAAACAACACAGTGGAAACCACTCATTGTTTTTCACTGGTGGTCTCAAATATTTAATTGAGAAAACATGGATTTCCACATTTTCCTCAATAAAAAGTTTGCCAAGTTCTTAGTTTGTTTCTTTTTCAGTGAGGCTTTGGTTTTGTTCCCCTCCCCTTCATCCATTCATTCTCTTTTTCCAAGTAGTTAGTTCTACTCATTCCTATGCACCAACCTACCTAGTCTACCAAAATAACACCTCAGTATAAGCAGTAACAAACTTTACTGCTTGCTAAAGACAAGCCAGAAAAATTCTCTCTTAAGAAACAGATTCTGCCTCTCCTGTCTCTACTGCAACTGACTCCAAGTATTTCAAAGAGGTTAAGTGTAAGCAGCAAACATTTCGAGTACAAGAGCATTTATTTTCATCTGGAAATTATAGGCATGCACTGGAAATATGCCAAAACAGCAATAGGTCTCACATATAGTTTGTCAGTTAAAAAAAAAAAAACAACACACAAACAATCTACAATGTTTTCTAGAAGTTCGACAACACTTGAAAAGAGTCCTCCAGACTGTTTTCTGCTGTTGAAATAAAGTATGAAACCTACCTGAGACTCACACGGGAAGAAGGATATGTTAATCTCCTTGCATCTCCTGATTGACTTTGCACAGGAAGACTTAATTTTATTGAAGAGGTGGTCAGGGCAAACTAGGGCGAAAAAGAAAGGATTCCAAGTATAAATCATTTATACACATTCCAGCTGTTAACTCAATTATAAGCTTAGAGTACTCAGAGCAGATAACTCTAAACTAAAAGCCAATTAACAAGTCACATGCAAAAAGCTGCCAAATCTCCCTAGAGTGAAAGGGAATGTATAATCATTATTTTGCATTTGAGACCTTTTTGAAGAAGCATTACTGGTCATTTTTTACTAGTTTTTGGCAAGTGAAGTTGTAGAACACTAATTAGCAGTCTGCAGCAGTGAAGGATATTGATTTTATCCAAGCAAAAGTTTCTGCTATTAATTCTCATATTTGAGAGAGAAAACATTTCCCAAGCCACAAAAAGGTTAAAGGGAAAAATAACATCTTCCTTCTTTACACGCCATTTTAGTCACGCTGACTGACTGCAGAGGAACATGCAGTCACATTAACCCCATTTGCACTGTCTCTGCTTTGCAATTTATATCACACATGCAAGTGCTTAGTAGGCACCTTCTTTCAGGCAAGGGGAAAAAGCTGGCTCACAAGTCTCCAGGAGCTACGTAAAATAACCAATTACAAAATATTGTTCTTGCAGCAAACTCTCATGCATTTATAGTTTTGAGTACTATTTTGTTCATATGAGATACATAGTTTTACTCAGATTGTCTTCCTCCACATTCTCCAACATATGGGAAGACTGGAATACTTCAAAAATAAAACTAGATTACCTAAATTGAAAGCTAAGGTCGGGAACAATCAACATTGTTTAATAACTGGGAAAGAAGTGACTATTGCCACACAGCATGATGGCCACAGCTTGGCAAGCCAAATACGGTTAATGACTTGAGTCTCAAATCTTCCCTCAAGAAACAGGACCCAAAACTTTCATGTACTAAATTATAGCAAAGAAATTCAAGAAGCTTACTTATTTACCTATATAAAGTTACCAAACTACAACACAAAAGCTTACTTACAGTCAGTGAAATACACATATGCCGCTTTGTATCTGCTGGATGATTTGGTGATGAAGTCATCAATAAGTCCATCCACAGACTTGCAGGGGTAGGAAAAATAATAAAAAAAATAATAATTACAGCGTTTTGCCTTTCCTCACACACCAAACAAATCTTTTCCCTCCTCTCCTCCTGCCCTGTTAATTACCAAGTCCTGTTTAGGAATACTGCAAATCAACATACAAGAAAAGAAAACACTTAGATAGAGATTTTTAATTCCAGACCAAGAATAATAAATAGTTACAGAAGGTCAGTCATGCACCAAGATCACTTTAGGAAGTACACAAAGCAAGACAGCTGCATCATTTTCCACCTGTAACAGTGCTGAGATTTATTCTCCCAAGAATTTTTAGGAAACAACAGTAATCCTTTATTAGAATCATTACTTAGAATTCTGTTGCTTAATGTATTGCATCATTATTTGATACAACATCTCTTTCAGTGAGGTTAGTAAGATCTATGCAATGAAACAATGGAGGCATTGAGCACAAGGTACATGTTTGCAACATACTCTATGGCAACACTGCATTGTCTTTTCATTACAGAAAATTAAGCAGCACACAAGTATCACGCAAAATGAAAAGTATTGCATAGTTATACATAGTAAATAATGTAAAATAAGATTGCTTTTTCAGTCTGAAAGATCTTGCTCATTCTCTTTAAATTACTAACCTTTTTGGTGGGAGTTATTAAATATATTGCTTTCATGTGTGGAACAGGCTCACGGGTTTTATATACGTTCTCCACCACTATAAATAAGGACATATTACATTTTTATAATTAAGAGCTTTATGCATGTGTAAGGAAAGCACCAAACATATTGTAGTACAGAGATGATAAAGTAACACTCATCAAGTTGTCCACAAGATTAATGGCAAACACCCGTCTTTTGCTAAGAGAGCCTTGACATTTTATTTATTATTTTAAATACAGCAAGTCACCACAAGACTTCTTCAACCCTCAGTCTAATGTCAACTGAATTTGTAAGCTAAGTATTTCCAACTATCCCACACAAGCAGAGTTCTGCCCTCACACAGAAAGGTACTGAAATACAAACATGCTCAAACTATGGGGCCCAGTATGAACTATCTTGCCAGAGAACTGCCTTGGCAAGATGGCTCTTTTTCCAGTACACTGAAGGCGAGAGAGAGAATGAAACTATGCAGGGCATCATTTTGGACTAAAGCCTCTTCTGTCCTTTGTTTGCCTGTTTCCTGTACACTTACTCTGTTTCAATATAATTGCAGGCACAAATTAGACATTTTCAGCAAATCAGCTTCACTCAACTCTTGGTTTCCTCTGTTTAATAAAGTCTTAACTATGTAGCATTGCAGCACACTAGCTTGAGAACGTGGGGAGGTTCGTGTTGCTCACTAATTTTGAGGGGGAGGAACAAGGAAGATGAGTAATGTCAGATATCTGGATGTGGAAAGACAGGTTCTTTTCAGTAGTGTACTAACTAAAAGGTTTCTTATTGATGAACAGGATACATGCTCACTGAAAGTTTCTCACAAAGGATAAGCAGTACTTTTCACTACTAAAAATACACTCCAAAAAGTTGAATGTATACAGCTTTGCTATTATTCTTCCAGAAGAATCATGTTATACTGAACAGCTGGAATAAGAGTCTTGCTACTCCTCAAAAAATAAGTCTAAATAATGCTCTCTTGCAAAAGTGTTTCTAAAATCTAAACCTAAAGCCAATTAAAACCTAGATCACTAACCTTCTTCATATTCATTTCACTTTCAAAAACAGGCACAAAAAAATGTTCAGCAGGATGATACACTAACACACACTACATGAGGGTCAATTGTAAAAAGGAACTTTGAAAACTGTTTTATGATAGGAAAAACATGCTTGATTTAAGTCGTAGGGAAGAAAAGCCCATGACATTTATTAGAAAGAAAATATTTTTTGAAATATACATAGCAAAACAAAGTCTTAACTGAATAGGCATACTGCATAACAGATTTATCACAATCCATCTATTATTCACTTTTAACAATGGCCAACACCAAGGCACAGGAGAAACGTTCTAGACAATCTAATTACTATTAACATTGCTTAGGGGCTTATTGTAGTTAAAGCAATCGTGATACAACTTTCAAGTCTGGGGGTTTGGTTGGTTTTTCTTAAATTACAGAAAGTTCTCTTGTTTTGAAAGGTGTCTAAATATATCTGCACAACAAATTTAAATTCTTGCCTTCGTCACATCCACTTGCTTGCAAGCACCTCTCAGTTTGTCTATTAGTCTCCTGTTCACACTTTGGCTTCAGTACTTAAGTTTCTCTACATTTGCATCCTAACTCTACTGTTCATGAGCATCGAGGAATACAAAGCAGCAGATATTACTGATTTACAGAGCACATTAGGAAAAAATGCAGAGAACAATTTGCCTATTTGTGTATGTTTTACTAACATTCCCTTAATTTTTTACTGAGCTCTTGTTTTTCCTTAACTTCAACTGACAGATAATATCATTAAAAAAATCACCCTGTGACAGATAACTCTCTCATTTACCCCATCCTGAATATTAGCAAACACACACACACCACGGGGGTGGGGAGGTAACAACAACACCACCACAATAAAAAACACACAGCAAACACCACCTAGAACAAAAGAAAAAATCTAAACAAACCAAAACTAAAAAAAAGCACACAAAACCAATACGATACACACACAAAAAAAACCACTTAAAACCATCTTTAGCAAAAGATTTTAAAGAGCATTTTAGGTTCTAGGCAGAGAAACATTCGATTTTTCATTAAAAAGGTAAGAAATAAATCACGGTTGGGCAATTACTGTACAAGCCAAAAAGCCTGCTAGTCTAACATCCCATAGCTACTTGCCTTCATCAACCAAATTAAGACAATTTCTTGCAAGGGTACCATCAATTTTATTCTTTCCCTTTTTCTCACTATGATATTGCCATCTGTATATTAAAAGAATTGTGCTTACCTGTGATACCTTCTGCCAGTAGATCAGTCATTTTGCAGCACTGTGACAATAATTTAGTAGTGTAATCATCTAGAAGAATTATCTAAATATATCAAAAACCACACAAGTATTTAGATTAATCAATCAGCTATAATAAATCCATTTTATTTCCTTAACAGCTTGCCATGGAAATTTGAAGCTGAAGTTATTTTATTACTCTGTCTTTTCATCACCTGCATATAGCAGCATTGCAGTGGGAAACTAATCTCAGCATCAAAAGATAGCTCCCTACATACAGGATTTCAAAAGATGTGCTCCATCTTAAATAAATAGCTTGTCCCCACTACTACTGGAAAGTATTTTAAAACTTTCACTTTAGCAGGAATTCAAAAGATTCGTGTCAATCTACCCCATGGCCTGCTTAAATATATCTGTACTTATCCTAAAAACGTTTTACAGCTTAAGCAGCTCTAACAGGTATCGCACTGCTGAATCCTGCTCCACATGTATTGCACAGCAGTAAAATTTTTGAATAATAAAGTACAAATCTTTCAAAAGAAAAGTGAAGATAAACAGAAACAGTTTTTAATTTTCTTTTCAGAGCTTAAAAAAATAATTGAGACAACTGACCATTTGTTCTTCCTGTACTAGCCCTTAGATTTTTCATTATGTTTTATACAGAGATCTGAGTTAACAGAACTATAATCCATTACTTGGATAGAAAACAATTTTAAGTGAAAATGCCAGCCATTAAATGATACTTATTTGTTGTATACTCAGTGATACAGATTACAGATTTTTCAAGTGATTCCAACATGCTTACAAAAATTATAGCAAAACTATACCTTCCATTCTTCCTCTTTCCTGCAGTCATCAAATACTGATGATTTTAGCTCTGTAAGAAGAAACACAGTTTACCAGTTAGATGTATCAAATTGTTACCAAAAAAATTAAAATTCACCCATTTAGACTCATGTTTACAGACCTCAAAAAGAATAAAGTTTTAAGAAAAAAACCCTACAGCAATCAATACCTCTACAGAATGCTTGACCAGAAACTGTTCCTGCCCATTTCAGAAAGTTGTAGCTAAATTTTTCACTTTCACTAATAAAGAGCTCCATAAAAATCGGTCTGAATTTTCACAGGCCTGGAAACATTTCACTTTCTATTTTTTTAGTGAGCTCTTCCACTAAATTGATTGTGCATATGCAAAAAAATTTAAGCTTCTCTAATATAAGGCAGGTGGACCAACACACACACAAATAAACCTATTGTAAAAAATATATGCTAACTTCAGATGTCCTTGTTCTTTCTCTAGAATTCCAGACTAAGCATAAGAAAATACCAGTTCTTTCAGGAATTTAAAGTTACCTAAAATAAGGTATCCATTATCTTTTCCTACTGTGACAACTTTGTGAAAAATGTCAATCAAAATGCTTGTCCATGACTCAGCATCTAATTATGACCCACAGCTTTTAAAGATCACCAGAACTGAGCTGCAACTTTCAGGAGTGATGTCATCAGGCTAATTCAGATTTGATCTCACAGTAGTGGTATGTATTAATTAAAAGTCAGAAGATTTTGGGAACTGTTTAAAACTTGGTGTTTATAAACATAGGAATAACGAGGTCTGACAATTCTGCTCTTTTACCAGAGAATTTCAGATTAAGCTGATGACTACTGCTGCCTATTGAAATAGTTGGACTGTTTTCCCAAATGAAAAGATGAAAGTAACAAAACAGAAGCCTAAAATATAAACAAGCAAACTGAGCACATGTTTTGTGATTACTGCCAAGCAAAAGGACCATAAGAAGTTTCAGAATATTAGGTGCACATGCAACAGAAGTACACCCGTTTCCTCAGTGTTTATAAATATTAATATACTCTCTTATGTCCAAGTCCCTTTGATGTGGCACTATCACAAGACACTCCATCTCTCCCTTCACGTCGTGGTTTTAACCCCAGCTGGCAACTAAGTACCATGTAGCTGCTTAATTACTCTGCCCTCCTGCAGCAGGATGGCAAAGAGAATGGGGGAAAAGGTAAAACTTATGGGTTAAAAGCAATTTAATAATTGAACTAACAATAATGAAAAGGAAAGAGGAATAAAAGGGGAAAACGCCCCACGCACACACGAGTGATGGACAACACAGTTGCTCACCACTCACTGACTAATGCGCAGCCAGTCCCCAAGCAGCAATCAGCAGCTCCTGGCCAGCTTCCCCCAGTTTATATACTGAGTGTTCCATGGTATGAAATACCCATTCAGCTAGTTGGGGCCAGCTGTCCTGGCTTCGTCCCCCACCAATTTCTTGTGCCACTCCAGCCTCCTCAATGGCAAAGCATAAGAAACTGAGAAGTCCTTGACTTAGCGTAAACATTACTTACCAACAACAAAAAAAATCAGTGCATACTAAATCCAAAACACAGCATTGTACCAGCTACTAAGAAGAAAATTAACTCTATTCCCACTGAAATCAGGACACCTCAACTTCTAGTGCTCAGAACTCAGTTTCTTCCAGTTGAGCAGCCTACCTGCTCATCCAGCTTTCATTTCATTTCAGCTTCACCAACTCTAACACTGCGTAGCACACAGCACTCCCAAAATGTCACACTTCATGCTTCTCATGGTTGTATTTTACAAAGATGTGCTAGTGTGAAAGTTTGTGTAGCACATGTTTCTTTTGAAAGAAAAGTACTTTATGCTTTAGCTTTCCAACATGTTCGAGTTACTTTTTGCACCTGACATTTTTCATAGAAACTTAAAAACCTCACACTCTGCTTCATCCAATAAGCTGACAGAACCACTAGTCCAGAAGTAATTTTAGCAAAAAGCACATGCTTCAAGAGGAATGCAATTGGTCTATTTCGTTGATGCTGCTAAACAATAGAACGCAAGCTCAGTTCTCCTGAACTTTTCTCTGCTTATACAACTCCCCAAAATCCATTATCACTTCCCAAACTTGCCCTCTGGGTTGCTTCCAATTCAGCATTCTTCCCATTATACACAATTCACAGTTTTCAACAAGTTCTAGGGCTGCTTAGCCTGCTGTAAACACTCCTGTGACTTCTTTGGATACATTCTCTAGAAAACTGCAGAACACTCAACACTCCACAGCTGCCACCAAGATCTATTTCTTTCACCAAGAAAAGGTAACTTATTCATCTACCTGAACCCCAGATGCAATACAGGCACATTTCTCCTGTCACTTTCATACTGTGTATTTTTAAATTACATTTTTCTAGGTCTGTACACAAGATGTAAGAACAGATCTTTAGCCTCAAGAAAGCTTCATTAACTTTCATGTTTTCTGAGAACACTCTTATCAAGGAATTTGTCCTTAGCATTATACAGAGCTCTTTTTCCTAAACTGAGTGCCTGACAGCCTTGTCCAAAACCTCAAATATATTTTTTCTACAATACGTTACCTTACTTCCCTATAAAATAAACCAGAACACACAAATACATAATCCAGCTGTGTCTTGAAGTTAATTTCTGTAATTAAAAGTAGAAGTCAGCTTTCTCCCACCATGAAAAGAAATTTTATTCCAAGCTATCGTGTACCAGATGCA